>NW_022196456.1:0-330949 GCF_008641045.1 Pistacia vera
GGCACTTCGGTGATCTCAAGTCTAAGGATCACATGCACCACCATTCGTTAGAGGATTTGTTCCATAGACACTAGGGTTACCATCCATATGGAATCCTCTGGTGGGTCAGTCTAGTGAACTTGCTGCGGTGTAATCGCCTACAGCAAGCACCCATGTGTTGCACCAGGTTGTCACCAAACAACTTTGACAAGTGAGATCAGTCACTGCCTTTCGACAGGGTCGTTCAACACTATGATAGCCTTACCATATTATCTGTGCCCTTACTTCAGAATAATACTGGGGCTACGGACATTTCTAGAATGGCCACCATATGTGCTCATAGGGTTCTCACTATCAAGAGTTGAAACACTTGATACCCTTGTCACGGTTCTACCATTCTAAGAACATATATCAATACATATTGCAATAATTATGATTTATGCGATATAGAATAAAATGCCTTTTATTGATTAATGAACATTATTACAAAGAGTCAATTCTACAATAATTGATTGGCTCTAGGGCATCTACTCTAACACAATGTCTATGGAATAAATCCTCTAATGGATGGTGGTGCATGTGATCCTTAGACTTGAGATCACCGGAGTGCTTTGTGCACCAATTGGTGTAGTTTGACACTAGCCCAATGTAGTTCTATTCAGAGCTATTGATACGGTGGTGATTGGCTACATTGAGAAGTGTATCGAGACGATGGTGGATCAACAGAGCATTCATCACTCCTAGATACGAGAGAAGTTATCTCACTAGGTAATTCAGTAAATTGCAATGACAGTAAATCTATGGCCACAGTGGGATTGAGTTGATGCTCAATCCAATTTAATATTCCTATCATTGGTCCAGTAACTGAATACAAACATGTCGAGGGTATCTGAGGTTGACACTATTTCTGTACCTCAGTGTCGATGAGATAACAGTTGATGAAAGGATTTGATTGCATTGTAACCATATCGTTGACAGGCTGTGATTTCGTCGAATCCGAATATATCGGGTGGCCATGATGCCTTGCTAGGGGCCAATCTTGGTCTGTGTGTATTGAGACGATTAATTGGTGTTAATCGCGATACTACACACTACCGACATGATGAGGAGCCTACGGGTCACACACTTAGAAAATAATTTAAGAATCAATTAGTGAGAAGGGTATTTTCGTCTTTTAGGATGAAATGGTATTTGGTAATCTCACAGTACAATTAAATTTGCTGAGGTTGTTGCCTGTATTTAATTTTAATATTAAAATTAAATTAGTGAGATTATATTTAAATATATCTATGTATATGTTTAAAAGAATTATTATTATTAATTGAATGTTAATATATTATTATCTATTAATTGTTTTAATTATAATAATAATTAATTAATTAAAATACAATAAAGGGTGTGTTTGGTTGCAAGGGTGAACTAGGGTTAGAGCCCATGGCTATTCCTAAGTGGAATAGGGTTTTAATTGTTGCACTATATAAGTGCAACTTAAAATTTAAACACTAAAAATTTATTCATTCAATTAAAAACCCTAGCCACCCTATCTCTCTCTCTCTCAAGAAGAAAACTTTTGTGAGTGCGAACCTACTTTGGATCGATTGACGAAAAATCACGTGAACAGTACACAGTGAACAGTACGTGAATAGTCCATGAACAGTGTTCCTGTCCAAAATCAGAAATATTCGAAGGAGCCTCCAAACGTACATAAGTATTCTAATCCTTGAATGGATTTACTTTATACAGATTTTTGTTTATAAACATGTAAACGGTATAATCTATACTCGGATCTAGGCAAAGAAAGATAATTGATTTATCGATTGAATTTTTTGTTTTCCGCTCGTATGGTAGATCAATTACTTACAGTATCTTCATGTGTTCCCAATTTTGAGGCAATGATCTTATGACAGCTTGAACCTGTTGTTCATCAGTTATGACATGACCTGCATCTCTCAATTCACTAATCATGTTTGACAAGTGCCTTAAGTGTACTCTCATAGTATGCTTAGGCATTTTCTTATATGTGTCAAACTTGATTGTAAGTGACCAGAGTTTGGTAATGGATGTACCTCCAAACTTCCAAACCAGATCAAGGAGACCAACAAGACTAGGGTAATTAAGAGTCTCTCTAAGGACATTATATTTTATCTCATCTATAATTAATCCTCCTTGCTAGACAATTTCTTGCATCTTTTCATTCACATGAATGAAATGATTCACTAGTTGCACCAACTCATCCTTTGTGTCTTTTAACATTAAGGTGTGAGTTTGTAAAGTTCTAATCATGTTCATTATTCTTTCCTTCTGAGTGCGTGTTTTAGCAGCCTTCACACGTCTATAACTTAATATTTTTTCTTTAACAAAAAAAAAAAAAAAAAAATTTCTATTCATTTATCAAATAAATGTTATCTATATTTGACAAATAATATATTTACAAGTATTTATGGCTCAACAACTAAAATAGACCCACAATATATTACCAAGTGTGCATTCAATTCTTTTAAACAAAAAAAAAAAAAAAAAGGAAATTGACACTTTTAGAACCCTACATGTGCAGGCAGAATCTTCCATGTGTCGGTAGAAGCAGTCACACGCCTCCATGTGTCGGTAGAAGCAGTCACGCGCCCTCCATGTGCCGACAAAATCTGCCATGCGCTAGCAAAAGCCGTCACGCACAGCCATGCATCGGTAGAGACCCATAGGTCCCAAGATCGAAACCTAGCTCTGATACCAACTACTAGAAAAATCTTAAGAAACATTATGCGTAGACATACATGCCTAAACAAATATCAAAAGCATAATTCAGGATCTTGAACAAACAATTTCTCACAATCCTTGCAATTTGGAAGTGTACGTGTTGCAGAATTAGAAGATGCCATCAACAATTATTCAATATTGATCTCCTAGATAAATTGAATTCTCTCCCTTAGCCTTCACTTGATGTTACACAAAACTTAGATGGAATCAGTTTTTTATTTTTCTATGTGTAACCGTAATAGGCAGAGAGTTGGCCAATTTATATGTATCTTCCTTAAATTTGGTATGTCCATCAAAAAGCTGAATGTACGATGAGATTTATTTGCTATTAAAAAATTAATGTTAATGCCCCAAAAAATCGGGCCACTTAAATAAAATCTTACATTCTCCCACTAGGCTCATTAAATAAAGACACTAAAAGTTTAATAGCATAAATGTTAAGTGCACATAGAGTAAACAAATCTCTTCTATAATGTCCATCATAATTACCATTCCATAATAAATTACAAAATACGGGTTATGGTAGTTGTACACTGTTTAGATCATATACTTCCTTTCACACACCACAATACCTGCAACTTATCACAGTTTGTCCATAAGTGATATATAAATTTCATCATGGTCCACAATAATGTCTCATAGAGACTTTCCTGTTAACATCAACTCAAAGCAAATTATGTGTATACCATTATGAGAAACAAGAAATTCATTAATGTATATTAGAAACACATTGGTGAGCTCAGAGTGTCATAAACATCATAACCACAACATTTATCACCACAACCAACACCCATTCTATGTACATGTTCTTTTAAGTGTCTTGGGTGGTAAACCTTTAGTCAACAGATCTACGATCATGAGATCTGTTCTAATATTCTTAAAAAACACTCTTTGTTTCTAAACCTCCTCCTTAACGACATAATACTCTAATTCCACATATTTGGTACCTCTAGAATATTTGCCGCTCTTGGAGAAGAATATTGCTGTAGAATTATCACAGTAAATTTTTAACGACTTAGTAATGGCGTCGACTACCCCAAGTCCTGAAGTAAAGTTCTGTAGCCATAATGCACGAATTGTGGCTTTAAAACACGCCACAAATTCTGCTACCATAATGGATGAAGCAATGATAGTCTATTTGGCACTTTTACATGTTATTGCTCCTTCGACCAAAAGGAATAGATAAACAAATGTAGACATTCTGCTGTCAAGGCATCCTGAAAAATCCAAATCCAAGTATCTATTCACGTCTAAGTGGTTGGACCTCCTATACATGAGCATGTAATTCTTTATTCCTTACAGTACCTTTAAAACTTTCTTTGCAGCCGTCCAGTAATCAATTCCTTGATTATTTTGATACATTGAATTGCCCACAACAAAAGCATATGGAATTGATTCCATTTCTTTACGTTTTACATCATTCTTTGGACATTGCATGAGACTAAATTTATCCCTTTTTTTAATTTTTACGAAAACAACTATGCTGAACATTGTCCATATTAAATCTCTCAAGAATTATTTTGATATAACCTTTTTGAGACAATCCCAGCAATTCTTGTGATCTATCACAGAATATTTCAATTCCTATCACATAGGACGCCTTTCATTTCAAAATTCCTCGAGAGAAAACCTTTCATCCGATACAATATGCTTAAAACATTAGTAGCAAGTAAAATGTCATCAACATATAGAACTAGGAAAATAAACTTTCTCCCACTGACCTTTTGGTATGTTCACGGATCAACAACGTTTTCTATGAAACCAAAGGATGTTATGGTATCATTAAACTTAACATACCACTGCCGGGAAGCTTGTTTTAATTCCATATATTGATTTCATAAGCTTACACATCAATCGACTCTTTCCTTTAACTGAGAAACCTTCAGGTTGGTCCTTATAAATTTCCTCTTGAAGTTCTTCATTAATAAAGGTTTTTTTTCACATCCATTTGGTGTAACCCTAATCATAATGAGCCACCAATGCCATAATAATCCTTAAAGAGTCCTTATTTGAGATAGACGAAAAATCTCCTTATAATCAACACCATCTTTCTAAGTATAACCCTTGGCAACAAGTCTGACTTTATACAATTCAACATTACCACTCGAGTCACGCATAGTTTTGAAGACCCATTTATACATCATTTTGGCAATTTGACGAGGTTCTAGACTCTATTATGTTCCATGGATTTCAACTCATCTTTCATGGCATCGAGCCATTTTTTCAGACTCAGTACATTTTATGGATTGTGATAAAGAAATTATGATTCCAATATCAAAATATGATTCTTGCAAATAAACCACATAATCATCCAAAATAGCTGATCTCTATTTGATCTTCTTAATGGCATCCCTTGTGATTTATTTCAATAAGATCTTTGTGAGTTAGTTTTTTGTTGGGAGTGTATCCTCATTCAAATTTTGATAAGTGCTTGAAAATGCGCTTATACTTAGTGGTTTATAGGTATTGCTTGTGGGAAAGTAGGGTTAATTTGCATACATTAACTTAATTGTTTCATAAATGCACTTTTCGGGATCACCGGTGTTTTTGTTGTGTTTACATGGAATAATTGTTTAAAAATAATATTTGGATGGGAGATGATGCTGGCGAGAGAATTTTTGTTGACTGGAAACAAACGGTTCAAAAATTGGAGCTGAGACGAGGAATTAAGGTGGATTTACTATCACATGCAAAATCTGGAAAATGCTCCGGTTTTGAGTATGCTTCGATATTTCAATGGTAACTTGAACTTTAGATATCTGATTGGGCTTATTCTTGAACCATTAGAAATATAACTCATAGAGATACAACTTTTATGTTTATGACTTCTTCATATTTCGACCTTTTTGTACTAAAAAATGAAGATATTTCGGCGCCACGACAGAACATTTCTAGCGCCACGACATCTGCTCTCGGGTTTGAAGGGAGGATTTCTACAAAAAGTGTGCCGAGGCATGAAAAATTCATGCTGAGGCAGGCGCAATGAACGAGTTTGGTGTTGAGGCATAAAAAATTGGCACTACGGCATAGAACGGGAATTTTAGATAAACAAGGAGTCTTGTAAAACTTAATACAAATTTTATTCTCCTATTTTGAATAGGACTTTCCCATTATTTTTCCCACAACCCTAGCACTATAAAAGGACATATTTAGGTATTTTTTAGAGGAGAGAGGATAGAGAACAAAAAAATAGTCTATAATGTAGAGATCAAGAGAGATTGAAAGAGGCTTGGAGAGAATAATTGGAGAAGATCATCATCAACTCCATTAATCTACTCAAGCTTTCCTAAGTTTTTCTTTTTCCTTTGTATTATTTGTTATCATGAATGCAATGATGTTTTTATTTTTATTCATGGGTAACTAATTCTTTTGTGATTGAGGGTGATTTCAAAGCCCTAGACATGTCTTGAAATTAATAAAATCTGCATCTATTTATCTTTTGATCCCTCTTGGTTATGTGATTATTTTTCTGTGAATACGATTTAGATAGATTGCCTTAATTGTTTAAGTGCTCAATTAAATTGTTAGGATTAATCTATTAATGCCAATTTAGGTTATTTAGTACGGAATCGCTTTATTAACCTAAATAACTAGTGGTAAAGTGTATGCTTGCATGCATTGGGGGTAATCACTCAAGATAACTAAACCGACCATATGAGTTTAGCCTTGACTCGGTAGGTCTCTCACAACTTAATGCTTTTATTATTTTGAATCTAGAGATTGTATCCTAGGTTATCTAGTAAATAGGGAATTGGGTTATGACCGTGTCTAGTCCAACGACTCAGTAAAGAGAGATACGATTATCAACGTTTGGTATTTTCTGAGCTGATGTGATCAAGAGGGTAGAAAGTTAAAGAGTGCTTTTATTATATGTAATTCGTGTCTAGTGCTGGCCAATAAACCTTCAACCTTGCTTCTCTTTTTCATCTTTTTAATGATTGTTTGCTTGTTTACTTTGTTTAATTTTAGTTTGCTAGTTTTTGTTGAGTTTTTATAATTCGTGACAAACCCCAGTAGAAGTAGATAATTAATTAAGTTCATAAATCCTCTGTGGGAAAGACCCTTACTTGCTCTTTGTACTACACGACTTTGCATTAGAATTTAGTGAGGTAAAATTAGCTGTTGGACACATCAATTTTTGGTGCTATGTCGTCGAGGATTTTGATTAACTTAATTATTTATTTACTTTTTGTTATTTTTTTTCAGTTTTAATTGTTGTGTTTTGTGTTTGTGTTTGTGTTTGTTTTTGTTTTTGTTTTTGTTGTTTTTATTCTGATTACGAGGAGATGGCTACTAATATTGAGCAGCAATTGAGCACCTTGACTGCACTTGTGCAACAATTGGTGTTTTGACAAGTTAAAACATGAAACATTTGCTCTAACATTGGTCATCCTACCAGCATGTGCCCTACTTTTAAAGATTTTGCTATGGGAGGATTTAAAGGTCAACAAGGGCATAGGTATGGCCCATTCTCCGACGCCTCAAATCAACTGGGATGGAGGGATCACCTCACCCTTAGCTATTTAGGAAACCACCAAGATGCTGCCCCTAGCTATCCACTTGGTTTTCCATACCCAAGAGTCCCACAACCATATCAAGCAAGGCCACAAAATGCTCCCCAATCTCAATGCATGTCTTTGGAGGACTTACTAAATTCCATAGCTATTAGCACTCTCCAATTCCAACAAGACACAAAGGCATCAAAATTGGAGGACTTGGTAAATTCCTTAGCCACTAGCACTCTTCAATTCCAACAAGAAAATCTCAAGTTCCAACAAGAAACAAAGGCAGCGATCCAAGATACAAAAATGTCAATCAAGAATTTGGAGAGCCAAGTTAGTCAATTGGCTAGTACCATTGGAAGACTAGAGGCGCAAGAACCCGTGATCAACCCTAGGGAGAATGTTCGTGCTATAATAGTGAAAATTGGGAAGCAATTTGAAGAATCTCATATGAAACCAATCAACATTGACAAAACTAAAGATGAGTTGATTCAAGAGGGAGCGAAAAAGTCCAATAATGAGGGAGATGGGGTGATTGACTCCAAAGAAGCAAAACAGCCACCCAAGCAAATGCTTGAGCTCAAGAGTAAAGATCCATTGGAAGTTGCAATATGACATGGTTTAGTGACCAAGGAACCTCGAAACTTTGAAGAGGATGTGGATGTGGGAGCGGAATCAGAGGAGATTATTGCATCACTTGACTTTCTTCCAAAGAAAAATCTAAGGTATGCTCTTATTTATATTTCTCTTCCCATATCTAATGAGAAGCTTCTGCCTTTAGCTTAGACATCCTATGGAACACTTTAAATACAAGGGAGAATATGGTTGAGAAAGTGATGATGTCAGGCTAAGGACGTTAAACCAAGCGTTATATGGGAGGCAACCCATTGATTTTTTATTTCATTTTATTTTCTTTTTCCATTTCATTTTTTTTAAGATGTTGTTTAGTTACTCTAATTCATATATTTAACTAGTGATGTGTGTTGCCAACGAGGTACACCATGAGTTTCTTTGTTTTGATAGAATTTGATATAGTTGATGGAACGAAACAAGAGTGGTGATCAAACTTTCACGTGTTTTCACACTTCGATATTAAAAAGGGGGGTAACTTTTCTTTTGCTTCTCTTTTTCCTTTTGCTACATTGGGGACAATGTAGATATTAGGTTGGGGGTAAGGGAATTGTCCCTAGTTATTTTTTTACTTTTTAAGTTTTTGCATGTTTTTAGGATTAAATTTAGTTTTTGCATGTTTTTAGCATTAAATTGTTCAGTGTTTCAGATTAATGTCAATGATATGACTATAATTGGGATGACATGTAATGTTTAGAAGACGTTAAATGTTGCTTAGGTTTAAGGGTGATTTCAAATTATTAGTTTCATCTAATTTGAGACTCTCATGCTATGTGGTATGATTTGGTTGGTTAGTCTTAAGGCTTGGTGATGTTTTTATGTGTGAATTTTCATAGACAATTTTGCGATCTCAACAAATTCTAGAACTCACTTGATAACTACTTGAGGTGAAATCCTAGAATGAACATTACTTAGGATATGATTTAAGCTATCTTTGGATCGTTTGAGCCTTCAAGCCAACCCTTTATTTAAATTATCGCTAGTTACCCCTTTGAGCCATTATTAAACACATTTAGCCTTGATTTTCTTTCATGTAACCTACATTAACCCACCATTATTTCTAACCAAAAACACATTCCTACCCTTGAAGTTTTAAGATACTTAATCTAAGTATAAGAATGGTGAGAGCAATTAGAGAAGTAAGGATGAAATTGAGTTTGCGAAAATTGCCAACCTATTCTAAAATTGTTCAAAAGAATAGGTTGGGGGTTGTGTAGTGATTTTTAATCAAGGTGTGGGGTAGTATATTTAGCTTTCTTTACTTTCTTCCAAAAAAAAAAATAACTAAAAAAAAAACGGTGAAAAAAAAGAAAAGAAAAATAGAGAAGAAGGAAAGAAAGAAAAAAAAGGAAATTTATTGAGAAACATTGCGAAGTGCGATGCAATGAAATTATTTTTGATGAAAGGTGGAAAAAGTTGGGTGTAAAGGAGAATGCTGGTGCTTGAATGAAAGTGTTTGAAAGAAATATGATTGAGTCTCTTAGTATTTCCATTCTTTCATAATCTCATAACCTAGCCTAACATTACAAGCTTAATAAAGACCTATTGATCGGAGGTAGTGTGATCATTCTACATTAGCGGAGAGTAGTTTGAAAATTGAGCCTATGGAATTTGATTCTATACATTATATTCTATTTTTAAAATTTTGAGATCAATTCTTTGTTTGTGAAGTTTGTGCATGTGATCATCCGAGTTTTGGGATTAACAAGTTTGTGCTTTGTTGGATGTGTGAGAGTGGATAACAAAAATGAAATTTATGTTTGAGTTATCTTTAGGCTTGGGTGATATTTAATTATTCTTTATGTTATGTGTTGTATGCAATTTTTGAGACGAATGTATATCTAAAAACAAATATTTTGTTTTTTTGTTTTGAATTTTCGAGTCTAGGATAGGTTGAGTGTGGATGTTTGTGGGTATCATCACTGGAAACCCTCATGAGACTACAACTCGTTCAATTGGGGCCGCCTAGGGATTTAAAGGCTTGTTGCATATGCTCAATGCAACCGTGACAAATCTACGGAAATGATTTAGGTTAGTTTAGGATTAGATTTTATTTTGTTTTTAGGCTAGAAGACATCTTTAGATTGCTTAACTTGCTAGGGACTAGCAAGTAGCTGGCTGGGGGTTGTGATAAGTGGTTGAAAATGCACTTATATGTAGTGGTTTATAGGTATTGTTTGTGGAAAAGTAGGGTTAATTTGCATACATTAACTTAATTGTTTCATAAATACACTTTACGGGATCATAGGTGTTTTTGCTGTATTTACAGGGAATAATTATTTAAAAATAATATTCGGATGGGAGATGATGTTGGCGAGAGAATTTTTTATGACTGGAAACAAATGGTTTGAAAATCAGAGTTGAGACGAGGAAGTTAAGGTGGATTTACTGTCACATGCAAAATCTGGAAAATGCTCCAGTTTTGAGTACGCTTCGGTATTTCAATGATAACTTGAGCTTTAGATATCTGATTGGGCTTATTCTTGAACCATTAGAAATATAACTCACATGGATACAACTTTTATGTTTGTGACTTCTTCATATTTTGACGTTTTTGTACTAAAAAATGAAGATATTTTGGCACCATGGCAGAAAATTTCTGGCACCACGACATCTGCTCTTGGGTTTGAAGGGAGGATTTCTGCAAAGAGTGTGTCGAGGCATGAAAATTTCATGCCGAGGCAGGCGTGATGAACGAGTTTGGTGCTGAGGCATAGAACAGGAATTTTAGATAAATAAGGAGTCTTGTAAAACTTAATCCGAATTTTGTTCTCCTATTTTATATAGGACTTTTCATTATTTTTCCCACAACCCTAGCACTATAAAAGGATGCCTTCAGGTATTTTTTAGAGGAGAGAGGATAGAGAACAAAAAACAAAAAAATACTCAATAATGTAGAGATTAAGAGAGATTAAAAGAGGCTTAGAGAGAAGAATTGAAGAAGATCATCATCAACTCCATAATCTACTCAAGCTTTCCTAAGTTTTTCTTTTTCCTTTGTATTATTTGTTATCATGAATGCAATGATGTTTTTATTTTTATTCATGGATAACTAATTCTTTTGTGATTGAGGGTGATTTCAAAGCCCTAGACATGTCTTGAAATTAATAAAATCTGCATCTATTTATCTTTTGATCCCTCTTGGTTATGTGATTATCTATTTAAATTGGTTTGGATAACAAAACCTTTACCTTTTAGATTTCTCTGTGTAACCAATAAAGTAACCGCTGACTGTTCGAGAATCTAATTTCTTTTCATGTTGATTGTAAATTCTTGCTTCCGCTTGGCAACCTCTAATGTGCAGGTGCCTTAACTAGGTTTTCTTCCAATCTACAACTCAAAAAGAGTTTTGAGACGGCCTTACTAGGAATCCTATTCATTAAGTATGCAGCGGTTTTAAAAGCATGCATCCACAAGATATAGGTAATGAGGAGTTAATTATCATACTCCTAATTATATCCATTAATATCTGATTACACGTTTCTGTCACACCAATTTATTGAGGAAAGCTTGGCATAGCATATTGTGCACATATGCCATGACTTTTCTAAGACTTTACAACTGGACCTAGACATTGTCTTAATTTAGTATGTTTCCCATAGTATTCACCACCTATATCAGATCTTACTATTTTCACTTTTATGTCTAATTGCCTCTCAACCTCATTTATGTACACCTCAAGTGCATCCACAGATTGAATTTTTTTTTTTTTATTAAGCAAGTAGATATATCCATAACATGAAAATCACCAATAAAAATGATGAAATACTTTTCTCCACCAAAAGATGGAGCATCAAAGGTTCACATATATTGATGTGTGTATAATTTCAAGAAGCTGAGAACTTCTTGTGGCACCTTTCTTAGTGTGTTCGGTTTGTTTTCCCTTAATGCAATCCACACACATTCCAAGATCCGTAAAATCCAGATTTGGCAAAATCTCATTTTTTACTAACCTTTGTAACCCTTCTTTGGATATACGACCTAAACGTTAATGCCACAATAAAGTAGAACTTTCATTAAGTATACTGCATTTAATTCCAACATTGTTGTGAACAGTAAGGATCTAGCAAAAACGTTATATCCAGAAACATCAAGTTTTGAAAGGGAAACTAGGTTCCTAAAAATTGAAGGCACATAAAGCGTTTTTAATAAGTTCAGATGATAGCCAGTACTAGGACTAAACGATAAGTCCCTATGCCTTTAATTGGAGCCTTCATACGATTCCCAAAAACAAAAATCCTTAGTTGGATTTGTAGTTGGATCATAAGTAAACCTGTATATGTTGGGAATATGAGTAGTAGCATACATACAATTTCATACAACAATCATTGGTGATAAGAAGACTAAACAGAACTTCAGAACAGGAACAGTAACACTCGATCTACGAAGAGGGACTGTTGTTCCATTGAATAGGAAAACCCGTTCCATGCTTAAGCCGTTCCGTAGAGGAACGGTCCCGTTCCTTTCTCTGGGATTTAATTGCTTAAAAGAGAGAAATAGGAACGCTTATTGTAAACATTAGGAATGCCCGTTCCTGAATCCTCAAGTCATTACCCAGATGAACAGTCCCATTCTAGTTCGTTTCCCGACGAGGTTAATAGAATGTCTCCCTTTATTTTCTAGCCTTATTTCCTCTTGAACAAACATACTGGCCAATTAGTTAACATTGCACTTATCCTTTATAGTGTTATAACTTATTTGAAAAGGATCATACTTCGGAGGAAGTGAGTCCTGAATGAACTGCATCAAAAAATGATGACTATCATCCTCAAGGTCTTTAACCTTGTTGCAGCATTAGTCATCTCAATGGTATACTCTTGCTTCCTTCTCGACCCATCAACTTTATGGTTATGAGTTGTGCCATTAAAATACCAGCGAGTGATTTGTCTGCAAAATGAGAACGTTCTTCCACAAACTCAAGGTATTCATTTGCTCTTTCTGTTTATGGAATAGTGGTCTTAATGTTGTTGGCAATAGTCATTCGCAAAAACACAAGACTTAGTCTGTTAGACCATTCCAATGCTTTAAGGTATAACATCTCTTCCTCACTGCTCGAATCTGTAATAGCAGGAGGTTTATCTTCCAGTGAAGCTAAGTCAAGATCCAAAACACCTAAATGGAACTTGACTTGTTTGCACCATTCAGAGAAATTTAACCTATCAAATACGGTAACAAACAAAGTTTGCCCATGAAGTTATACAGTTGATGATGCGGATAATAATACACAAATGCTCAAATTAAAATATATTTGCATCATAGATTCAGATAATTTAAACAATCAAAGCACACCATAGTTCTCCTTTGGGTAGAAACTACAGTATACTATCATAAATTAAATGCCAATAAAAAACTTTATGAGACAACCAATATTTTCAATCAAACATACATGTTATCTTCGGATATACAAGTATATTTGACCAAAAACTATCAATATGCCTCCATAATACCTACTGATCATAGGAAAATTAATTTACCTTTGGGTAAATCTTGAAATTCTCTAATCATTAGTGAGCGTCAATTTATCCACTTATTTTTTCATTAGTAGGCATTTCATTAATATCATGGATAATTGATAATTCCATGCATGTAAATTTCTTCTTCATGCTAGTTTGGCCACTTTGGTGACTAACAAAGTATATAAAGACATAAAACATGCATGTAAATAAAAATCCTTAATGCATAAAAATCCCATGACATTCATGTATGCAATACTAATCAATAATACAAATAGAACCATAATCATTCATAATTAATAAATCAACAATAATAATAAGACATTACATAATGAGAAACTATTTAGTAGCATCAAGTCCATTCATTTAGCTAAAAGTAACTTCAATAGCATTTTAGGATTAATCTGCCAATTCTAAAAGTTTTTTTGGGCTACATTATAAGTTAAGACTTTCAAGGGGTATAAATGAAAATATATGGTACATGTGGATCAACCTGTAATTTATTGATATATTACCATAAAGTCTCATATACCTATAAATTTTCATTTTGGTCCATGAAACAAAAAACTAGCCTCATGCGTGGCGCGTGAAGGCCACGCGCCTTCATCCTTCAGCACCATTATGGGCCTCCACTGTCGTTGCAACTTCTAGCCACTAAATATAGGCTTTCTGATGCCCCTTTATGCCGAAAAGGGGGTTTTGCATTTTTATTCATCCTAATCAACATAAAAGCTAAAAAACAACATAAAAACTTCATATCTAGGCCAAAAAAAACCACCAAAAACTTCATACAAAACCTTCATATTTATACCCTTAAAAACCAAGATTTAATCCTTCATAAAAACTGTTTCTTTGTTTCAAATCAACACGAAGCATCATTCCAAAACACCAAGAATCATAACATAAAACATCATGCTCAAACAAATCATTAAATCAAACTTTCCTAATTAACTTTATGGAGATATTATAGGTTCAATAACCTGGTGCTCTGATACCAACTATTAGAAAAATCTTAAGAAACATTATGCATGGACATACATTCTTAAACAAACATCAACAACATAATCCAGGATCTTGAACAAACAATTTCTCACAATCCTTGCAATTTGGAAGTGTACCTGATGCGGAATTAGAAGATGCCATCAACAATTTTTCAATATTGATCTCCTAGATAAACTGAATTCTCAACTGAATTCTCTCTCTTAGCCTTCACTTGATGTTACACAAACCTTAGATGGAATCAGTTTTTTTATCTTTCTATGTGTGACCGTAATAGGCAAAGAGAGGATAGCCGGATGTACGGACGATATTTATTTGCTATTAAACAATTAATGTTAATGCCCCAAAAAATTGGGCCACTTAAATAAAATCTTACATTCTCCCACTTGCCCAATAAATAAAGACACTAAAAGTTTAATACATCATAATTACCATTCCATAATAAATTACAAAATACGAGTTACGATAGTTGTACACTGTTTAGATCGTATACTTCCTTCCACGCACCACAATACCTACAGCTTATCACAGATGGTCCAGAAGTGATATATAAATTTTATCATGGTCCACAATAATGTCTCTTAGAGACTTTCCTGTTAACATCAACTCAAAACAAATTATGTATACACCATTATGAGAAACAAAAATTCATTAATGTATATTAGAAACACATTGGTGAGCTCATAGTGTCATAAACATCATAACCACATCATTTATCACCACAACCAACACCCATTCTATGTACATGTTCTTTAAGAGTCTTAGGTGTTAAACCTTTAGTCAATAGATCTACAATCATGAGATTTGTTCTAATATTCTTAAAAAACACTCTTTGTTTCAGAACCTCCTCCTTAACGACATAATACTTTAATTCCACATATTTGGTGCCTCTAGAATATTAGAAACACATTGGTAAGCTCAGAGTGTCATAAACATTATAACCACATCATTTATCACCACAACTAACACCCATTCTATGTACATGTTCTTTAGGGGGGCGTTTGGTTCAGGAATATTAGATTACTGGGAATGTTGGATTACTAGAAATATAGATTACCTTGGAAGATTACTAGGAATCTTTAGGAAAATGTGTTTGGTTAGTTGGTGGGTATTTTATATTAATATGTTTGGTTATGGAGAATAAATTGGTGGGTATGTTATTTAAATTACTAAATTGTCCCTTTTTTAAATATTAATATAGTATTATTTTTATTATTAATTTTTGAATAGTTTTTTAACCCCCAATATTTCAGATTTAGCTAAAACACCCCCGCTTATATAAAACTTCAATTTATGACGAAATCACCCCCCTCCGGCCGCCGCCTACCGCCACTGTAAACCACCGTTGGAAGTCTCCGAAAGTCCCCGTGACCAAGAGGCTTGATATGGCCGTTTCTAGCCATATTGATGGCCAAAAATAGCTGTATTAGGCTAGATCTGGACGAGATTGCCATGTTCGTGGCCGTTAACGGCCAGTTCCATCGATCTGGCCGGAAATGGCCAGAATAGATCTGGCCTGATATGGTCGGAAACGGCCACAGCAAAGCCTCTTGGAGCGTCCAACATAATCTCGTTCTTTTTTAAAGACTCCGACGACTTTCTGAAGGCGGTCCATGGTGGTTGGCCCACTGTTGGCGATGGTGGCTAGGTGGCAGTGGTGGTCTGTAAATTGTTTTAAATATTATTGTCCAAAATTTTAATTAAACAAAGGTAAAATTGAAATAAGATATTAATGTAAATTTCTTTTAAAATAGGGGCATTATTGTCCAAAATTTTTATTAATAAGGGATAAAATTGTAACAAAAAAAGATAACCCTGGTAATCTTAGAATACCTAAGAAAATTGAGGTAATCAGATTACCTCCAATATTACCAATAGTAACCACTATTGGTATTTGAAGATTATCGGTATCTTATATTACTTGACAACCAAACATGGTAATCAAGTAATATAAGATCACTTACCCCCAGTAATGTTAGATACCCCCTAACCAAACACCCCCTAAGTGTCTTATGTGGTAAACCTTTAGTCACCAGATCTACAATCATGAGATTTGTTCTAATATTCTTAAAAAATACTCTTTGTTTTTGTACCTCCTCCTTAACGACATACTACTTTAATTCCACATATTTGGTACCTCTAAAATATCTGTCGTTCTTAGAGAAGAATACTACTGTAGAATTATCATAGTAAATTTTTAGCGACTTGGTAATGGCGTCGACTACCCCAAGTCCTGAAGTAAAGTTTCGCAGCCATAATGCATGAGTTGTGGCTTCAAAACACGCCCCAAATTCTGCTACCATAATGGATGAAGCAATGATAGTCTATTTGGCACTTTTTGTTAGAATAGTTGTCATAGAGCCAATCAAATATTGTAGATTTGACTCCTTGTAATAATGTTTATTAATCAATAAAAGACATTTTATTCTATATCATATAAATCATAATGTTATGTATTGATATATGTCCTTAAGATGGTAGAACCATGACAAGGGTATCAAGTGTTTCAAATCTTGATAGTGAGAACTCTATTATCACATATAGTGGCAAATCTTGGTATGTGTGTAGTGAGACAACTGACTGGTGTCAATCGCAATACTACTCACTGCTGATATGATGAGGAGCCTACGGGTCACACATTTAGAAGACAGTTTAAGGATGCTAAATTTTGGAAGGGTATATTCATCTTTTAGATGAATGGCCATATTGGTAATTTTGCTATGTAATTAAATTTACTGAGGTTGTAGCCTATGTCCAACTTTATTATTGGAGTAATTTAGCAAAATTACAAATTTAATTATTGAAGTTAATAGTAATATTTATATTAATAATTAACTAAATAATTAAATAGTGACTAATATGCAATTCCACCTAAGTTTGGGTTGTTGCTAAACTATGGGGGTGGAATGGAAATTTTGCTTGATTTTTTAAAGGAAGCAAAATTTAGGTTTATTCATATTTTTCATTTGGCTGCCATGGGTGAGTGTTTTTGAGAGAAAAATTCTCTCTTCTTCTCTTACTCTATCATCCTAAATACCATCCTTAAAGCTAAGAATTAATTCTAGCAAAATTGATTCTTGGTCTCTAATGTATTGTCTTCATGTGGACCATGTGAGTTCGATTCCGTTCTTAAATCGGTAGCGAATCTCGTTCAGAGGCATTGACGGAGCCTCCAAATGCTAGTATAATGTAATCCTCGCATGGATCTTTATTATTTCAACTTAAGCATGTAATATATATATATATATATATCAGACCCTGATCTTGGCAAAATCAGAGTAATTGATAGGCAAAAATTTTGTTTTTTCGCTGCCTCTGTTCTTCAATTTACTAACACTATATATATATATATATATATATATATCAGACCCTGATCTTGGCAAAATCAGAGTAATCGATGGGCAAAAATTTTGTTTTTTTGTTGCCTCTGTTCTTCGATTTACTAACACTTTTACATGATATTGGTCATTTGACCAAAAGGAACAGATAACCAAATGTAGACTTTCTGCTATCAAGGCATCCTGCAAAATCCAAATCTGAGTATCCAATCACGTCTAAGTGGTTGGACCTCCTATACATAAGCATGTAATTCTTTATTCCTTACAGGTACCTTTAAGACTTTCTTTGCAGCCTTTTAGTAATCAATTCCTTGTGGCATGCTATCATAGGCAACCAGAATTAAAACCCTAAAAATACACGTAGTAGTGTGAGTAGGGATCGTTCCCACGGAGAGTGTCTAGCCGAGTTTTATGTTGCGTGAACCAGTATGGGGGGGATTTGAGTAAAAATAGAAACAATTTCAGAAAAAGAAATTCAACCTAAATTACCGAAATCAATCAAAATAACGAAACTTGGTCTAAGTCAACATCCACCATCGAAATCTTACAACTGATCATTGATGCAAAAATAAATCAATTCTTACTCTGAGCATTCACCGTTGGAACTATTTCCTATCTCTCCTTAGTTGTAACTAATTAGGAAACAAGCGATCTAATTAATCTTACTACTAAACAACCATAGACAAGCGCTAAAGATTTAATCTAGTGGCAGCCTTAAGAACTAGAGAGATCGATGAAGCTAAACAACACAAACTCAAGCGGTTGTATTTAATTTAGTTGAATGTTCTTCTTAAGACTTAATAATTCCTGACTCAGCAAATTCTTAAACCCTAATTGCTTCACAAGTTAAAAGGATCAAACAATTACGGATTTGATATCTAACTTAACAGTAGATTGCAACAAATAATAAACTAGTTGGCCTCCCAGTAATTAAACACAACAATCATGACAACATGCATAGAAGAACATCCAATACTCAAAACATAAATTGAACACTAAAAACAGATAGATCTCACAGTTTTATTGATTCCAAGGTCTTCGTTTCCTTCGACCAGGTTCTAAAAGTTTAGCTGCTCATGGCTATGAAAAACTCAAGAAAAACGAATTCCAACAGAGAGAAAAAAGAGGCGTATGTGATCTCTCTCAATCTGATCTGTCTCTCCTCTTAAAGATATCCAATTCAAATTGAAGTATTTGAATTCTACTAAATCTCCTCAAAATATTCTAATATCCTAAAATAACATTTATCCTAATCTGATTCTAATTAATTGAAAATAAAATAAAGTCCTAAAATAAAATAGGAAAGTGGTGTGTCCAGCTGTAACTTGCGTGCAACAGGTCTTCAAATCTTCCAATAATAAACTGCCTCTTTATTGCATGACAAGGCGGAATGTTCCAGAACATTGGCAGTGCAGGTGCGTTAACTTCAAGCCCAATTATAACCTTGATGCAGCAAGTATCTCTCAAAACTAAAAACATGAAAGTTGTATATCTGATTCTTCTAGTTCCATAGAATTTGAATCGTCTCAATCGGAGCTCAGATGAGAGAGTTATACCCAGATTACGAAGCGATGTCGAAATTGTCCGAATTCACCTAATTAGTTCTGTTTTGCATTTAACACCTCCATTTGCATCCTAAATCAAAATAGAATAATAATGAGTACATTTAGGCAACAAATAAGTATAAAAGACTAGACATTAAGGGGTGGTAAATATGACATTTTACATTCTTATCACCTTGATTGTTTTGATACATTAAACTGCCCACAACAAAAGCATATTGATTCCATTACGTTCTACATCATTCTTTCGACATTGCATGAGACTAAACTTATCCCTTTTTTATTCTGTACACAAACAACTATGCTGAACATTACCCATATTAAATCTCTCGAGAATTCTTTTGATATAACCTTCCTGAGACAATCCCAACAATTCTTGTGATCTATCACGAAATATTTCAATTCCTATCACATAGGACGCCTTTCATTTAAAAATTCCTCGAGAGAAGATCTTTCATCTCATACAATATGCTTAAAATATTAGCAGCAAGTAAAATGTCAACATATAGAACTAGGAAAATAAACTTGCTCCCACTGACCTTTGGTATGTACACAGATCAACAACGTTTTTTTTTTTAAACCAAAGGACGTTATAGTATCATTAAACTTAACATACCACTGCCGGGAAGTGCTCTTTTATGTTATACACAAGGTCTGGAGTTCTCCTAAAGGGTATGATAAAGTGTTTAGGGTACAGGGGTTGGACAATTTAGTTGCACAAAAGAAAAATAAGGCAAAAATATCAAAAGTTTCAAATGGGTGACTAGGGACAATTCATCCATTGGTCGGCTAGAAATGCTCAAATGTTCTGAAAAATTGCCTAAATCATTTCCTTAACAATGTCTGATCCTAGAATTTCACCTCAAGCACCTCTTAACTAGGCTCTAGAGTCTATCAACATTATCAAGACTTCACATAGCTACATAAAATGTTTCTAAGCATGCCAAAAGAATGAACATGGTAGTTGAACCACTCAACGAACCTCAAACTAAATCAAGTCAACATCAACTTGAATAAGTGCTTTGCATTTTCCATAAATAATATTCCAACAATCAAAATCTCATCATGGACTTATGCAAATCATCCAGGCAACAAAAATAAGAACAAACATGCAAAATCATAATACACAACACAAAAACTATAAAACACACAAAGACAAAAGTCAATAAAAACACGCAAAAATTTTCAAATTTTCTCTACCCCTCAAATAGAAAATGATATTGTCCTCAATGTCAGACAATAATGAACATAGGAGTAGAAAACCAAGCTTAAGGTTATGAAATACTCCCCTAATTAATCCATAAAGATCAAAATGAACGCAAAATCTAGCCATCCCATCATTGTTTTTTTCATTAGCAATATCTGTTAAAACACATAAAAACTCAAGGGTCCAAAATGTGTTAGAAAACCTCAAAGAGTATGAAAAAATTACATCTCAATCTCAAACCTTAGCAAACTAAACCTACAACCTAAGAATACAAAAACAAAGTAAACATAAAATAGGAAATAAAATGAGTTCCACTGTACAAAAATAACACAAAAACAAATGTGTTGCAAGCTTCATTTATCTTCATCCTTTCTCTCATCTTTGTCATCTTCATCCATGGCATCATCAGAAATTTGATCTTCATCTTCTTGCCAATCTTGCCATTGGAAGTTAGACACTCTATGCCTAGACTGGTGCAACACTTATGTTACATCTCGTACAACATTCAGGTTTGATATCCCAACCAATCTTGGCATCTCTCAATTTTGTTCACTTCTGTTAGAATTTGTTGCAATAGATCTTTTGTTGTGGGTGAGGGTGTAAGTGTAGGTGCAGGTGCAATTGTAGTTGATCTTGGTCTTTTTGAGCTTGAGCTAGCTTCTTCAATAGTGGTTTATCTTTCAGTCTCTAGTGATGAACTTGGTCTAGGATTGGTGCAGGATGAATAAGCGGTTCATCATCTATCTTCTAAACTCCAGCTCTTGTACAAATCTCTATGACGAGATGTGGGAAAACATAGCTAGCTCTCACTTGTTTAGTTGCATGCCTTATATTCTCCATTATGATCTCGCCCACATCCATCTTCTTTCCAGTTTCAATGGCATAAAGTAAAATGGCTCTATCCGCATCTATTGAACCATAATGTATCTTTGGAATCATCCTCGCACAAATGAAGTATTGTCAAATTCTAACCATGACTGTCAAATCAGTCCCTTCAACTTTCTCTTTCCCTTCTTAGTGATCTCCCAAGAAGTGCCTAGTTTTGCTATCACCCTGATTATATCCTCAAAATTAATGTCCTTAGCCTTGAATTCCAGATAATCATCATGTTCTATTGGTTTAATTTCATAAAATTCATTGATGATCTGGGCACTAAATGGAACTTTGATACCCCTTACATACAAATGCCTAGGGTCACACCTAGGGAAGCTAGCATAAAATTCTTGTACAATGGGTGATATGGCTATAGGCTTAGGTTCTTCCAAAAAGGTTACCCAATTCCTTCCTTTTGCACAATCATCTTCTTCAAAGATTTGGTTAACTCTCTCTCTCTGGAATAAAACCCTTCATAACGCTGTTTAGCCTTAGAATTCACAAACCTATTGTCAACTTGCTTGCGCTTTCCCTTCAGAGTGGATTTGAGTGGCATTTTTCGCTCAACACAAATCACTACAGTCAACCACTTTTGTTAGCCCAACACAACCCACACTCAATCAACACAGAATGTCAATAATTCAACTCCCAAATCAAAACTAATGCAACACTTCTCACAACCTAACAATCAAATCTTCAATTCAACCACAACAATTCGAAATTCACAATTAACACCTAAAATCACCAAACTTCCAAATATAATCTAACAACTTCAATATCACAAACGCAACTTCCTCAACACAAATCAATTCAAAATCAACACTTCCCACACTCCAAACACAAATTACAACTCTAAACATGGAAATCAAATAAAAAACACGAGTTCATGCATAAATCTCTAAATCAAGCATGAAAACTCAAAATCTTACCACACCCAAGCTTGTTAACCCTAATTGCTCCAATTTTGCTCCAAATCGCAAAACCCCCAATTTATGGACAACCTAGGGTTCCAAATTTTCTTCAAAATTGGCTAAATTTGTTCCACAGGAAGGTTGTTTGAGTGTCTAGGGATGTAATGGAGTAGAATGGTGTATGAAATTTACGTGGAAAAGGTCAAAAATTGAAGATGAAATTTTTTTCTCTTTGCAGGCTAGGTTGAGTTCTTGTGAAAATGGGAGGAAAATGACGAGTTCATATAGAAAATGGACTTCGCCGTCGGCGAAACTCTAGAAATATTGCAATATCGGGTCAAATCTGCTTAATGCCAAAGCGAAATTTTTTTTCTTGCTGTGGTGAATTGCTGAAAACTTTTATGCATTACGATGGCAGTGTATATCTTGCCATGGCGAAATCAATTCCTTGCTGTAGCAAAGTTTGGAAATTTGTTCTTCATGCCAAACTTCAATTTTTCACCTGAAACACCAAAAGAAAAACAAAAATTAATCACTTCCTAAGTCAAATAAAGCATAAACAACATGTAAAACAAATAAAATCACACAAAATGAAAAACGCTTGGGTTGCCTCCTAAGAAGCACTTGTTTATAGTCGAAAGCTCGACTTTCTCCTCAAATCTCATTCTGGAATGTCAAGCTTGATGGGCAATGTCTTGTAACTCAAAGCTCCATCAATGCATGGCTTTAATCTTTGCCCATTAACTTTAAAAGTGCCTTTTTGCTCATGAAAAATCTCAACTGCTCCATATGGATGAACTTTAGTAACTATAAAGGGTCTGAACCATCTTGACTTAAGTTTTCCAGGAAAAAACCCTAAGTTTTGAGTTGTAGAGCAAAACTTTTTGACCCACTTCAAAGTTCTTCTTCACTATATGCTTGTCATGCCACATTTTTTTTTTCTTCTTATAAATTCTTGCATTTTCATATGTTTGGTAGCGAAACTCATCTATTTCATTTGGTTGAAGCATCCCTTCTTTTTCGACGGCTTGTAAATCCATATTCAACATTTTTATTGCCCAATAAGCCCTATGCTCCAATTCCACAGGCAAGTGGCACACTTTACCAAACACAAGACGATATAGGGACATTCCAATTGGTGTTTTAAATGTCGTCTGGTATGCCCACAGTGTATCATCTAACTTTCATGACCAATCTTTTCGCAATGCATTTACTATATTCTCTAGAATTTTATTCAATTCCCTGTTTGACAATTCAACTTGTCCACTCGTTTGAGGATGGTAAGGTGTAGCCACCTAATGTGTCACCCCATATTTTCCCAATAGAGCTTCAAATTGCTAGTTGCAAAAGTGCACCCCTCCATCACTTATAATAGTCCGTGGCACTCCAAATTAAGAGAAGGTACTCTTCCTAACAAAGCTTACTGCTACTTTAGCATTATTGGAAGGTAATGCAACTGCTTCTACCAACATTGACACATAGCCCACCGAAACCAAAATGTAGGTGTTCCCAAATGAATTTGGGAAGGGTCCCATGAAGTCAATCCACCAAACATAAAAAATTTCCACAACCAAAATATTGTTCAAGGGCATTTCATTCCTCCTTGAGATATTCCCACTCCTTTGACATTGGTCACACTTTTCAACAAATCTAAAGGCATCCTTGAATAGATTCGGCCAATAGAATCCAAATTGAAGGACTTTAACTGCAGTTCTTGTTCTTCCAAAGTGACCACCAACTTCCTTTTCATGACAATGCCAAATGCTCTCCATTTCTTCTTTCGACACACACCTACATATCATATGATTCGCACAATGCTTATATAGAAAAGGTTCCTCCTAAAAATAGAACTTCAAATCAGAAAGAACTTATTCTTTTGTTAGAAAGTCATATCCATCAAAAGCACTCGAGATGACAAGTAGTTTGCAATATCAGCATACCATGGTGCTTCTTCAATTTTCATCACTTGTTCATCTGCAAATGTGTCTTGAATTTAGACCTCTTTCCCATCCTTCATTTCCGGTTGCTCAAGTCTGACCCTTTCTTATCCCGGATTTCCAAATCAAACTCTTGAAGGAGTAGAATCCATTCGATAAGTCTCGGTTTTGCTTCTTGCTTTGCCAAAAGATGATTGAGCACTAAATGATCTGTGTAGACAAGGACCTTGGCACCTAACAAATAAGAGTGAAATTTTTCAAATGCATAAACAATTGCCAAAAGCTCTTTTTCAGTGATAGTGTAATTCAATTGTGCATCAGTTAATGTTCTATTGGCATACTGTATCACATGCAAAACTTTATTCTTTCTTTGCCGTAAGACTACCACTATCACATAATCACTAGCATCACACATTAATTCAAATGGAAGTTCCTAATTGGGAACCATAATAATAAGTGTAGATACTATTAATTGCTTAAGAGTCTGAAAAGCATGCATGCGATCATCATTAAAATCAAATGGTGCATCTTTAACTAATAAATTGTAAAAAGGTTTAGAAATCTTAAAGAAATCCTTGATGAATCTTCTGTAGAACCCCGCATGTCCTAAGAAACTCCGAATAGATTTGACACTTGTTGGAGGTGGCAACTTTTCAATCATTTCAGTTTTGGCTCGATCCATTTCACTTCCCTTCCTTGAAATCCGATGTCCAAGAACTATGCCCTCTTGAACCATAAAATGACATTTCTCCTAGTTTAAAACTAGGTTATTGTCTTGACATTGCTGCAAAACAAGAGAAAGGTTAGAAAGACAATCATCAAAAGAAGTGCCAAAAATGGAGAAATCGTCCATGAACACTTCAAGAAATCATTCCACCATATCACTGAATATGGACATCATGCATCGCTAAAAGGTGGCTGGTGCATTACACAACCCAAAGGGCATCCTCCTATAGGTGAATGTACTGTTAGAGTAGATGCCCTAGAGCCAATCAATTATTGTGGAATTGACTCTTTGTAATAATGTTCATTAATCAATAATAAAAGACATTTTATTCTATATCGCGTAAATCATTATTATTATTGCAATATGTATTGATATATGTCCTTAGAATGGTAGAACCGTGACGAGGGTATCAAGTGTTTCAAATCTTGATAGTGAGAACCCTATGAGCACATATGGTGGCCATTCTAGAAACGTCCGTAGCCCTAGTATTCTGAAATAAGGGCACGATAATCGTTAAGGCTATCATATGTTGAACGACCCTGTCGAAAGGCATTGACTGATCTCACTTGTTAAGTTTTGTTTGGTGACACCCTGGTGCAACACATGGGTGCTTGTTGTAGGCGGATATACCGCAGCAAGTTCACTGGACTGACCCACCAAGGATTCATATGGATGGTAACCCCAGTGTCTATGGAAAAATCCTCTAACGAATGGTGGTGCATGTGATCCTTAGACTTGAGGTCACCGGAGTGCCTTGTGCACCGACTGGTACAGTTTGACACTAGCCTAACGCAGTTCTATTCAGAGCTGTCAGTACGGTGGTGATTGGCTATATCAGAAGTGTATCAAGACTATGGGATTGACAAAGGATCCATCACTCCCGGGTACGGGAAGTTTATCTCACGGCGCAATTCAGTATATGGCAATGACACTAAAACTGTGGCCAGTGGGATTGAGTTTGTTGCTCTATCCAGATTATAATACGGGTCATTGGTCCAGAAACTGAATATATAATATCGAGAGTAACCGAAGGTTGACACTATTTCTATGCCTTCGTCTTCGAGATAACGTATGATGAAAGGATCTATGTACGGTAACCATATCGTTGAAAGGTAGCTACTTTGCTGAATCCGAATCTATCGGTGGCCATGATGCCTTGCTAGGGGCCAATCTTGGTCTGTGTATTAGTGAGACGATTAATTGGTTTTAATCGCGATACTATACACTACCGTATGATGAGGAGCCTATGGGTCACACACATAGAAGATTTTAAGAGCCAGAAGAAAGAAGGGCGTTTTCGTCTTTTTAGGCAAAAGGGTATTTTGGTAATTTCACAGTGCAATTAAATTTGCTGAGGTCGTAGCCTATTATTTATTTGTTAAAAATTAATAAGTGAATTACGGTTAAATTTGTGTTCGCACATATTTAATTATCACATTATTGTTAAATGTTTAAATATTATTGATTTTTAATTAAGATAATGATAATTAAATTAAAACAATATTGGAGTGTTGGCAACATGGGTGTTGGGTTGGAGCCCAAGCCCATTCCATGTGGGAAGGGCAACTTGGTTTGCCTATAAAAAAGTGTGTGATTCATTCTTTGATTTTAAAAAGAAACACAGCAGCCCCTTATCACTCTCCTCCCGCCAATCTCACTGTTTGATTGAAAATCAATACTGATCTTCTTCTTGATTTCTTAAGGCCAAGGAGGATCTAGCAAATCCCTCCTTGGTTCTTGGTGGTTGTCTTCGTTGGACTTCTTGGTTCGATCCTACACTTGGATCGGTAGCAAACACATTCAGAGACAACATTGGTGGAGCCTCCAAACTGGGTATAAATCTAAACCTTTGGATTTATTTTTCTGCAGATTCATATTATGCATAACCTGTAAAATCTATGCCCTGATTTTGGTTTCTAAGGAACGATCCGTAGTTGTATTTTTGTTTTCCGCTGCGCAACCGGGTCGTTTCCTAACAGTGGTATCAGAGCCTTAGGGTACTAGATTTACAGTTATTGAATGGTTGATACATGTATTTGTTGATAACATGCTGCCTTGATGAATCTGCCATGAAAACCCTTTTTTGAAAATCTGTAAAATCTGAAAAATCAGTTTATGCATGAATGATTCAAATGAAACTGGTTTAAAATGTGTTGATGATGTTTATTTGGTTGGTTAATATCCTGGTTGAACGCGTGTGCGTTTGATTTGATTTGGATTAGTGTTTATACACAAAAAACTGCAAAAACTGAACTGTAGGAATTGGGATTTCCAGGTTTCGCCGCGCGAAGCTTTAGCTTCGCCGCGGCGAGGAGCCTCTGGACATTTTCGCCGCGGCGAAGATAAAACCTTCGCCGCGGCGAAATCTGTGGCGGCTAACCATTTAAATCCTCGCCGCGCGCGAATAAAACCTTCGCCGCGGCGAAGTATGCCAGAGCGAAATGCATACTGTAATCCTCACCGCGGCGAAGATAAAACCTTCGCCGCGGCGAAGGATGTAGTTTTTCCCTTCTGTATTTTTTTTTTTCCTGAAAGGGACTACTGCAGTTTTAATAACCTATAAAGCCAATGTACATTCTGCACATTTAAGAGGGTATTATTAATTAACCCACCCAATTCAAAATTGATTGTTTTTGAAATGTATGCTTTGTACTTGTTTGATATTGCAGGTGCGCGGTACATGACCCTTAGACCTAAGGGTGAATGTTTTAAATTATTTTGGGTATGTATGGCTGTAATATTTTAAATAGGCCCTGCGTGTCCTGCCTTCTCTCTTCTTCTTAATGTACATTCTTTTCTCATCTCATTCCCCTCGATGTAAATCGAGGTTTCTAATTTGTTGATGTAAAATTAGTTTAATATTAATTTTATTGTAAATTTAGAATGATGTTTTGTAATGTACCTGGACGGAGCGAAGGACGAGGCAACCATACTAGAGACTCAAGATATTTGTTACAGGATCCCTATACCCACCGATCCCTCTAGGCTCGAGGAGATCGGTTTTAGTTAGGCCATGACCGCGACGTTTAATATTTTGTTTAGAATGCATGCTAAGGTTGAATGTTGAATAACATGCCAAACATTGTCATTCTAACAAGATAATAATCTGATGAGACTTAATAACAACCCCTCAACTAAGTATATTAAGTCACCTCTGCCTTCCATCACCATGGTTTTAATCAAACCACTGTTCGTCGAAACCTTGTTCGCCAAAGCGAAGGGTACACTTCTACCAGTGGGAGGTTAAAATTCATTGGGTTTCCTTAATGGTGATGGGTCGACTTAAAATGACGGTTTTGCTTGTTTGCCAAAGCGAAGGTTGATAAACGCGTCATAGCAAGTAGTAGCAGTACACATATTATGTGTACGTGGTGACATGTAGTGTCCACTCTACTGATACTGAGAATCACACTTGAGGACAATGGTGGGAGCCATTGAATTGTGTGATTGGCTTGTTGGCTTTTTCACTTTGAGTTTGATAGTGGAGCTATCAATTGGTGTGGTATTAAGTTTGTTGGCCTACCTAATCACCCATTTTGGCTTGTTCGCCAAAGCGAAGGTTTGAAATGGGCAGATGGGATCTCGTCCACTAGGAAAGCCAACGGGCTTTCCCGAGTTAATAGTGAGGCTATTGGCTTGAGTAAATAGTGGGAGCATCGTTTAATAAAAGACCATATTAAATAATAATGAACCTTATAATAACTTTATCTTTTCTGCATTGTAGATTCACCGAAAATATTATTATGAACCTGCGACCGATAATCGAAAAAGAAACCAGGTTTGGATGTCCATTTCTCAGACTGGTATCGTAATCTTCGGATTATACTTAAGTCAGAAAAAAATGTATATCCTTGAAAAGCCATACATGGCTGAGCCTGATCCTGATGCCACTCAGAGTTAAGGATACTTATCAAAAGTTCCTTGATGATGCTGATAGCGTACAATGCTTGATGTTAGCATCGATGACACCTATGCTGCAAAGCAGCAGAGAATATGGATGCTTCTTCCTAATTCTACACCTCAAGAGCTTTATGAAACAAATGCTCGACATGAGGTACAAGGTGTCAAAGCACTGTTTGGGAGTCGTCTGACTGAGGGTGCCCAAGTTGGTCCTCATGTGCTCAGATGATCGAGCACATTGAGAGGCTTGAGACTTTGGGATGTGGCTTGGATGCAGAATTACAAATGGATTTAATTCTGCAATCCTTGCCTACTCATATGCCTCCGTTCATAATGATTTTCAATATGAACACGATGGAGAAACCCTGTCAGAACTTCTGAACATGCTGAGGACTGCAGAGCAGACTTGATTTCCAAGCCTGTTTTACTGTTTGCTGCCAGTAAAGCAAAGGGTAACGGCAAGGGTAAGGCCAAGGCCAAACCCAGCCTAGCCCAAAGGACAGGTTGCCTTGGGCCTGAGAGTGGCATAGGAAAGGGCAAGGTAGTCTCTTCTTTTGTGGCAAGCCTGGCCACTGGAGGAAACACTGCAAGGCTTTCCTCGCAAGTAAGAAGAAGTCAGAGCCTACGACCTCAGGTACTTTCATGATTGAGATTAACTTCTCTCCCTCAACATCTTGGGTCTGGCACGGATGTGTACTCACATTTGTACTGTGTGCAGGGTTCAAGGCAGTAGATGTGCTCGCCAAGGAGAGGTGGCCTACGAGTTGGAAATGGAGCACATGTGGCTGCATGCTGTAGGGACTTATTGTTTATCTTTGCCTACGGCTTATTGTTGGAACTACATAACTGTTATCACGTACCTTCTATTTCTAGAAATATTATTTCAGTATCCGTTTTGGATAATATGGGGTATCATTTTGAGATATCTAATGGATTGTTGTCCTTTAGTTTGAATGGTATTCTATTTGGATTGCAAGGTTATATAATGGATTATTGTTTTCTGATTTAAACATAAGATATTTCAATATTGAAACCAAGAAAGCAAACATAGCGATCAAACCAACATATCTCTGGCATTGTAGATTGTGTCATGTTAATAAGACTCGCATTGCAAAACTTCAAAGGGATGGAGTTTTGGCCCCTTTTGACTTTCAGTCATTGGGTATGCGAGTCATGCCTTTTAGCAAGATGACCAAGTCTCCTTTCACAACAAAGTGAAAGGGCTACTGAACTGTTGGCATCATCCATAGTGATGTATGGTCCAACATTGAACCAGAGGTGGATATTCATACTTCATCCCACTTTACTGATGATTTCAGTAGATATGTTTATGTCTACCTTATGAGACATAAATCTGAAGCCTTTGATAAATTCAGAATTCAGGAATGAAGTACAGAATATGTTGGGCAAAGTATTAAAGCTCTTGGTCGTGATCGAGAGTGAATTTCTTAAGCTCGGGGTTTTCTGAGTACCTGAGGAATGTGGGATAGTATCACAACTCACCCCTCCTTATCACCCCAACACAATGGAGTGCGAAAGGAGGAATAGGACCTTACTGACATGGTTAGGTCCATGATGAGTTTTAGTGATTTACCTGCATCGTTCTGGGGTATGCCCTAGAGACTGCGACTCACTTTTAAACCGTGTGCCGTCAAGATCTGTGATAAGACTCCATATAGCTATGGAGTGGGCGAAAGCCCAACTTGTCTTATCTAAGGATTTGGGTTTTGCGAAGCTTATGTAAGAAATTGACTTCGAACAACTGGGCAAATCCTGTAATGTATATTTGTGGGGTATCCAAGGAGACCAAAGGATACTATTTCTACCACCCAGAAGAGCGCAAAATTTTTGTTGCTCGATCTGGTGTCTTCCTAGAAAAGAACATTTCTAGAAGTACTAGTGGAGAAAATAACTTGATGAAGTTCTAGAACCACGAATACTAACGAAGACGGGATGATGTGCCACAAGAGTGGTTGAGCATCATGAGGTTACCACAAATTGTGGATCAAGAGAACCACCTCAGGTAGCACAGGAGCTACGTATATCTGGGAGAGTACCCATGAGCCCGAGAGATACGGTTATCTCGTGACTCAACATGGTGACGTACTAGTCTATCAAGACGATGACCCCAGAACCTACGAAGACGCTATATCGGATCCAGATTCCGTTAAATGGCTTGAAGCCATGAAATCTGAGATGGACTCCATACCAACCCAGTGTGGTCTCTGGTGGAACCACCTGAAGGGGTAAAACCCATAGGGGTAAATGGGTCTTCAAGAAGAAGACTGACATGGATGCAACGTGCATACTTATAAAGCACGGCTGGTTGCCAAAGGTTTCAAACAAATTCACGGCATTGACATGAAGAAACCTTTTCGCCGGTTGCCATGATTAATCCATCCGGATTATGCTTGCATTGCTGCATATCATGACTATGAGATTTGGCAATGGATGTCAAAACTGCTTTCCTGAACGGAAACCTTGAGGAGGATGTGTATATGACACAACCTGATGGTTTCGTTCTTAATAGTCAAGCTAATGGTATGCAATTGCAGAGATCCATTTATGGACTCAAGCAAGCTTCAAGGAGTTGGAACATTCGTTTTGATGAGGCCGTAAAAGAATTCGGTTTTATCAAAAACGAAGATGAGCCCTGTGTTTACAAGAAAGTGAGGGAGCGCAGTAGCATCCCTAGTGTTATATGTCGATGACATACTTCTGATCGGAATGATATACCGAACTTGCAGTCGGTAAAGACTTTTATCCAAGTGCTCTCCATGAAAGACTTAGGAAGCCCCTACATCCTTGGTATAAAGATCTATCGTGATAGACGCGTAGGTTGCTTGGCCAAGTCAGAGTGCATATATTGACAAAGTCACTGAAACGATTCAGTATGGAAGAATCCAAGAAAGGATTCTTCCGATGTCACATGGTGTTATCTCTCTAAGGAATTGTGTCCTAAAACACAAGATGAGAGAATAGATGAAGAGGATCCCATATGCTCAGCAATTGGATCCATCATGTAGCCATCTGTGTACTCGGATTGATGTCTCATGTGCTTTGAGCACTTGTATAGATTCAATCGGATCCAGGTGAGCGTCCCTGGATGGCTGTCAAGAATATTCTTATACTTGAAGAGGACTAAGGATATGTTCTTGGTTTATGGAGGGGAAGATGACTCACTGTAAAGGATACAGTGATGCTATTTTTCCAAAGGACAAAGACGATTTCGATCGCAATCAGGTTTTGTTTTGTCCTCAATGGCGGTGCGTGAGCTGGAAGAGCTCCAAGCAAAGCACTGTACGGACTCTACAATGGAGGCTGAGTATTGCATTGCAGATGCGGCCAAGGAGGCAGTCTGGATTAAGAAGTTCGTCTTTGAACTGGGTTGGTTTCTACGATTGTTGATCCTATAGACATCTATTGTGACAACAATGGAGCATTGCTCAAGCTAGGGACCCACGGTCTCATCAGAAGTCCAGACACATACTCAGACGATTCCATCTCATCAGAGAGATAGTTGAGAGAAAGACGTGCAGATTAGTAAGTGCATACTGACGACAATCTCCAGATCCACTTACAAAGCCTCTGTCGCAGCAGAAGCATGAAAGGCACTTGAAATCATTTGGTATTAATACATGAATGATTGGCTATAGGCAAGTGGGAGATTGTTAGAGTAGATGCCCTAGAGCCAATCATTTTGTGGAATTGACTCTTTGTAATAATGTTCATTAATCAAATAAAAGGCATTTTATTCTATATCGCGTAAATCATATTATTATTGCAATAGTTGATTATGTCCTTAGAATGGTAGAACCGTGACGAGGGTATCAAGTTGTTTCAAATCTTGATAGTGAAACCCTATGGCACATATGGTGGCCATTCAGAAACGTCCGTACCCCTAGTATATTCTGAAATAAGGGCACAGATAATACGGTAAGGCTTCATATGTTTGAACGACCCTGTCGAGGCAGTGACTGATCTACTTTGTTAAGGTTGTTTGGTGACAACCTGGTGCAACACATGGGTGCTTGTTGTAGGCGGATATACCGCAGCAAGTTCACTGGACTGACCCCCCAGAGGATTCCATATGGATGGTACCCCCAGTGTCTATGAAACAATCCTCTAACAATGGTGGTGCATGTGATCCTTAGACTGAGGTCACCGGAGTGCCTTGTGCACCGACTGTGACTTTGACACTAGCCTAACGCAGTTCTTTCAGAGCTGTCAGTACGGGGTGATTGGCTATATCAAGAAGTGTAAAGAACTATGTGGATTGACAAAGGATTCATCACTCCCGGGTACGGGAGAAGTTATCTCACGGCGCAATTCAGTATAGGCAATGACACTAAAACTGTGCCCACAGTGGATTGAGTTGTGCTCTATCCAGATTATAATACGGTCATTGGTCCAGAAACTGAATATATAATATCGAGAGTAACCAAGGTTGACACTATTTCTATGCCTTCGTCTCGTCGAGATAACGTATGATGAAAGGATCGTATTGTACGGTAACCATATCGTTGAAAGGTAGCTACTTTGCTGAATCCGAATCTACGGGTGCCATGATGCCTTGCTAGGGGCCAATCTTGGTCTGTGTATTAGTAGACGATTAATTGGTGTTAATCGCGATACTATACACTACCGGTATGATGAGGAGCCTATGGGTCACACACAGAAAGATAATTTAAGCCAAAGAAAGAAGGGCGTTTTCGTCTTTTTAGGCAAAAGGGTATTTTGGTAATTTCACAGTGCAATAAATTTGCTGAGGTCGTAGCCATTATTAATTTGTTAAAAATTAAATAAGTGACTTTACGGTTAAATGTGTTCGCACATATTTAATTAATCATCATTATTGTTAAATGTTAATTAAATATATTGATTTTTAATTAAGATATGATGAATTAAATTAAAATTCAAATTGGAGTTTTGGCACATGGGGTGTTTGGGTTGGAGCCCAAGCCCATTCCAGTGGGAATAGGGCACTTGGTTTGCCTATAAAAAGAATATGTGTGATTCATTCTTTGATTTAAAGAAAACACCAGCAGCCCCTTATACCCCTCTCACGCCAATCTCACTGTTTGATTGAAAATCAAATACTGATCTTTCTTCTTGATTTTCTTAAGGCCAAGGGGATCTAGCAAATCCCTCCTTGGTTCTTGTTGGTTTGCTTCGGTTGGACTTCCTTGGGTCGATTCCTACACTTGGATCGGTAGCAAACACATTCAGAGACAACATTGGTGGAGCCTCCAAACGTGGGTATAAATCTAAACCTTTGGATTTATTTTTCTGCAGATTCATATTATGCATAAACTGTAAAATCTATGCCCTGATTTTGGGTTCTAAGGAACGATCCGTAGTTGTAAAATTTTTGTTTTCCGCTGCGCAACCGGGTCGTTTCCTAACATGTACCATATGGACAAGTGAATGTCATCTTTTCTTGGTCTTCAGGTGCATTGGGAATCTGGTTTACCCTAAGTAGCCATCTAGGAAAAAGTAATAGGCATGTCCCACTAGTCTTTCCAACATCTGATCAATGAATGGTAGCGAAAAATTATCCTTCCTTTTTGCTTCATTTAGTTTCCTATAATCAATACACACCCTCCAGCCCGTGACAATCCTGGTTGGGATTAATTCATTGGTCTCATTTTTCATCACTGTTATGCTGCCTTTATTTGGAACCACTTGTATAAGATTCACCTAAGGACTATCTGAAATGGGATAGATGATTCCCACATCTAAGAGTTTTACCACCTCTTTCCTTACCACTTCCTTCATAGAAGGGTTCAATCATCATTATGGTTGCACTCTTGGCTTCATATCATCTTCCATAAGGGTCTTCTGCATGCAAAAAGATGGAGAAATGCCCTTTATATCTGAAATGGTCCATCCAATTGCAGACTTGTGCTCTTTCAACACTTGAATCAATTTCTCTTCCTCCAATTTACTCAAGTTCACATTGATAATCACTAGAAAAGAATCAGATTCACCAAGATACAGATACTTGAGATGAGACAGTAAAGGCTTCAATTCAAGCTTGGGAGGTTCTTCTAACTTTGCCTTATCCTTATCCTTACTCATGTCCAAGTCTTGAAATTATGGATCCTGGATGGTGCTCATCGGTTGAAGTGCTTCCAAATACGTAGCACACTCATTCTTCCTTGGCTCATCTTCCTCGATAGTTTTGGATTGGGAAATGCATGCTCCAAGAGGTAGTTGAGGATTGATCTCTTCAAATGTGTCTTTTACTACTCTATCAACCACATCAACCCTGAAACATGACTCTACTTCTGATGGAAATTTCATGGCCTCAAACACATTAAAAGTTACCGTTTCATCTTGGACCCTCAAAATCAATTTTCCTTCTTGAACATCAATTAAAGTTCTTCTAGTAGCAAGGAATGGTCTTCCCAAAATGAGCGGTATCTCTTTGTCTTCCTCCATATCCAATACAACAAAATCTGCAGGGAATATGAATTTATCCACCTTCACTAGCACATCTTCAATAATACTTGTGGATGCTTGATCGATTGATCGGCAAGCTGCAAAGAAACCATTGTAGGCTTCACTTCACCGATCCCTAATTTCCTGAAAATAGAAAAAGGCATTAGATTTATGCTAGCACCTAAATCACACAAAACTCTATCAAATGTATCATCTCCTATAGCACAAAGGATAGTGAAACTCCTTGGATCTCTGAGCTTTGGTGGTAACTTCTTTTGTAGAATGGCACTGTGGTAGCGTGCCGAATGCTCCAAATTAATTAACCTTACTAACCTAAATATTGAATTGTATAAAGGGCAAGCAAGGGTCAATCCCACAGGGAATGACTCGATTAATTTCTATATTCTAAAACAATAAAAACAATAGAAATGCAAATTAAACTGTAAACAATAAACCTGACAACAGTAATGAAAGGGGGTTTGTAATCAATGCAAACTAAAGCAAAACAGAGAAATAAAATATCAAGTTAAACAATCAGTTCTCGGTTCAATATCCACCTAAACATGCATTGGACATAAAGTAACTCTAACACTGTTCTATATCATCATTATGGAACTACTAACCCTAGGAAACAACAAGCTCTGTTACTCGAATTCTCCCTTAGTTTGTCACTACTGAAACAAGCTCTTCGAGTAGATACTAACCTTGAACAACCTAGAACAAGCTCTCTAAATTTAATTCAATGGTAGCCTTAAGAATTAGGAGAATAGATCAATCTAAGCACCAATCACGCAAGCTCGGATTATTTAACTTAGGTTATGTTATTCAAGACAATAGACTGAAAACTTGTCCATAATCAGCTATCATCATGCATCATTGTTGAATAGAAAAAGGATGATTACGTATCACAATTCCTGATTCTAATAGGTAAATTTTGATTAAACAATTTAGCAGGCCAAAACTAAATCACTCAAACAAGAATCACAGACAATTAAATCAGAATAACATAAACAATTCTAATAAAAAAGAGATTGAGAGCAACGTTACTGAAGTTAAGTTACACCAATGATATGAAATTAGGCTTCAAAATCCCCTTGAACTGAAGAAGGAAATTAGCTGCACATCTTGATCTAGAAAGCAAAAACTCTAAAAATTAAAACTCTACTCCCTCTCCCCCTTTTCACCTAAAAATTTCTAATTAAATAACATGTGTTTTCCTTAATTCTTTCCCAAGAATCACTGAATTTCTTTCCTAGACGTTTCCTAGAAGATAGACTTCTAGATTTGACAAAATCTTATCAGATATGGATTCCAGAATTCGTCTCCAGGTTGCACCAGGATTCTCGCAATGTAAAAGATCTTTTCTGGGCTCCGTCACTTCATTAAAATTGTAGTCCAGGATGTGTAGATGAATATGGGTTTTTGAATCATCTGCTTTCGATATCTGACGCTCCAGTTAGGCCCGTTCGAAGATCCAATACTCAACTAAGGAATCCTTCTGCGAGTAGGATTCCAAGTCCGGTTTTGCAACAACTACTGAGAACCCAAACGAACTCGGATTCTCGTCCATAATACCTTCCTGAAAAGCTTGATTCATCTACTTTAATTTCTCTGAAGAAAACTTTTGCAATCAAGGAATCTAGCTCCCTGAAAAACTTGAAAAACTCAGCACTGGTCAGAATAACAACAATTCTGGAATTTCCTAATCTTTTATCACTTATTTCCTAAAGTCTATCCAACTATGCCAAACTCACAAAATAAACTCTAATAAACTCAAATAGGCATAAAACATAACAAAAAAAACATAATATGGAGGAATAAAAATATCTAAATTACACTCTTACCACACTGCATTCCTCTGTAAGCATCACTGTTTCTTCCTCTTCTAACTTCCTCCTGTTTGAAAGAATTTCCTTCAAGAACTTAAAGTAACTTGACATCTGTTGCAAGGCATCTGCAAAAGGAATGTTAATATGCAGTTTTTTGAAAACATAAAGAAATTTCATAAATTGCTTATCCAAACTTTGCTTCGTTAATCTCTAAGGGAAAGGAACTGGAGGAGTGTGGTGTGCCAACTCTTGTGGTATTTCAAGAAATGGAAATTTTTACTTCCTTGGTTTCAGTATCTTTTCCTTATTTGGTTCTTCTATTATTGGACTTGTTGACTTCTCTTCAACAATGATCTCTTCATCGACTTCTTCATATTCTTCCCTCTTCTCTGGTGGGTTCTCATCCTTCCCTTTTGGTTCAACTTCTTCTAAGATTGTTCCACTTCTTAAAATTATGGCATTTGCTTATTCACCTGGATTTGTCACCGTGTTACTTGGTAAGGAACCTTGAGCTCTCTCATTCAATTTTTCTAAAATTTGACCTGATTGCACCTCCAAGTTTCGAATAGATGCTCCTCGATTTCTAAAATTCGACCGTGTATCATTCATAAAACCTATGGTTTCTTAAATGAATTTCTCGAACATATCCTCAAATTTTGAAACTTTCTGTTCAATTGGTTGAAAATTCACCCTAGTTGATAGTTTGGCACTGTCCTTTGATTTAATTGATTGTTTTGATTGGCCTATGACAAGTTTGGGTGATTTCTCCAACCATGATTATAGGTGTTGGAGAATGGATTATTCTGTTGTCTCTGATTCCTAACCAAATGGTTGACTTGCTCTGATGATTAGGAGGATGAAGCAAAGGTGTTCCCCATTTGGTAGTCAATGCTTGCATGGTTACCTGCACAAAAATCACATGTCACTTGAGGTGTTTGAATGGAATTAACATGCATACCTCCTTTTTTTTTTTTTTTTNTGCAGATTCTTATTATGCATAAACTGTAAAATCTGTGCCTTGATTTTGGGTTCTAAGGAATGATCCGCGGTTGTAAAATTTTTGTTTTTCGCTGCGCAACCGGGTCGTTTCCTAACACTCATCCTTCCCTTTTGGTTCAACTTCTTCTAAGATTGTTCCACTTCTTAAAGTTATGGCATTTGCTTGTTCATGTGGATTTGTCACCATGTTACTTGGCAAGGAACCTTGAGCTCTCTCATTCAATTTTTCTAAAATTTGACCTGATTGCACCACCAAGTTTCGAATAGATGCTCCTTGATTTCTAAAATTTGACCGTGTATTATTCATAAAACCTATGGTTTCTTACATGAATTTCCTGAACATATCCTCAAATTTTGAAACTTTCTGTTCAACTGTTGAAAATTCACCCTGGTTGATGGTTTGGCACTGTCCTTTTGATTTAATTGATTGTTTTGATTACCCTAGGACAAGTTTGGGTGATTTCTCCAACCAGGATTATAGGTGTTGGAGAATAGATTGTTCTGTTGTCTCTGATTCCTAACCAAATAGTTGACTTGCTCTGATGATAAAGAGGATGAAGCAAAGGTGTTCCCCACCCCATTTAGCAGTCAATGCTTGCATGGTTACCTACACAAAAATCACATGTCACTTGAGGTGTTTGAATGGAATTAACATGCATACCTTCTATTTGTTTTTGAAGCGTGGCAAGTTGGGCTAAAATGGTTGTGTAAGCATCAACTTCATGAATACTAATGGACTTCTTTGGCACTATTCTCTCATCCAGTCTTTGGTAGTTGTTACTTGCTAAAACTTCAAGTAACTTTGAGCTTCCATCGGTGCCTTCTTCTGTAAAGCTCCCCCAGCTGCTACATCTACCATTGTTCGAACATTTGGTAGCAAACCAGAATAGAACATTTGGAATTGCATCCAAACATGCAAACAATGTTGTGGACACTTCCTCAACATTTCCATGTATGTCTCCCATGCTTTATATAACGATTCATGGTTGCCTTGTACAAACGAGGTAATGTCATTTCTCATCTTTGCCAAAAGATCTAGTGGGTAATACTTGTAAAGGAACTTCTGTGCTAGATCATTCCATGTCATGATGGTTCCAATGCGTAATGACATTAGCCATCCTTTTGCCTTATCTCTCAACGAGAATGGAAACAGTCTCAACCTAATAGCATCATCTTGTAAGAGTAGGTGCCCTAGAGCCAATCAATTATTATAGAATTGACTCTTTGTAATAATGTTCATTGATCAATAAAAGGCGTTTTATACTATATCACGTAAATCATCATTGTATGTATTGATATATGTCCTTAGAATGGTAGAACCATGACGAGGGTATCCAGTGTTTCAAATCTTGATAGTAAAGACCCTATGAGCACATATGGTGGCCATTCTAGAAAAGTCCGTAGCCCCAGTATTATTCTGAAGTAAGGGCACAGATAATACGGTAAGGCTATCATAGTGTTGAACGACCCTGTTGAAAGTATCAAGCCGGATTCTTGGTTTGGTCGGGATCCTCTAGAGGTTATTTGAGAGAAATTTGAGATATAGGGGTTATTTTGATAAAAAAGTAACGATGTTAATTTAAGGGTATGAATCTACAATTTATGAAACTAGGGGTGGGAACTTGTAGATTCACCAAACCTTGGGTGGGAAAATGTCATTTACTCTTCTTTATATAGTAAAGAAAAATATCAATTCCACCCCCAAAGTTTAGCAACAACCCAAACTTAGGTGGACTTACATATAGGTCCTTGTTTAATTATTTAGTTAAATATTAACATTAACTTCGATAATTAAACTTGTAATTTTGCTAAATAATTCCAATAATAAAATTGGATACAGGTTACAAGCTCAGTAAATTTAATTACTCAACAAAATTGCCAATATGCCCTTTCGTCCAAAAGACGAATATATCATTCCATAGTTAACCATCCTTAAATTGTCTCCTTAGTTTATGACCCGTAGGCTCCTCATCATACGGTAGTGAGTAGTATCATGATTGACACTAATCAATCGTTTCACTACACACCGACCAAGATTGGCCCCTAGCAAGGCATCATGGCCACCCGATAAATTTGGACTCAGTGAAATAGCTACCTATCAACGATATAGTTACCGTGCAATCAAATCATTTCATTATCTATTAGCTCATCGAGACTGAGGTATAGAAATGATGTCAACCTCAGTTATCTTTGATATATTTTTATTCAGTTACTAGACCAATAACCGGAATAATAAATTAGATTGAGCAACAACTCAATCCCACTATGATCATAGATTTACTATCATTGTCATTAACCGAATTGCGCCGTGAGATAACTTCTCCCATACTTGAGAGTGATGAATCCTTTGTCGATCTACCATAGTCTTGATACACTCCTCGATGTAGCCAATCACTACCATATTGAGAACTCTAAATAGAACTACATTAGACTAGTGTCAAACTACATCAATCGATCTCAAGTCTAAGGATCACATGCACCACCATTCGTTAGAGGATTTGTTCCATAGACACTAGGGTTACCATCTATATAGAATCCTCTGGTGGGTCAGTCCAATGAACTTGCCTACAGCAAGCACCCATGTGTTGCACTAGGTTGTCAGCAAACAACCTTGACAAGTGAGATCAGTCACTACCTTTTGACAGAGTCATTCAACACTATATAGCCTTATTGTATTATTTGTGTCCTTGGTCAGAATAATACTAGGGCTACGGACATTTCTATAATGGCCACCATATGTGATCATATGGTTCTCATTATCAATATTTGAAACACTTGATACCCTCGTCATGGTTCTACCATCCTAAGGACATATATCAATACATACAACTATGATTTACATAATATAGTAGACAATGCCTTTTATTGATTAATAAACATTATTATAAAGAGTCAATTCTACAATAATTGATTGGCTCTAGGGCACCTACTCTAACAACATCCTGCAACAACACTTTAGATCATGGTGCTATGCGTGTCATAATCTCCCATGACACTTGGTTGTTTGAGAACAATTCAACTTCAAAAAATCAAGTCCACTGAGCTGAGTCGCTTACATGGTCAATCTAAATTTGCCTAATGGATGTGTTGGATGATCTTTTATCTTTTCACTCGTCATGGGTTTACTCAGCCAGCACTAAGGTAAAAACAATATCCATCCAGCACTACTTTTCAAACCGAATGGATCTTCACATTCGAAAATCGTTAAGCGGCCTGGAGCATCCTATCATCCATCTATTTGACCACTTATTCGGCCTCTTTATGAGACGGTGGGAGACTTCGCTAGCGCTACTATATTTGTCTCCATTCAGCCTCAAATTCCCATTTGACACCACACAGCTGCATCACACTATGAGCTTCACTCGGCCATGCATCACTATTCGGCTCTATAGAAGTTCATTCGATCTTTGAATCCCATTCGGTCTCGTAGACGTCCTTGATTCAGCTTTATGAAGTCCACTTGATTCAACTTTTGGCAAAAGAGGCTCACTCGGCTCCATCTTTCACACATGTAGTAAAGGAGTCACAAATGTTATTTGTCTTAGCCTTCGCATTATGTAATCGTCTTCATTCGAGTCAGCCTATGAACAAATCACCTACTTACTTGGCTTTACCTAGTTAACACTCTTGGCTTCACTCAGCTTGCCTGTGTAACATCATTCGACACTCTCCAATATCCCTCAGCCGGCCTAATTCAACTCTTATTCAACTAGTTAAACAAATCTCCACCTACATATCACTCAACATGCATAAGACGCCACAACATGACAAGTTACCAAACACATCATTCGGTAAGTGTCCTCCATTTAGAACCCCAAGAAGAGTCAAATGACCTGTTAGTTTTTTATTGCTTAAGATTAAAACTTCATGGAGGATAAACTTAAACATTCCCACTCGGTGCGCCTCTTTCACTCGGCATAATGAATCAAGCTGAGTGGGCCTTGAGCTATCTTTTTTTACATGCATGCCATGTAGGTCACGCCTCCAGATAAGTTTTATTTTTCATTTTTTCTTGCACTTGCAAGCCATGCATGTCATTTCTCCATTTACGTTTTATTTTTCATTTGGTCTTGCATATGCACGTCATGAAACACTTCTCCATTTAGCTCAGTCACCTTCAAATGACCATCGACAGCCTTATATATATGCACAACCTCTAGCTCTAAAGACTAACTCCATACAAGCTCATTCGGTCATGCACCATCATTCAGCTCCATTCAGAACCCCAAGAAGAGTCGAATGACTTGTCATTTTTTTATTGCTTAAGATTAAAACTTCATGGAGGATAAACTCAAACATTCCCACTTGGTGCGCCTCCTTCACTCGGCATAATGAATAGAGCTGAGTGGGCCTTGAGCTATCTCTTTTTACGTGCATGCCATGCATGTCACTCCTCCAAATAAGTTTTATTTTTCATTTTGTCTTGCACTTGCAAGCCATGCATGTCATTTCTCCATTTAAGTTATATTTTTCATTTGGTCTTGCACATGCATGTCATGAAACACTACTCCATTCAGCTCAATCACCTTCAAAAGACTATCGACAGCCTCATGTCCACAACCTCTTGCTCCAAAGACCAACTCCATACAAGCTCATTCGGTCATGCACCATTATTCAGCTCCATGCAAGCTCCACTCGGCATACACCATCTACTCATCAGCATGAGCCGGGCCGAGTGGGAGGTATATACCATCTCATATTTATCACAAAAAAATTCCTTGCTTGGCTAGCACCATCCATTCATTACCATAAGCTGAGCCGAGTAGGAGGTACACATCACCATCTTGAAGTGACTCCATAATACTTTGCCCAAACCCACATTTGGGCGAACCAAGTTGAATCAACTCGACCCTTAGAAGGCTATGATTCACATAGTCTTACATCTACGAAAGGAATAACATACTCTCTAGGATACTCAGTATTCCCAACTCAGGTTGGTCGAGTGATGCTTGATTTCACAAACATGCATATGTAGCTAGTGCACTAGTCACAAAAAGTAATAAAGTGATAAGCAGAATATCGTTCCCACGAGGATAGTGTTACTAAGTATCGATTTCTCAAGTTTAAGTCCTAATTGAGGCAACTATAAATTGGATTGATGGAAAATTAACAAACTAAAAACAAATTAACGAAATATAAATAAATGATAATGAAATTAAAGCAAAACCCAACAACTTAACTAATTAAACAATGCTAAAAAATGCTAGGGTGTTGATTTCACCTAGATACGCTAACCCAAATTATAGAATCTATTACCCAAGTTCTAATTCCTTGATTGAAAATAAAATTCCCTAAGTTGTTTGGTACTCCTTCTCTGGTTATACCACCCCACCCCACGCATTCCTATTAACAAGTTTAAAAGTTCAAAGTCTCTTAAGCTTTGTAAAGTTCTATCTAGATTTCATAGATCGCATTTATCTATCTTTAGTTTTCGCTCCATCTATTGTATTTATCCCAAGAGGCACATATCACAAATCACTTCTCAGTATCATTGTGAACAACATATATTTGAATGGTGATCAAGCATCCAAAAGTCATTAAGCAAAGAGATAAACACTTAATCATGAAAGTAAAACTCAAAGTAAATCAATTCATATAAATTTGAGTCATTGTATCAAGGTTACATCAAACCCTAGCTAAACAACTCAGTTCATACTGAAAAACAAAACAAAATAACAAAAACAAACTAAATCAAGGTTCAGCATTGAAAAAAAGCGAATATGGAGTAATCTTCTCTAATTTGAAGCCCAAATCTTCAATAATCTTCTCCTTCCAAGAGCTGCCTCCCAAATGACGAACCAAGATCATTTTCCCTTCCATTTCGTGCCAATTTATACCTCTCTCATTTAAGGATGAAGCCCTAGTAAGACAAAATGTGCCCTTTTTTTTTTTCGCCTATGACGAAGTTTCACCGTGGTGATGATTTTTCTTTGCCGCAGCGAGGATTGTTTGGGCCCAATTTGAGCATGATAAAATCTGAATCTGGAAAAGTGGTAAGCATAATAATTGTATAGCTTTCAGTTATATTTCTACTCGTTCAAGAATCATCACAATCTGAGGTCTACATCTCAAGTTATGAACAAAATACTGAAGCACGTCTAAAGAAGTTTTTCTTAAGTTCCCAACGTGCTGTTCACGACTTCAAGCCAAGTTTTCAGCTTCTTCCAGTAAGAATTAGGAAAAACACAAAACATGACAGTTGTATCTCTACTTCTTAGGTTTCCATAGCTTCTAAATTCATGTCATTCTGAGTTTCCAACCATCATTTATGCTCAAAATCATTGTTTAGGCTTGCAAAGAAAAATTGATAGAATTAAGTAGCAATTATGGCCTAAATTGTATGAGAAGTATCCTAAATCCTATTGAAATTCAATGCAAAATCATAGGGAAAAATAGGATTATAAACGAGCAAACTCCTCCTAACTCAGGTTGGTCAAGCAAACTCCTCCCAACTCAGGTTGGTCGAGCGAATTTTCACATTCCAAACAACGGTCCATCCGACTTGACAAGCTGCTAGCACTAATTCGCTCAGTTTGCACTCATTCGATTAAATCTACTCTCTAACCTAAGAATCCTTTAACTTTGAGAGTGCAGGGCTAATTCTATGGGCAAAAAATCATCTTGATTTTGACGAGACCCAATAACGAAATAAACATTTCGCAGCCCAAGGCCTTAGCCTAACCCTGGTTGGGCCTACACTTAAAGTCACCTTGTGAATGCCCACTCTATGAGTTGGACTATCCTACAAGTTAAGCTAAATTGGGTTCCGACCCATTAGCCTACAATAGTCCATAAATAGGAAATTAGAATCCTATTCTATTTCCTCTTCTGATAAGATTCTGAATCTTACTCAAACTAGTAAACCTAATCTGAAAAGGACAAGAAATCATTTTTCTTTCCTGATAGGGATTATCTCCCAAAGTAGGGCTCAGTGTCCTACTAAGAGTCCAACCCTTTGGTTTCACTATATAAATAGAGACCTTCCCTCTCATAATTCATTCAAGCTCCACTACTTACAACCACCTACTTGCTCCTAAGTTTTTGCTCCCGAGAACCTAACGCCTTCGCCGTAGTCCTGGTCTCCGACGAAACTCCTAGTAATCCTTCTTTCCATTAATTCTTATTAAATAGTCTCTTTTAGCCTTGTTGATTTAAGCGTCAAAATGTCTACAACAAACACCGCCCTAGTGTTTCCCGTAAGCTTCACGCTTGTCTCTTCGTGTGTACAGGTCCAGCGGATTATCAGTGACCTCAACCTCACAGGATCTATGCTTTCTGTAACCGTAGATTTTTAGCGTCTACATCGAGTAAGAACTTATATTTGTGGGAAAATTATGCAAATCACCCTAGGGTTTGTGTTTGTATCACTAGGACGAAAACTTTCCCAATTTTTGTCATACTTTTTTACCTTGGACTTTTGATATTGTATCACAAACACCCTCAAGGCTAACTTCGTAATCTAGAAGCCGAAAGGGTAAAAGAGCAAATTTTAAAACTTACAAACATTTTGGTAAGTATATCTAAATAATGAATAAATAAATTTATACTATTAAAAAATACTTAGGGGGTGTTTAGTTCAGAGAATGTTGGATTACTGGAAAGTTAGATTACCTTGAATACTGAGAATCGTTAGGAAAATGCGTTTGGTTTATTGGTGGGTATGTTATATTAATATGTTTGGTTGGGAGGAATAAATTGTTGGGTATGTTATTTAAATTATTGAATTGTCTTCTAATTAAATATTATTACTATATTATTTTTTAATGTTGATTATTTTTTGAATTATTATAACCCCCCTTCATTTAAAAACTTAGCAAAAACAACCCCATAATAAAAGTTTGGAAAATCAACAAAGCACCCCCCACCAACCTAGCCACTTCCGTCCGTCGGCAACCACTGTAGGCCGTTGACAACCGGCAACCTAACGGCGCATGGAAGGCAGGAAATGGCTAGGCGTGACAGATTTGGCCGTCGACAGCCAGATCCATTGATTTGGTAGTCAACGGCCAGATCGATGGCCATTGACGGCCATAGACATGGCCGTTAACGGCCATCGATCTAGCAAAAAATAGTCATATCGGCGCATGACAACCATTTTCGGCCTTTCATGTGCCATTATGGTGGTGGCTGGTCAAGGCGGTGGTTGCCAGCGACAAGCAATAGCAGGTGGGTGGGGGTGGTGGCTTGGATGGGCTGCAATTTGTTTTGAATGCAAGGGTAACTTTGTCCAAAAAGTTAATTAATTGGGGTGAAATAGTAAAAGACATATTTATGTAAATAAATTTAAAAATAAGGGCATTATTGTCCTAAAATTTTATTAAAAATGGATAGAATTGTAACAAAAAAAGATAACCCTAGTAATCTTAGAATACCTAAGAAAATAGAGGTAATCAGATTACCTCCAATATTACCAATAGTAGCCACTATTGGTATTTGAAAATTACCGGTATCTTATATTACTTAATAACTAAACATGGTAATCACGTAATATAAGATGACTTAACCCTAGTAATCTCATATAACCCCTAATCAAACGACCCTTAGAGACAAAATAGTAGTTATATTCGTCATTTGTCTTATTTTATTAATTTCCACATGTTGAATAACATAATTTGAGGTATTTTTGTCACTAAATTCATTGATTCTAACTTCCAGATAACAGAATCAACGTCAAAAGCTGTTAATGATACATCATTAAGTGTCTTAAGAGTCTAATATGATAAGAAATATATATATATATATATATTAAAAATTTTGCACGATTGCAATTGTGGCTGCATCCAAACACTACAACTGTCATGTTTTCTTTATACTTTTTCCTGCTTTTTTTTTTTTTTTGGTAAATCATTTTCTGATATTTTAATTTGATTTTATAGAATCTCAATATAACAATTTGTTAATATTATATATTCAAAAATTTTATATTGAAAACTATTAAATTTACGGTGCGTTGTTTACCTTTTCTTGCCTATTAGTTCATTTTATTGCATTATATATATACATATATATAATTTGTGTTAGTTTTGTGACATTTGACCCAGGAAACCAGGAGAGATGGGCCTAGGGTATAATCATGTCGAGTTTTGGGGTAAACGAGTTCGGCTCGATTTGAATAGTATTGAGTTCAAGCTTGACAAGCCCAGCAAAATGTGCTCAAGCTCGAGCTGGCTCGAACTCGAGTTCGAGCTCGTTACACGAGCTTGAGCCAGCTTATTTATGATGGTGAGAGTGGCCTGTGCAATTTCTTAAGCAGGTGGTGGGCAAGGTGAAAGTGGCGAATTCTACCGGTCAAGTCAATCACAAAATCCAGTTAAACGCTTCCAAATCAAAACTCCAAAACAACAACTTCTCAATAAAAATTCACACCAGATACTAAAACACATGGCAAATCATAAATTGAACACTTAAACAAAAAGATAAAGAGTTTGAAAAGCAGATGAATTAGCAACACCAAGAAGAATTTTTAAACGAAAAAATCATTTATGTTTTATTTTTCTTCTCTTTAAAAAAAAAAAAATTTCATTTCAAATCAGAATTTTTAATCCAAAATTGTCAACGAAAAATTAACTATTGATATATTAAAGAAAAGTTTTTGAGATGAGTTGATTTGAAATGTTTTTTTATCGATTATGGAAGTGATAAATTTCCTGTTTTTCATTCTTTTCTTGGTGTTTTCAAACAATATTCCGAAAGATGTTCTCATTTTATACATTTTCAAATATTATCTTTACACAAACACGTCACATGCATTTTTATTTTTTGCATATACCATTCATTTTCAATACTTTAAAAAAAAAAAAAATGAATACGCAAAATTCATAGAAAAATTAACCTTATCTTTACGTATGTATTAACTTAAAATACCCTTTGCACCTAAGATTCTTATATTCATTCGCATTGAAAATTAAATTAAAATTAGAAAAAATAATGAAATTTCTCATCACGAAAATCAATGGCATTAATGCTATATTTTAAGAAAAATAATAGAGACACCGGGAGTAGTGCACCGAATTTGTGCACCAAATGACATGGCGAAATTCTAATTGTTGATTAATTATAATATAATATTAATAGACGGTCAGGATTTCGTCACGTCATTCTATGCACAAATTCGGTGCACTACTCCCGATGACTTTAGTATTACTCATATTTTATATGAATCTAAAGACCAGGCTTTTTGAATGCCTCCTAGAACTAAAGATGACAATGGGCCTAGTATTTTCGGGTACATGACCTAACCCATCTTGAAAAGGTCGGGCTTTTCCTAATGTTAGCGGGCTTAGGCTTGGGCCTGAGATTGATTTTAAGGCTTGCCCTCGGGTACGGGCCGGGCATGAGTATGTCTTTAGTCTTGGCCCGGCCCAGCCTAACCTGACAATTTTACAAATTAATTTTACTAAATTACCCTTACACTATATATTTAATTATAGAATTATCCTACATATATATAAAAAATTGAAATTTATTAATATTTGGTGAGTATTAAAAAATAAATTAATATTTAAAATTTGTTTCTAGAATTAAATATATATAAAAAAAATTAAAATTTATTAATATTTAAAAATTCACATTATAAATATGGGTAGGCTTGGGTTGGGATTGAGATTACAAAAAGCTCATTGGGCCGGGCTTGGACTTTACCTATCATCCCCGTGACGGGCCCGAGCCGGGATTGAGCCTTTATCATGGGGTTGGGCTTGGTCCTAGGCCAAGGGGTACCCGGTCTCGGTTCGGCCTATTGCCATCTCTACCTAGGACCTAGGTTTAACCGAACAAGTCCGACTCGGGTATTTACGCCCCTAATTTTCCAATACCCCAAATATCTTTAAGTATCTATTAGCTTAAAATACCCTTTACACCCCAAGATTCTTATTTTGATTCGAATTGAAAATTATAATAAAATGAGAAAAACTAATATACATATAAAAAAGAAATCCCCCATCTAACTATTTTTTTATTAAGAAATATTCTCATATATAACCATTCTTACTAATTTTAATTCCCAAAATATCACAGTTTTATTTTAAGAACATATTTAGTCATAAGATCATACAACTTAACCTAATAGTCCTTAATGAAAATTAACAAGGATAAAATAACCAAATGGGCCAGGTTATCAAGTCTATCACCATCTAGCACGGTCAATATGGTTTAACATGTTTTAATTAGATTTTCAAGTTCTGTATAATTTAGCATTATCTAATGAAAATGTATCATTTGTTATATATGCATGCAGCTGAAAATGGCACTCATTTCAATTCTCCTAAATTTTACATGCATTACAATTTTTAAGCTGAATTGACCCTGCAATTTTTGCTCTTTCAAAGACAAGACCATCAAGACTTAAGACCTTTCCCTTTTGTAAGTAATTTTTGATAAAACATAAAATAATACCAACACAATCAAGCTAACATAGCAAAAGAGGGACGACGAACCTTTGTCGTCACGTTATTTCTTCTCACCAATAAACTAATAAATAACAAATCTTTATATAAAAATTATAAAACTCTTGATTCATCAATTAAATCAAACACTAATCTAATAGATAACGCACTAACGAAACTTTTAGTAAAACTGATATGTTTGATATATTTTCCAACACAGTTTCCATTTTTCCTCTTCATTCAATGCAACCATTAATATCACCTCTCTCTCTTTCTATATAAACTCCTCAACAGAATTCTCTTTTCATGCATTCAGTCTCTCTTTTTCTTCGAAAATATCAGCCATGGCTTCGGGAATGTTCACTAGGGAAAAATGTGTTTGGGTTTTTTTGAATTTGTTTTTTCAACTTAATCCTTGACGGTTAAAAATTGTCAAGAATTGAGACAACGACTATCAAGAAAAAAATAATATAATTTATTTTTGACCAAATCCTTGACAGTTAATAACTATCAAGAATAATCCAAAACGGCTAAGAATTATTTCAAATTCTTGACAGTTTATAAACTGTCAAGAATTTGTGAAGAATTACAATTCTTGACATGTTTCTAGAACGGTCAAGAAAATCTGTCAACTCATTCTGTCAAGGAAGGAGGTTTTTTTAGTAGTGAAAATTCTGTAGCGGCAAAGTAAACATATCTCTCATACAGCGAGTAAACCATTATAAATTTTGTGTTTGTGTGTTGATTATTTGTTTGCCCTTTGTTCGCATTATTTTTATTTTCATAAGAATTTAGGATTTGCTAGCATCTAATTACATCCCCACAACAGATTGAAGCTAACACTCATGTCCTTAGGTGAGAATTAGACAATTCTTTATGTGATCATCAATGACCTTTCCACATGTAACAATGCATCAATGGACAAATGTAAAAATTTTGTAGTCTCAAAGGACGAATTATGTCATATTACCACTTTGATTAGAGTCATTGAGACGTCTGAATTCTTTTCTTTGAGAATGTGATGAGCCACTTCATTAACAAAGTTGAACAGCGAGAGAAAACTTGTTTTCATTTAACTGGGAAGCTGTTTCATTGCTTTAATGTCCCATCTGAATTCTTGGTGTAATATAAAAGCATCATATAATTTTTTCTTAGAACTGCTAGGTTTGTATAACAAGAAAATTTTGCCCAAGAATTACCTCGTAGTAGCATCAGTCAAGAGCTCTAGTTCAGGCAAGGTACCATAAACATCATAAATATCGTCAATTACTGTAATTAGAGCAACGGCCTTTGCAACGAACTTTCTGCAGTAAGAGTACTGAGGTTGAAAAGCTACACCCAAACCTCATAAATATGCTGTTATGAAGTTGCACCTAGCAAAGTTAACTCTCGAAGACCAGTATTCTCCCACCACCTTCAAAAGCAAAAAAGTCAATTGGTTTTAATGTAAATTTATATGTGAAATTATATTTTTGTATCTTGGCTCGTCTCTTTTATCGTCGATACACTCTTGGTCTTAACTGGTCAGATCGTGTCTCCGACACTGTTACTTTAAAGAAATTAGAGTGCTCAAGAGTCAAGGCAAGCCTACACTTTGGATACATTAGCATGAAATAATATCATAGGATTTTAATCCTATTTGTTGGCCTTCGGGATCGAAGTAATGATTAACAGGGACAGTTGAAGGTATTCTTATTTCATAGTCAGAGGTGAAATTCTTGGATTTATGAAAGATAAACAAATGCGAAAGCATTTGCTAATGATGTTTTCATTAATCAAAAATAAAAGTTGGGGGCTCGAAGACAATTAGATATCGTCCTAGTCTTAACCATAAACGATGTCGACCAGGGATTAGTAGATGTTGCTTTTAGGACTCCGTTGACACTTTATGAGAAATCAAAGTCTTTGGATTCTAGGGGGAATATGGTCACAAGGCTTAAATAAATTGATGGAAGGACATCACTAGCAGTTGAGTTTGCAGCTTAATTTGACTCAACATGGGAATATTTATCAGGTCCAGACATAGTAAGGATTGACAGACTGAAAGTTCTTTCTTGATTCTATGGGTAATAGTGCTTGACCGTTCTTAGTTAGTGAAGCGATTTGTCTAGTTAATTTTGTTAAAGAACGAGACCATGGTCGTTGTATAGATGCTGTGGCATACTCGTCTTAATTATCACTTTCTCTTCTATTTTTTTTTTTTTTCCTTCTTTAATTATTTTATATCAAGTCAACTGTACATTTGTCCAGTAAAATCTTATTCATATATGTGTTTACGAAAAATGATTAGATAATACATATTAACATATATTTAATCCATTTTCATTCTCTCTAATCTATAAATAAAAGAGAATTCTCCAAATTGGTAAGAATTTTGTGACGTATATATATTTTTATTTTAATTTAATCAAGATATTTTCATTATATATTTTCAATAAATATCAATTACATGTGTTTATTTTTATTTTTAGAAAAATCTATTAGTCATAACAAATAGTTTTAATTCTCTAATTTGTTCACTTTTAATTTTTTAATTTATATATATATATATATTTTGCATAATTTCTTAGGGTTCATTAATTAGTAAATTCGCGTATTATTCGCGAATTACACTCCCAACTGTATAATTCATGTATTATTCACGAACAACCATATTTTATTAGCCCAACCGTATTATTCGTGAATTATATGCCTTAGTTGTATTATTTGCGAATTATTCTCGTATCTGAATTTTTGCCAAATTTTTACAAACGTATTTTTCACCAATTTTCGTATCATATCTGTAAAATTCCCGTACCTTTTTTTGTCTTACCTATATATTTGAAATGTTATATAGATTTTAACCAGGTGGGTTATGAAAAGTGCTAAAACTAGGATTGATATTGTCGTATTTTTTAAAACGTATTATTGACAATATACCGTATTAAACCCATATATACGTGTACCATATTTTTTTCGTATCCGAATTTTATAGCCGAATTTTTATAAACGTATTTTTCATCATTTATCGTATTTTTTTTTTTTAATTTCTGCAATTTCTTTATATTAACAAAATCAATAATTTGTTTATATCTAGAAATTTTGCTGGACTATACGAAAATGATTTAAAATCAATGATTTCAAAATTGATCAAAAATATTTATACAATTCAATAAGTAAAAAAATAAAAAAAAATAAAAATTTGCTGGACTATACGAAAATTATTTAAAATCAATGATTTCAAAATTTATCAAAAATATTTATACAATTCAATGAGTAAAAAAAAAAAAAAAAAGAAAATTCCCCCAAAAATTATAATCTTTACTTTTCAATTAATAAGAAGAGAGGCAACCAACAAAAGAAAAAACTTTTAAATATNATAAAAAACTCCCCTAATCCAGAAATCCAAAACCGTATCCTTAGCTCCATCGTAATGCATGATTAACGAGACCACTCACTCCTTACGTGTCATGTCTCTATTGGTTTGCTCTCACTCGTCAGGATTCATAGCAACACAACCAATAAACAATACCAGTCACTCTCAAGTCTCATCTCTCTCTCTCTCTCTCTCTTTTTCTCTCACACTCACACACAAAATTCACACACGCGCTCTCTTAACTTTCTCTCTCCTGCTGTGTGTTTTCTCTCTCCAAAAAAATCCCAATTTTCTCCCAAATTCCTCTCTGTTTTGCTTTCAAAAACTTCACATTTAAACTCACCAATGCATGATCTTCAGTTTAAATACAATTTCGACTCCTAAATGTTATATCCTCACTGATTTTTTATAAGTTTACTATTTTCAAAACAGAGAGAATGCTTGAAACAATGGAGAGTTCAGTTAATGGTGGGTTTTCACACTTACAGAGTTGTGGAGATAGCAGTGAAGAAGAACTCTCTGTGCTTCCACGTCACACTAAGGTTGTGGTTACCGGAAATAACCGTACCAAATCGGTTCTTGTGGGCCTTCGAGGTGTTGTCAAGAAGGCTGTTGGCCTTGGTGGCTGGCATTGGCTGGTAATTATTCTTATTTCATTTGATTTTACGCAGAATTTTGGTTTTTAAGTTTTTGAAGTTTGAATTTTGTATTTTAAAAGCTCCAAAAGATATTTTTTTAATAATGTGGATATACCTGGTGGTTTTGGTTTATTATTTATAGCAATTTTAAATCATTTCAATTAATAATTACTCATTTTTGTTTTGATTTTTCAGCATATTTTGTTCAAATTCAATTTAAATTTGGTTAATCTTATGAATGTTATTAGTTCTCCAATTATAAAACCTTGGTTTTTGGATGAATTTTCAAATTATTGGTTTTTCATTTGTGATTTTTTGAATTGGATTGTTATTTCAGGGTTTTAACTTGTAATTTTGAGGTTTGGGAAATGGATTTTGCTTGCATGTTTGTTTTTATGTATGGATCTGGAGTTCTGTTAGGTTTTGAGCAATGTGGTATTGTTTTTTCTATTAAAAAGAAAAAAAATTGGCGAGGACTTGTAACTATGTTGAATTTATTTACTATTTTTTTGTTTCCAAATTTATTTTTAGCACTTTCATTGATAAAGGTTTAATTACTGTCAGAGCATGGTCTTTTGGTATATTAGTTAGGAATTTATCTTTGCATTGGGTTTACTTTGAGTTTTAGGCACTTGATGGAATTTATTTGTGATGGTTTTTTCTTGTATTGTAAGAGAAGTTCAACATTTTATTTTTTGGATTTTGATGTATTATTCTTAGCACAATTAAATTTTTGAATGTTCTTGCACGTTCTATCCTTGATCTTCTTTTGCTCAATAATTATTTCTAATTTACATGCTTCCTCCGCTGTCTGTGAAATTTAGCTATTTTATTTCAGAAGTACTCCTGTTTATTGACTTCCTTTATGAAGGTGAACAATAAAAAACCGAGGCTTATTGAAAATAAACATACCTATATCCTTGGTTATGACATTGCAACTTAATTTCATTTTTGCTTCATTTCCACTTCTTTTATCAAGATTAAACTAATAACAAAATAAAATCTGCATTTTCTGTTCTTTGACCTGTTTTGGGTTGAAATAATGATGCCTAGTTTTTTTGGAGTTTTCTACCTTTCTGTTATTCCCTAATAGTTTAAAATAGCTTGCATTCTGTTTTAGCTGGTCTATGTCTTCAGGGCACATTTTAATTTTGAATTTTTATTATCTAACAACATTTATATGTTTTTCTTATCCATGTTTAGCTATTTGGTTTAATGACTGTCTGTGTGTCAGTTTCAATTGAAGTAAATGTCTTTATAAGATGGACTTGGTTTCCAGATAGACTGTTTATAATTTGTCAAATAAAAGTCGAATTTCCCGTTGAACTTCTATTTTCTGATACTAGATTGTTTGACTATGAGTATTATGTTTGTTTGTTCAACTGATCGAGCAACAGGTTCTAACTAATGGGATAGAAGTGAAGCTGCAAAGGAATGCCCTCAGTGTAATTGAAGCTCCTACTGGTAATGAGGAAGATGATGACCTTGAATTTGACAACGGGCCTTGGAATGTATCAGATATGGGTGAGTTTGATTCTTCAGTTATTTCTTCCTTAATGTTTTAAATTTTGTGCTCCTGACATCAATTTTTTAATTGCATGAGTAAAGCAGGAACTCTCCAATTTTTGGGTGTCAGTACTAATTTTGGAATGCAATTGACTCTACAAACTTGTGTGATTGTGTTTCCTTTCCTTTCCTTTCCTTTTTCTTTCTAATATTGTATACATATGAATGATTGAATCTGCTTGAAGCATGATTTCTTTCAAATTTTGCTTCAATAGATTGTTATTAGTAAGTGGCACAATCCTTTTATTTAGTGGCAAACTGAACTGTTTGTTTCTACTTTAGAAATTGTGTTTGGAATAATGCATTATTTTTAAGAAAAGTGGTTGAGGTTGTTACATAGGATCCATTCTCTTCACCTTTTACTTTCACTATAGCTAAAAGCTTTTTTGTCTCACATCTTTATCTTTTTATAAAGCCCCACCACCCTTTTTAATTCTTGCTTGTTCTATTTCTTTCCAGCATCCGATGACACTCAAAAGTCCCACAGATCAAGGCATAGAATGCATAAATCAACTGGTTCATCTCACAAGACTATGAGCAGGTCTCTATCTTGTGACTCCCAGTCAAAGGGATCTATTACTACTCCCCGTGGGTCCATGGTATATAATCTTCAAATTCGTATTTACTGTAATAAACAATTTTTATATATAACTATACTAGCTGTATTAAAAAAAAATACCGAACAAAATTGATAATGTAATATTTTCCCAACTGTTTTCATTTTCTTTCAAACATATTTCCTGCAGAAGGTTGACCTTAGCAAACTGGAAATGGCTGCATTATGGAGATATTGGCGACACTTCAATCTTGTGAGTTTTATGGAGCAAAGTTGATGACAAATTCTTACTGCCTTAAGAGTTCATTCTTTTGACAATAAACATTTTGAAATTTTCTAGGTGGATGCTATCCCCAATCCATCAAAGGAGCAACTAATTGATCTGGTTCAGAGGCATTTTATGTCACAGGTACCTGCAGGACTGTGCACTGACTTTTATTTCACCCTTGTGTTTTGTCCGAAGATCTGGCAATTACTTTTTCAAACCCCATTACCAACTTCTCAGACAATTCTTCATTTACACACCACCCTATATAATCCCAAAAACAACTCTTCCCCTCTTTCTTTTTCTACTTTAAGTAAAACATTCCTCTAAATTTGTTAATAGATCTCTTTGTCTTTTTCTTCCTATGCAAAAGCTGGTTTATTAATGCCTTTTCGTGATTAGGTTGGTCTGTCAGCGCATATATTTATATATAAAAAACTAGTTGGTCTTTTGAATTAATATTTGTTTTGTTGGTGAAGCAACTGGACGAGCTGCAGGTGATTGTGGGGTTTGTTCAGGCGGCTAAGAGACTTAAGACTGTATGCAAATGAGGTGGAGATGGTAAAAGTTTGGTTGTGAATGCTAACAGCTACTGGTATCCTAATGTCCTCTTTCCCTACCCTTGTAGTGATAATATATGTAACATATGTATCCGTGGTTTGTTTATGGATGTTTTCTTCATTTCGGTAAGTAGGTTAATATTTAATTAGTTATAGAGGTTCTTACTTTTTGGTAGCATAGTTAGTTTGTAGATATTATCCTAAACCGGTGACTAGACCTTTAAGAAGTCCCTATGCCTTTCTTTCTAAGCTTTGTTTTATGTATTTGCTGACTTGGGGATTCCCTAAAATTGTATATATTCTTCGTTTTCGGCCATTCTCCTTTTCCTGTTTTATGTTGCCTTGGTATTTATAATTTATGTGCCCATAATAGTTATTATTAGTTGGAGATAAAGATACATCAATTTTTGAATTACCAATTGGTCATTTCATAATTTGCATGGTAAAATGAAATGGATGTCATTTCATGTATAAAAGTACATTAAACCGTAAATGACCCCGTGACAATTCAAGCATGTTTACCAGCTTTTCTTTCTAACTCATGTCATACTTGCTGCTGTAATTGTATTGCCTAAAATAGTAATTGGACCAAGTGTGAGTATTGCTTAGGTAAACAATGGTTTTTGTTGCCACACCCGTCTTAATCGCAACTCACAAGATCCATTGTATATTCAATTCAATAATACATACGTCCTAAGAAGTCAAAATCAAAAGATTTTGGTATCAAAATGGGACCCCACTGACATAAATATGGATCAGTGTTGAGCCCCATCCCCATGCATCTCCAATTATACCTAAAAATGATGGTAATAGCCACTAGTCAAAACATTAATAAAACAACAGTAAATCAATCTTTATCTTGTAACTAGGAATCAATTTTCTGCCTATCCTATTGCAGTTAGGTTGGGAACATATGGTAGGTTATCATCTAAGGCTGAAGTTGTAAATACGATCTAATACAGCATGTTAAGCATTTTGGAAGTTGTGGTTTAAGAGGTTCCATGTGATGAATCCAAATTACCCTCTGAAAGTACTTATATTATAACATATCAACTGAAATGATCAGTTTAAGAGGTTCAGGTTGTTTGTTGTGGAAATAGTGAATTTGATTGCTCAGCTGGAAAGGAGCTTCCGCTCTGCTCACACCAACACCATCCCCCATTCTATTCTTGTATCTTTTGTAACAAGTGATAGTTTCCCAAAAACAGGAGCCAATAGCCCAATCCAGAAATTGAGTAAGAGCAGCATAGTCAAAAAAGAAAGACAAATGCACGCCAATAAAGTTGTTTGGTTGAAAGCTAGTTATTTAGAATGAACAGAAATAGCTTTTCCACACCATAAATTGAACCCACCATGTGCACTGCCTTCTGCCCTTTTTCCCCCTGGGTAAACAACCTTGCCTTATAAAGTAAAACAACTGCCTCCACCATTTACCCATTCCCTCTTGGGAAATAACAAGTTGTGTGTACCTTGAGCATTACTTCCAATCAATCCATGCCCTTTTTTTATGGTAAAATTTATTGCTATTACTTTGTGTTGAAGCTATCGTAATTCTTCGTTAGATTCATAAAAGGAAGTTATGCATTTTCAACAACAATCGTAGTGCTTCTAGTTCAAAACTTAAAGTCAACAATGTTTTTTCTGGTTTGTTTTAAAGGCCGTCCAATCCCCTATTGGACCCGATTAATCCAAAACATTCAAGTTGGGTTGGAAGCTGGACCAAAATGCGGCCTTAATTATTGCACAACTTGTAAACTAAGTGCTTTTGGTAAGAACATTAAGTTGATTAGACCCACGTTCGTCTCCTTTGGTAAAGCTTTATCTTGAGCTTGTAGCCTAAATTAAAGTGTTATATATTGAGCGTGCCGTGCCGTATATGCTAATACTTTCTTGAATATAAATCATAAAGTTCTATGAATTTACAACATTCATTTTCTTCTTGTTTATCAAATTGCTTAATCATTCTTAATTTGGTGATCAATTGCTTTTTCTACTTGCTTTAACAATCAAATTTCAAGTTTTCAACCATGCAATAGAATAAAGCGGAGTTTCCCGTTTCTTTAGTTTCAAACTTTTTCTTCTTCCTCCATTAATGCATTGTCTTTAGCTGGGCAAAGTTTCCACGATAGATATAAATGATGTTATTCTAATCAAGAAGAAGACAAAGATTCCTGCTGTTTTGGTCAAATATTCAATATAGATCCCAGAACGTGGGACTTCTTTGTGTCCAATCATCGAACCATAAAGAGACGTGTTATACAGCTTTTTCCATCCAAGTTGAGTAGCCAACAATCAAATATTGTTTTCATATTAATCACTGGATATAATGGGTCAAAGATTCATTTCTTCCACCGAAATGTTCAACTAAAAGCAGCCTTTTTCTCCTCTATTGCCCAGTTCTATTTATAATTTAGCAATTAGCACTTCATTTGCTGCTTTTCTCTTGCAACTCATAGCATTATCAAATACTTTTCCAGCTTTGAGCCATTGATTTTCTCTCATCAACTTCTTACTCTAATTGGAGCAACACAGTTGAAGTTATTTTGGTCAAAGTTTGTAAGGACACATCAATACATCATATTCAACAGCAATAAAGTGTCAAATTACGTGCTTATTATATCCATTCCAATTACCTTTTGTTAAACTTTTCCCTCAATTTGGGCACTTTTTTCCCTTTAATATGGGCAAATGGGTCCTCAACTTTCATCGGCAATGGCAGAGTGCTCTGTCTTCATCTCTTCACTAAAAGTTGCATACTATGACAAGCGCACTTGAGTCAGATTTAATATTCTTCGGCTATATTTTTTTTTATCCTAAATGATTTGGTGTACGGTGGGAAATTCCGTCCATTAAAGCAAAGCAAAATATATTTACTATTGCTCTTAGATATTTGATGTTTCATTGAGCGGTTAGACATTATTCCACCAACGTTTTTCTCAGAAAAGAATGATAAAATTACTCGTTTGGTTGAAGCAAGGGGATGATGATAGATATATCGCATGCCTTGATTAATTATGTGGTTTCTGAATTCTCAATAGTATTGGACGGTGGCGTTGTTGTTTTGTAATTGCCTAGTCCAAGACAGTCCCAAGTCCCAACCCGTCCAACAAGTCTGTGTATACCATGCGACTCCGTCCACCAACTTGAAACCCACTCTTTCTGCATAAAAGTCATAACAATAAGAACATATTTGGAAAATTTTATAAACAAAATCAAACACGCAAAAGCATATACACTTTCCCCACAACCACGCTCCTGTGGATAGTCATTTAGTCCAACAAAGAGTAGCTGTCACGCCCATAACAATGAACTGAAAGTCCAGAAAATACACGGAAATATTGCAATACTTTATCCTTATTTAATATTTTTATATAAATACAAGTTAAATGGTTTAAATATATAAGTAAAATATCTAAAAAATGAATAATTACAGTGACGATGATGGTACCTAACATTAGAGTTACTGTAATGCAACTGTCGGTTTGATATTTTTTGGTTTTGAGAAACATATCCATAAGATTAAGACACATGAATCAATTCTTATATCTTCGTTATATGAATCTAACTGGGTAGCCAGGCCAAATTTATTCTATCCACCCAATATAAATAAAGTAGTGGAATTTTTGGTTAAACTAAGGATTCAACATGCCAGATGGGGCTGCCTCCAACATTTGCACAAGATTAGGAAGGCTGCTGGCTCAAATATAAATTTATATATGCGTATCCCTACAGCATCTATGCAGTTGTTTGTGCCACAAAGAATTATACAGATTCTCGTATTATACAAACATCTGCATATGGTTTTAATGATATTATTCCCCAAATCTAATGTCCGCATCATTTTTAAGCTATTAGTTGAAAGAAGTGACCCTTGTCTTGCTCCATTGTTCACTACACTTGCTAAACGATTCTGGAATGGCTGCTTTCCATTTCAATTTGATCAACAATGTCAACGCTATCCAGGAATATATACATGTGACTTCACCTCTCACATGAGTCTCTGTCAATTAATATTAACAATACCAACGTCCCATTAATCAATATAAGAAGGACCATTTTTTTTTACTGCAGATTTATACGCCTCAAGCCACCTTTAACCGACTTAGCATCCAATCTGGGCATCTTTGCTTGAAGAATCGAAAGATTATCCATACACAAAAGCTTTGTTATTGAATCAGAAGCTGATTCTTGCGTTGCTGATATAATTACCTCATTAATTTTAATATCCATACTTGATTATTTATATATAATCTTCATCACTGCTGTCTATTTACAGACACATAAACTTTTTAGTTGTGCGTAAGATTTGGATCGCATTGTATGCCATGTGACGTGATTTCATATATTTTTATTTGTGGTATCTTTTCAAGACCTAACATTTCAAAACAAAGCCGAATTCTTAACCCTAATGGGATTAATTTATATATATAATTTTATTTGTCCTGAGTGTCCATTAGGGATAATGTGCTTTCTTTCTCATTACTAAAAGGAAAGTTCTAATGCGATTATTGTTTCAATTTATATGTTAATCTAAGAGAAGTTAAGCTAATCCATGCTGTGAACGTGGCGGAAGTTGTACTATCTCGTCTATGAAATTTAAGGTTAAAATCTGTACGGAGAGAAGATGAAAAATAGACTATCACAAGTATTGAGTTATCAATAATGAGTCAATACATAGTGTCTTCTGGTGTTCATCAATTGTGGAGCAGTGGAAGCCACGATTCCCCACTATTTCATTTCATCCTTAGTCAATTTGCCGAGTAAAACTTAACACTATTTGTAGATAATATTCTTCTTTTTCTAAAGCTCCCTCTCCCTCTCTTATATAATCTATGCCTTCATTTTAGTGGACGATTTTCTCTCGCTGCTCAAATTGTAGCAAGTGGCCAGCCCTTGGCAGAATCAACGGGGAAAGAAGACCCTATTGAGCTTAACTCTAGTCCGACTTTGTGAAATGACTTGAGAGATGTAGTATAAGTGGGAGTCGAAAGGTGAAAGTGAAATACCGCTATTTTTAATGTTATTTTACTTATTCCGTGAATCGGAAGCGGGGCACTGCCCCTCGTTTTGGACTGAAGGCCTATCTCAGTTGGCCGATATGGGCGAAAGACATTGTCAGGTGGGGACTTTGGCTGGGGTAGCATATCTGTTAAAAGATAACGCAGGTATCTTAAGATAAGCTCAACGAGAACAGAAATCTCGTGTGGAACAAAAGGGTAAAAGCTTGTTTGATTCTGATTTTCTGTACAAATACGAATCGTGAAAGCATGACCTATCGATCCTTTAGACCTTTGAAATTTGAAGCTAGAGGCGTCAGAAAAGTTACCACAGGGATAACTGGCTTGTGGCAACCAAGCGTTCATAACGACGTTGTTTTTTTATCCTTCGATGTCGGCTCTTCCTATCATTGTGAAGCAGAATTCACCAAGTGTTGGATTGTTCACCCACCAATAGGGAACGTGAGCTCATCTATTACAGTATTCTAAATTTGTTTTTTTTTTTTTTTTTTTGTTTTTTTAAATTTCTTAAGTTCTATGATCTATATGCTTAAGATTGCATAATCCCCAAATAGGTTTCACTTAATTATTGGAAGGTATTCTATAGCTGAAGTCATCTTGAGAAACATGTGTCCGGAGGTACCAAAGAGAAAATCTAGCTTCTGCTTTCATTATCATTACTAGGAAGTCATCTCGCCGAATCATTTTCCATGATCAATAAATTAAATGGCATATATTTACATATATATAACTCTAATATATATTTGATTAAATGAAAAAAGAAGATATGGAAGCTTACGTTATTATATATATAATGAAGAAAGCGAAAGCTTAAAGGGATTGGTGCAATTCATATCTGGCATAACATTAAGCGATTGGAGAAGCTCTGGATTTCAAAATTCAAATGTGTAGTGGCTAATTTAAGTGGACCTCGTCGGAAGAAAGCTAGTTTTTGTCACCTAAATGCCATCACCAACTAGTAATATATAAGGTCAGGTTTCATGCCTTTCAAAAGTCTATAATTCAGTGGGCTTACGTAGCAACATTATTTACTAAAATTTTAAGAAATCTTTTTGTTAATAGTTTGCAAGAAAAAATATGTGTTCTAAGATTAAATATACCATCACCATCACCATCAATTATTAATCTGTGTGGCTTGTAATGGATATGGTGCAGTGCCATGGTGGATTCCCACTTACCAATCAGCCCCTAACTTTGGGAGGTTAGCAATGGTGTTGGTGTTTGCACGCTAATTCTTCTGTTGATGTTGGACTTTGACACCAACTACTCGCACTTGAGAAGTGCTAAGCGGACTTAAAAGTCACATATGATTTATGAATTTTTAGTTAAATAAAGGGTGAAAGACAATGTTTAAAGTGGTTCGGATGCTCAAAAACGAATCCTACGTCTACTGATATTGTATTAATGAGAATAAAGTCAAGTCGCATTCAGCGAACTAAGTTACAGCTTAAAGAGAATATAAGAGAGAGAGAGAGAGAGAATAAACTATTTTAGCGAAAAATTAGCCAATCCCGCAAATGAGAGGGAAGACCTCTATTTATAGTGGATTGAACCAAGGTAATGAACACTAAATCTACAAGTGGGTAGGTACTGTACAAATCCTTCTCTACGTCCCATTACTCACTTGCTCGATCGATTTCCTCGACTTATGTAGGGTTTAGACATGTGGACGATTTCCAACCATCTGCTAACCTGACACTAACGCACTACACTGACAGAAATGTGTCACTTACGTCATTATGCGACGTGACTATGTCTGAACGGTTGCGGAACCTTCTCAAATTCTGACCACCCCATACTGACAAGACTCCACATCAGCCCTACCTTTTCAGGCTTAACATCTTCCAACAATTCTAGCATCAGCATGGGATTCTTTGTGTAGTGTAGGGCAACTGGGCAACCCACGTAATGCTTCTACTTGTGGGCGGTTGAATTTGCCATGGAGTCGCATGTTACTAGATTTCCACTTGCTTCTTACGAATCCTTCTTATTTCTGAAATTATTATTTTCTTCGCAAAGTTTCCTTATATTATAATAAGATTCTGTGAAAAGATTGAATGGGCTTAAAATCTACTGTTAATTTTTTTTTTTTTTTTTGAATAAGTTTAATTCTAACACATAGTAGAAAAATGTATGATTAAATGTGACTATATAACACAGTTTTTTCATGTATTTTAATATAACAACCCACGAGAAACATATACATATATGTACAGTATGCAAAGAGAAAATGTGGAGGCAGTAGGTAGAGTTGCACTAGTGTCTCAATAATTCCTCTTACGAATTTCAATTTGATTCCCACATTCCCAATTTGTTGGGATTCTTTAATTCTAAAAAAGTATTCATGTTCTTGAATGGATTTGGTTCATGAGTCTGAATATAACTTAGTCTCTACCCATCTCGTAGAGCTAGGAATATTTTATCACACTTGAACCAAGAATCTCAAATATTTATCTGACATCACTAATATCCTTTTCTAAAGAATTCTGAAAATAAGTTATTTCTTTATGCAGCTTAATAAATATTATAAATATAATTACTTTTTTCTAATTAATATCCAAATATTTTATTGATGGCCCACTCGCGTGGAAAATACTGATAATGGTTTCACCTTTACCTTATTTAACGCTAACTGTCACAAGTAAGGTTATAATCAATCACTATCAGTAGATTAACTTACCCATTATTAAGTAATTAGCATTTCTGATGCGATACGACAACGTTTTAATCAGTAATATTCCGTAGCCTTAAAATAATAATAAAAACAAAAAGTTAGGTAGTGATGAACTAGTAACTAGAGACTTCCGTGAAGAACTGTGGAGTTAATTAGTATTCACGCAACCATATATAGTAGTTTGAAACTTTGAAAGATGATTGGATTTGGATCAAGTATACAGATTAAATTGCTAGTTGTGGGTAATTGGTCAAGTGGAAAAGCTAAAACTGTTTAGGATACGCCTTTTTTTCAAATTGCTAATATATAGATTAAATTGCTTTAAAAAGGCATAACTTACTATACGATATGTTATATATAATTTAAAAAATTAAACTTTCGATACATGATACGCGATTTGACAATATAATTGGTATAAAAAGATGCTTAATTAACTCTAATGCAGACTGGAGACAGGCTAATTAATTAGCTATTATTGCTTGCTCCTTGTAAATGTAAAGACGAAGACTTCTCCCTAGTCCCTATAATGCCAATGCAAAGGCAAATGGCAAGCATGTAAAGAGTGTTGACAAGGCAAACATGCAAAAGATAAGGCCTACTGAGCGACATGTAATGAGCGAGTTGTTGTGAGCAAGGTTTGGTGACGATGCTCTGGACTGACTCTGCACGAACGTTACTAAATTAAAGGCTGACCATATAAACCTGTCCAGTTATGCATACTCTTAACTTTAATTATTACTGTCCTCTAAATCTGGCAGATACCCCTTCATCATTTATTTCTCCTCTTCCCATCTCAATTTTTTTTTTTATCTTCTCGTGGGATAAATTGATAACTACTATTACTTATTACTTACGCTCAAATGACAATGTCAACCTTTTTAAACTTTTCATCTTACCTGATGTTTGATTTTTGACACCAACTACTTGTATGTGTGAAATATTAAGCGAACTTAGACGTCACACGTAATATGTGAATATTTAGTTAAATAAAGAATAAAAGACAATGTTTAAAGTGGTTCGGATGCTCAAAAGTAAATCATATTTCCACTGCTATTGTATTAATAAGAGGGTAAATGTCAGGTCGCGTTTAGCAAACTGAGCTACTGTTTAGAGAGAATACAAAAGAGAGAGAGAGAGAGAGAAAATTAGTCAATCTTGCAAACAGGAGGAAAGACCCCTATTTATATTGGGATAAACCAAGGTAATGATTACTAAATCTGCAATTTGGTAGATACCGTGTAAATCTTTCTCTACGTCTCATTGCTCACTTACCCGAGTGATTTCCTCGACTTATGCAAGGCTTGGACACATGGACGATTTCCAACCATCTGCTAACCTGACACTCACCCACTACACTGACAAGGGCGTGCCACTTACGCCATCACGTGGTGTGGCTGCGTCTGAACAGTCACAAAACCTTCCCATGTTTTGACCACCTCATACTGACAAGACTCCATATCAGCCCTATTTTTTCAGGCATAACATTATCCATTAATCTTTAATTTTTACAGGGATAAATTGTCTATGAAAGAATTGGCTATACAAATCTCCTGATTATTATTATTTTGTGTGTATTGATGGAAATAAGAAAAACATAAACATATCAAACAATTGACATATGGTAATGTTATTTTCCTCTTTCCGCAGCGCAGCCTCCAAATAGGAAAAGTAACTTATTAGGGGTAATTTCGTCTCCCGGAACACATCGGACAATTGACATATGGTGATGTTATTTTCTAACACCCAAAAAGTCCCTATTACTATGCGAATGTTCACGCCGTGACTAACACCATCAAAACATACGTACCCACGTGGCGTTTAAGGTGTGAAAAGTTTATTTAAACAAAAATACTGAGTTATGTTAAAAAAGGTATCTTCCAGTTTAGTCATTAGAATCTATACGGTGTTTACCTTCTTCTCACTGCTTGTAATTAATAAGAGATATCGCGATTTTAACCCTGAGATTCTGAAAAACTCAAGATTCTCCTTCATCCTTGGACCCTATATATGTACCATCACCACCCCCACCTCCTCTTATCAAACTTTTAAGCCCTTGATCGTCGGACCTCCCCCCTTAGCTCCTTCCTCTTTCTCTCAATATTCAATGGAGCTTCATAAAGCCCTCGTCAAGCGTCTGATTACTAAGAGTTACGGCTATAGACTCTCCTCACCGGCTGTAACTCTAGAACACTCACCTTCAACTCACGCCCACAGTCTTGTTCCCCCAAATGCCCTTCAAACAAACTTCCACCGTGAGTACATAACGTCTCCGGAATTATCGGGGAAAGGCTTTTTCCGTAAATTTCTCCAGCGGAGAGGAATTAACCAGTCGGCCACCAGAATCCCCGAGTTTCTCTCCCTGCCTATCGGTGACAAGCTCAGAGAGAAACTGAAAGGCATTAACATTGCCGGAGATCGCCTCCGGTTGGAAGGACTCGCACCTAATGTTCCCGACACACCGGCGACGGATGTTCCGTACGGCTTCACGGTTCGTGACGCGAGGAAGCTGTTGCGGCTGTCTCAAGTGGAAAAGCTAAAACTGAAGCTGAGAGAAATTCAGAAGAGTTCGATTTCGCACCATGAGTTTGTACGGATCTGTGTTGATTTTTGTGAGAATGAAGACCAAGGGACTGAGTTTGCTAAGCTGTTGGATGAGTCTGGGACCGTCATCGTTTTAGGAAACATAGTTTATCTCCGACCGGAGCAGGTATTAAATTTTTCCTTTCACCTTTTTACTTATTTTTAGTATTGAAAGGCGTCACAAACAGTTTTTTTTATTCTTAAACGGTTTCAGACAGAGTTGCGTCTCTCACTCAGTGCCAAAAAATATCTTAAAACTTTCAAAGCTTCTTCTAGACAATTTGGACTTTGTCTTCCTATCATGAAACTTGATTATCGGCTGATTCAGTAGAAATTAATGTTTTGAATGTTATGTAATGACCACAGGTGGCAAAATCAATGGAGACATTAATTTCGGAATCTGTAGCAACCCCAAATGACCGGAGGAGAGAACAACTGGAGCAGATGGAAAAGCAAAAGGCCATAATTGACCAGAAAGCTAAAGCCCTTGTTCGAGGAGAACTGTATTGTGGGTTGGGCTTTTTGGTGGTCCAAACACTTGGGTTCATGAGACTCACCTTCTGGGAACTAAGTTGGGATGTTATGGAGCCCATATGCTTCTTTGTCACATCGCTTCACTTTGCGATTGCCTATGGTTTCTTCCTGAGAACCTCGACAGAACCTACTTTTGAAGGCTTCTTTCACCGACGATTCAAGGCTAAGCAAGACAAACTCATGAAGGTCCACAACTTTGATGTGGATAAATACAACCACCTCCGCAAACTCTTTTATCCTGAAAGTTTGCCAAACTTGGATTGTTTTAAATCTTTAAATCATGAAGAAGGGAGAGCTCTTATGTTCAGTAAATAGACCGACAAATTTTAGAATTTGATTCTGATGAAAAATGCTAGTGGTTAGAATGAACTTTTAAATCGAACCAGTAATTTTCGTTCAACAATCTGATTAGCATATAGCCCTTTTGCTTGGTAAGGATCTTGTACAGTGATATACATATCTTCTTTGTAAACGATACAGAGAACGGCAAAATTTTAGAGCCGAGATGATGCTATTACCAATGCCAAAATTGAAACAAAGTTTATTTGTCAACTCTTAATTGGCGTTGTTAATAAGATACATAAAGAATTCTATTTATTTGGAAGAATATAGGAACAGGTTTGTGAGTTCCGGCCTATTCCCAGACAACACAATACTTTAATGATCTTGTGTTATTAACGGTAACTTAATCAACACAGTATCAAGGCAGAAAGTGCAATCACAAAACAAATCTTGTGTTAAATGGTAGTCAAAATATAATAACATCGAAATATTTGCAAATAAAGTTATTGCCAAATTCTTTTCATCATCCTTGTATTTTGCTAAATTATTTTGATCGTACTTTTATATTTTTTCCTTACATGATTAGGGAGGAAGATTGAAAAGTTGGCAATTTAAGCTGTACTTAATTTGGCTTATGTGTCATCCAAATTGACCCCGGCCCAGATTTTTTTTTTGGAAAGATAATTTTATAAAGAATAAAAAATGTACGGGATTCCCCTTTGCAGCTCAAATCCTTGGGCAGGCCCAGGGACAAAATAACCAGACAAGGTGCAGCACAGGCAACCAGCCTGAGAGACAACAAAACAAGGATTCAAAAAGAGCCTAAAACTGGGCCCTAGAAAATGAGCCGTGTCAAAACAAATAACATATCACCAAGATACACTTTGGGACAGCAAGAAGTTATACAAAAATTAACTCCAACTGCAGACCTTGCATTCATGAGGGAATTTCCTATAGTAATTGTTATGTCTAAAAAACCACGACTGACGTAAGCTTATATCAACAAGTATCAATCAAAGTTAAGAAAAGCTTTGCATTGTACAGGAGTTGTCACGTCACCTCAAGACAGAAAGAATACGACTGTCATCAATCCAACAAATTTAGATTTTGTCTATAAGTGAATGAGGACTGTGTAAAAAATACATTCATATTCCAATATTCATATAAAAGTGATAATACAATCAATTTCAATATAAAATCTCTATGGAATATATGCGGAAGTAAATGACAAACCTCCAGCCATAGCAATTGTTGTTTGATCTTCTTGCTCCTTTAAAAATTACAGGATCTTCCACTGACTGCAATTTTAGAGTGATGGTTTTGAAAACTAAAAATAAAAATTACGTCACTGGGGACCTGTAAAGTCTCCTTCTTATATCAGTTGTCTTTCTATCAAAGACAACTGCTCAAGAGACACAATCGTATGACCACACCAGTCCACATCAGCAACGACCAAAATGTAATTATATGAGAAGTGTAGGACCATATTGCAAAAAGTCTAACATTCTCCCACTTGGTCCAAACTTGTATAATATAATCCAGAATACAAGAGATGTATATGCTGTATGTTCAATTAGAAAGGGGAAATTACATGAATCATAGCAGTAAGTCCCTTTTATATCTTCCTAACATGCCAACTGCAAAAGCGATGTCAGGTCTAGTACAGACTTGAGCATACATTAGGCTTCCAACAACTGAAGCATAAGGAATAGTTTGCATTTGTTCCTTTTCAATCTCAAGTGTAGGACATTGGTTCAGATTGAACCTGTCACCCTTAACAATAGGTGCAACACTGGGTGAACAATCTTTCATCCTAAATCTCTCAAGAATTTTATTAATATAGGCTTCCTAAGATAGTCCCAAAACATGTTGAGACCTATCCCTATGAATCTTAATGCCAATGACATAAGACGCCTCACCCATATCCTTCATACTAAAATGTTGAGAGAGAAATTGTTTCACCTCATGTAGCAAACCCAAATCATTGGTTGCAAGGAGAATATCATCTACATATAACACAAGAAAGATGATTTTACTCCCACTGACCTTGTGGTATATACACTGATCCATGACATTCTCTACAAAACCAAATGAAGAGATAACAGTGTGAAATCTTAAATACCACTGTCGGGAGGCTTGTTTAAGTCCATAAATGGACTTCTTAAGCTTGCAAAACAAATGCTCACCATCACTTGAAATAAACCCATCAGGCTGTTTCATATAAACCTCTTCCTCCAAATCTCCATTGAGAAAAGCTGTTTTCACATCCATTTGATGTAAATCTAAATTGAAATGGGCAACTAATGCCATTATGATACGAAAGGAATCCTTTTTAGAAACTGGAGAAAATGTTTCTTTGTAATCTATTCCTTCCTTTTGCGTGAACCCCTTGGCAACAAGTCTAGCCTTGTATCTCTCAATGTTGCCTAATGAATCCTTTTTGGTTTTAAATACCCATTTACAACCAATAGGTTTCTTTCCAGTAGGCAAGTCAACAAGGTCCCAAACTTTATTATCCGCCATAGAATTCATCTCGTCAATCATGGCATTATACCACAATTCAGATTTACTGCTGTTCATAGCTTGTAAAAACGTGTCTGGATCATCCTCAATACCTATGTCACAGTCAGACTCTTGCATATACACTTCATAATCAGTAGGAATTGCTGATTTCTTTGTTCTAGTAGATCTCCTTAATGTTGTATCAGCAGTCTCTTGAGACTGTTGCACAACTGGTTGTTCCACTTGTATTGGAGGTTGTTCAAAATGATCTTCTAAAACAATCGCATCAGAATGTGGATTTTGATTGAGTGGTTCCTCATTATTCACCCTGTTTGGATGAACAACCAATCTTTTACTTGATGTAGGAGCATTGTCTGAAACATCAATTTTCTCAGAGACTGAGTCTCTGATTTGATCACTCCCACTGACCACATCATTTTCAAGAAATTTGGCATTTCTTGATTCAACAATTCTACTGGAATGGTTAGGACAATAAAACTTATATCCCTTGGATTTTTCTGCATATCCAATAAAATATGCACTAATAGTCCTAGGATCTAACTTCCGTTCTTGTGGATTATAAACTCTAACCTCAACTGGGCAACCCCAGATGCGTAAATGACTTAAACTTGGTTTCCAACCTTTCCATAATTCGAATGGCGTTTTGGGAACCGCCTTAGTTGGAACTCGGTTTAATATATACGCTGCAGTTTTGAGAGCTTCAATCCACAAAGAATGAGGAAGTTTGGAGTTACTCAGCATACTCCGTACCATATCCATTAATGTTCTATTTCTCCGTTCTGCTACACCATTCTGAGATGGTGTGCCAGGCAAGGTGTACTGAGCCACAATACCTTGCTCTTGAAGAAATTTAGCAAATGGACCAAGTGCTTGTCCTATACCAGTGTATCTACCATAATATTCACCACCTCTATCAGATCTCACGATCTTAATTTGTTTTCCACATTGTTTCTCTACTTCTGCTTTATATATTTTGAAAGCATCCAACGCTTCATCCTTGTGATAAAGCATATAGAGATACATATATCGTGAGTAATCATCAATAAAGGTGATGAAATATTTCTGACCACTAGAGCTCATGTCAGGGCAACAAATATCTGTGTGTATGATTTCTAAAAGTTCAGAACTCTTCCTGGCACCCTTCTTGGATTTGTTAGTCTGCTTTCCCTTAATGCAGTCTACACAAGTATCAAAGTCAGTAAAGTCAAGAGTTTCAAGAACTCCAGCATTTACCAACCTTTTAATCCTATCAATGGAGATGTGTCCTAATCTCCTATGCCACAAAAAAGAAGAGTTTTCATACATAATAGTACGTTTCATACCAGTGTTAGCATGTGAAGTCATAAGACTATAAGGAACAGTATCACTTAAATGAATTTTAAACAAACCATCAACCAAAGTACCATTTCCAACAATAGATGAGTTCTTAATTAAATTAAAAGAACTACCATAAAAGTTGAAAGAGTATCCACATGGTACAAGTTTAGAAACTGAAATTAAATTCCTAGAAAAACTAGGAATATAAAAGGTTCGTTCCAAATCCAAAACATAATTAGTACTTAAAATAAGTCTAAAAGTTCCAACAGCTTCAACACGTGAAGGCATCCTATTTCCTGAATAGATGCTGCATTCACTTCCCAATGGCTTCCTTTGATCCAAAAAACCCTGTATGGTATTAGAAACATGGATTGTAGAACCAGAATCAATCCACCAATCATTATGTGAAACACAAATCATATTAGATTCATAATACACAAGAGATAAGAGGTTACCTTTCTTGTCAAGCCATGCCTTCCTATTAGGACAATCCTTCTTCATGTGTCCCGTCTTTTTACAGAAGAAACACTTGATATTGTCCTTGTTACCTTTGCTCATAACCTCATGCAGCTTGCCTTTTCTTTTCCACTTCTTATTCTTGTTTGAAGTGTACTTGACATTTCCTATCATCGGATGTGCAGTTTCATTCACTTCCTGAAGCATTCTCTTCTCCTCCTCCTAAACACACATGGTCAAAAGCTCATTGATTGCCCATTTATCCTTCTGTGTGTTATAAGATATCTTGAAAGGAGTATAATGAGACGAGAGAGAGTTCAGGACATAATGCACCAGGAAATCATCATTAATCACCATCTGAAGGGATCTCAATTGAGCAGCGATGTCCCCCATTTTCATGATATGCTCACGGACTCCTTTAATGCCAATGAACTTCATGGATGTCAATCTACTCATTAGGATGCTTCCTAATGCCTTGTCTGATGTTTCAAACTGTGCATGAATTGCCTCCATCAGATCCTTGACATTTTCACACTCCGGTATCAACCCACGGATACTAGTCGTAATGTGAGATTTGATGAACATCATGCTTAAACGGTTAGATCGCTCCCACCATTCATACAAAGCAATCTCAGCTTGAGAACTAGTATCTGTAGGTATAGGTGGCTCTTCCTTACAAAGAGCATAGTCAAGATCAATGCACCCTGAATGAAGAAGGACAGCCTCTCTCCAGGATTTGTAGTTATCACCATTTAAACTAGGAACCTTATCCTCAACCATCATCAAAGTTTGATCAACTGTAGGTATATCAATAAACATGCTTACTAAATAAATTATAAGGCACAAACCATCAATAACAATTATAAATTTACTAATGTAAAACAAATAATAAATCATACTAATGTAAAACAAATAATAAATCATAAATGAATCGACATATCATAAAATCTCCATGTGGGTAAAGACATTACATATTATGATTCATTATTCTTTAATGATGAAACTAGAAATTATTAATATTTCATAATACCTGTGGGCTAATTAAGAAATAAGAAAAAATTCTATTTCATCCCTAATTAATAATAAAAATATAACATTCCCTGTGGGTAAAATGATTATATTAATATGATTAACTACAAAACGATGTTATTAACATTAATATGATCATAAATAATATTACTTAATGCATATATTATCATAATTTAGATGCTTCTTCTACTCTAAATTAATCAAATATATATGATCATAAAACATCAAATAATTTATAACATGAATTATATAATATAACACAAATCAATACAAGAATAACACATTATTTATGCATAACAAAGCAATATATGACATAAAAAACCATCATACAAGCTGTCACTGTCTTCCACGCGCCATCGTTACTAAAACACGTGTCCCCACGCGCCTTCACACGCCGCCAGAAGGCAGCACACACTCCCACGCGCCTTCACAGAACCTTCACGCGCCTAGGCACACATCCTCACGCGCCTGACGCAAGCACAAGCTCCTTCACGCGCCAGCACGTGCCGGGTCCGAATCTGGGTCGATTTGACCCGTTTTGACCTGGTCGGGTTGACCCGATTTGCTCGTTGACCGGTCTGGACCGTTGACCATGTTGACCGGGGTGGGTTGACCCAACGGGTTTTGGGCTTGTTTGATCGGGTCGGTTGACCCGTTTTGACTGTTGACTTTGATCGGGTTAGTTTGACCAGTTTATCCTATTGGGTCGGTTCTTCTTGACTCGTTTTTGCAACTTTTTACCCACGTTTTCCGCAACTTTTTAACAGCTTGTTTCTAGCCATTTTTCCGGCATTTAAAGGGGAAACTTAAATGTGGACATATAACCTATATCGGTGACATCCCAAATGACAATTTCGTCCTAAATCGGTGCCGAAAATGGCTTCCGAAAACATCCAAACAATAATTTCTAACCAAAACTTTAAACTAGCATAACTTTGCATCCAGAACTCTGTTTTTGACAAATAATATACCGTTGGAAAGCTTTTTCAACAACGATTCCAACGACCCAAAATCGAAAACAGATTCTATTTATAATAAAAGTTATGCTTGATTTACAGTACAGGTTTTAATGGAAAAAATCCCAAATTTTATGCAATATCTTTCAGATTTGCAACAAACAACTTCATGCTAGGCAGAGATTCAAATAATGCTCTGATACCAAATGTAAAAAATACATTCATATTCCAATATTCATATAAAAGTGATAATACAATCAATTTCAATATAAAATCTCCATGGAATATATGCGGAAGTAAATGACAAACCTCTAACCATAGCAATTGTTGTTTGATCTTCTTGCTCCTTTAAAAATTATAGGATCTTCCACTGACTGCAATTTTAGAGTGATGGTTTTGAAAACTAAAAATAAAAATTGCGTTACTGGGGACCTGTAAAGTCTCCTTCTTATATCAGTTGTCTTTCTATCAAAGACAACTGCTCAAGAGACACAACCGTATGACCTCATCAGCAAGGACCAAAATATAATTATGTGAGACGTGTAGGACCATATTGCAAAAAGTCTAATAGACTGCACACCTATCAAAGCCCCACGTAATTTGAGGATATTTCTTAAGTTATCAGTCAATGGGAGGCAAGGAAAAACTTACACGGCACCTACCCAGTTGCAGATTTGTAATAATTACCTTTAATTCAGCTACTATAAGTAGAGGACTCCCCCTCTCATTTTTTGGATCCTGATCTTGATTCTGATTTTGATTGTAATCTTTATTTTCAGAGCAAAGATAACCTACGAGAAAGAGACTGACTTGATATTCTCTCTGAATAATCAGTTATTATACCTTTGTTCATTGTTTGTTAGACGCGACCTCTTGTAAACTCTCATATATAAAAGAAACAGTGGACATAGGAATCGCTTTAAGCATCTAAACCATTTTAAAAATCATCTTTCTCATTTATCGTTCAGTCTTTGCATTCAATAATATTGATTAACCTTGTCTTGACTCTTGAATCAATCACATCACGTGTAATTTCTAAGAACATCTTAGCACTTTGCACATGCGAGTCGTTGGTGTTAAAATCACGCATCAACAATAATAGTCCCCAACCAGCGAGAAATAAGATGAACCTAGTAGCCAAATAGCGGATAATTTCTGTATCTACTCCACATAATTGACATGTTAAAAGGATTATAGCAAATAATACGCTGAGTCCATCTACGACTCCCAAAGATCCCAAACTGCCTTCTCCATCTTAATTTCCTGACTACTTTTTTGGCTTTAAGAACACCATACACGATGTTGCTAGCTGTTGGGGAATCATTAGTCATCAAAATCCTTTCTTCCTTTCTGCAATCACAATCATTCTTTTGCTCGGGGGTATTCTCCAACAAAGACATACTAGCCTCAATCATCAGACTAAACATTAAAATGGAATAGTATAATCCCAAAAAACTCTTCTATCAGTCCTAACCATAAACCTCTTACTACAAGTAATCCTATTTTCAAGATCAATGTCAATATCTATATCTCCATTTATGTTATTATTATCATGCAAAATAGGCAACATATATTTTTTTTTTTTGGTAACTGGGGTGTCTAAGTAACTTTCACGCATCTCAACTAATCCCCAGGATCCATTGAACACTCTACAAGCCCAAAGACCAAATAAATCATAATGTTATTGTGGTAGGTGGTCTTAAGATTTGAACTTTGAACCCAAAAACTCAAGGAAGTGAATAAACCTCCTTGACCATTAAGTAAACGACATGTTCCCACCCAAGGTTTAGTGAAATCCAAGGTTAGTACCCTCAGTTTAATAAATTTCAGATTTCCACCCTTAAATGGATGTCGTTAATGACAGATGGGTTGTGACATTTAAGTAGAAGGGCTTTTACCAAATTGGCTTTAGACCTTCTTTTTCATCTCCCCTCCTCATCTTCATGGTCATCGACCTTTTGGCTGCCTCCTAATCTATTTTCTTCACCAATCAAGGTAGGAACTCTTCCCCAACTTTTCTTGCACCTTCCCCCGCCCCATTTAATAGAAAATCTGACTGGCTTTCTTCCAACACCCACTTCCTCACCGTGCGACTGCCGATCTTAGGCCAAATTGGCCTGAATTTTGGCATCGTTTGTACCACCTGACCTTACCATCTTCAATCCCTTGATCTCCCAAATGAAACTCCCAACCTTCTCAACTTTTTGAACCCACCATGGTCAACTTCCACCCTCCCATTTGTGTCGCACGAACATTCCCCTTTGCCGGTTGATTCCATCATTAAAAACCTTCCCTGAGACCACCATTGTGTTCATCGGCCAACCCCCACCAAAACCCTTATCATCCCTGACCATGGTAGCTCACCATTCACTAGCCACCACCCCACTTAGGGTTTCGCGATTTTGTTGATTTTTGGGTAAAATTGAAGGTTGATTTGTTGTTAATTGGTGTTGGTTTTGATTGATTTTGGAAGTGTGTTGATTGTTTGTTTGATTGGTTGTGAGTTTGAGTTGTAATTTGTTTTTCGACCACCACCATAAGTCTTTTCTCCCCTTACTCCATTTTTCCCACCAACTGTTTGTTAAATTGCCCTAAACAAAAACCCAATCAATCTTCGCCCAAATGCCTGTCAAGCTGTTTGTTAACTACAGAGCGAGGAAGAGGGTTAGTTGCGACATGAACAGACCTGGAATGACGAGGAGGATGGCGAGGAGGTGAACTAGAGCAAGGGAGTTGCAATTTGACACCGAAGATGGTGCCAAGGACTGGGGCCGGCGTCGACTAGAGACACAAAGTTGGGAGAGATTTTTTTTAAGAAATTGAAAATATAGTAAAAGATTGTTTTAGCCTTTAATTGTTAAAAGAAATAAAACATTGTTCATTTAAAGGTGAGAATTTGGAATTTATGAAACTAGGGATACTAACCTTGAATTTCGCTAAATCTTGGGTGGGAACATGTCGAAAATATTTTGCTTCTCTCCAAGAGTACCTCCGTATAAATTAGCAGACAGAGAGAAACAACAAAATGCATTGCAAAGCAATACCCCTTTTGCATGTCCCGGACACTAACATCACCCCACTTTAGTCCATGATTCATGAACCAATACCAAATCCCCTCTTTTCTTGCAAAGTCCATCAAAAAATATACACTATAACTAGCCTGTGTATACCACAAATCTGTACATAAAAATTGTAATTACACGCAACAACTGCATCAGCCCCACCGATTCTCCCCAACACATTTTAAGAAGAATCATCCAGCCCATGACAGAAGCCCAGAAACCCCAGACAACATCTAACAGCCACTGATTTAGGTCACTTCAATGAAAGGCCCATATCTATACAGGTCAGTCATGGTATTGACTTATTGGGCTTAACTGCAAATTGAAAGTTGGGAGCGTTGCTAGAAGTTGGTGTACTTAATACTAAAACCCAAGCCCAAAATCTTATCAGAGGGCAGCATCTTATCACGCAAAACGGCATGGTCCAATCGAGGCGAAATTTCTTCATAATTGATCTACTTTTGGCTATTTTGTTATCATAAAACCCAGGAGGTAATACAATTTTGATATTGTAGTGATAATTTCAGAGTAAAATTTGGATGACAGAAACAAACTAGTGACTAAGCCTGTCCCTTTTAGCATGTACAGCCGGGTGGGCAATGAAATGATTGGGCCCTCTGGAGTAAGACCGATTTTGAAACCCAACATATATGAACCCATCTCATTAAAACAATTGTTCAAATATAATTTCAAAGGGGTTATTTACACGCTCACTCTAATACTATAGGGTATGACAATTTATTTCAGTCAGTAAGACTTTTCAATAAAAATTCTAGATTACCCTTATTGTATTATTTAATTCTATTAGAAATAAAGAAAATATACATATATAAAAAAAAAAAAGTAATGTGCTAAAAGTTGTCCCTATTATATATATAATCAATACTCTTAATAAAAAATGACTTTTTCTGTCATATCTATCGTATCTTTTTTTTATTTTATTAATTTTTAATATCATGTGTATAAGACAATGGGGGTATTGTACACTTTTTATTGAAAATTTTACCCAATTTGACTAAATTGTTTATATCACATAATACTAGAGGTCGGTAATATACTTGAAACCTTAAGGATGAAAGCAAATAACCTATTTCTAGGATATTTTTTTTCATCATTTTGAATAGGGATAGAAAAAGATATCCATAAGAGATAAATGAAACAAACCACTAGATAACCACCACTGGGTGGTTGAGTGATCAGCTAGGATTCTTGGGTGTTTATTCAATAGGTATTGAGTTTGATTCATCTTGGTTCTTAATAAGAATGACTACTGAAGCTCTTACCTAGCCGATAGTTTTAGAATTCCAAGAGATTAGTTGAGGTGAGCATAAATTGACTTGGACATCTCCAATCATAAAAAAAAAAAAAAAAAAAAAAAAAAAACCACTAGATAAACATACAATAGAAAGAAACAATTTTAGTTGCTTAAAATGGTGACTTTTACAATTTCAAACGGATGCTCAAGAGTCAATACAAAGGTTCGAAAAGTAATTGATGAAGTTACTGTCGAATTTATCAACCAGGCGAAACCAAAAATTTAAGGAAAACAAGAGTTCTACAACTCAAAAGTTATGAGCCTGAAATTCTTATTGCGTATATATATTTCTTTTGGGACCTGAGTAGGCATCATTTGAGAACATCTTTTAACCAGAATTTCACACGCTCAAGCAATGCTATTTTCATCAACCTTGCAGGTGCTTTCGGTGGAAAGATATATCCATGCTTAGTTCCTTTTTCTTATCACTCTTTAAAGAAAAAGATCTTCCAACTATATTTTATCGGGGCATTGAGGTTGAGTAGAAGAAAATCATTTGGGTTTATTAAGGTTTGGTGCCCACTCTACCTCATCCTCGAATGCACAACTAACTCATCTGACCCACGAAACTTGGACCCAAACTTAAACCCTCAGCAGTCCTCTACTGTCCCAGAAATGGGCCATGCTAACTAGTCCACGTGCATACTTTTAAATTTTAATTATTTATCTGTCTTTGTCACGGTCTCGCTCAATCTTAATTTGTCACAACATTTCCTTGGTTTCCAGCGTTAATTGCTCTGTCGATGGTAGTGTAAAACAACCTTTGATGAATTGGTTTCCACCATTTCGGATGCAGCAAGCGTGGAGCCAGTTCTCAGTGGAGTAGATAGAAATCCCACTTATAAGGAGAGAGGTTTGGTGGAAACTGCCATGTTTTTCTAATCACAAATAATTGAATGTTCTTCCCTCCATTTATTTGGATTTTCATTTCATTAGGTCATCCATTCTACAGCATAGACTAATAAGCTTCCACTTTGGTTATTTTGAAAGTTTTATCAGTTTTTCTTTTTCAAGCTGATGGATGATGATTAACAGCCCGGAGATCACTAATTTCTATCTTTATGCATGATCAAGATCTATAGAGATACCCTTTTCCCTTTCATTTATTCAGAAGTACTTTAGAACTGGTCATGTGGTTTGTAGTGGATAGAAGCGTCACAGTTTGCATGTGGAAAGCTCCTCCATCTCCATGGATGATATAGTTAGGCCAGAAGGGCATTAATAATCCACGCAATTAATGGAGCAAGCACCAACTTTTCTTTCCTTCTTTCTTCGATACTATACAAACCAAACCAACCAAATATTATGTGATATGCACCAACTTTTCTTTCCTTTTTTCGTCGATACGATACAAACCAAACCAACCAAATATTATGTGATGTTATCTACTTGGATTTTGACAATATTTGGAAACCAATAACAATGACATAGCTTCTTATTATTTCAATATTTAATTTTATGCGCAATTCAATTGATTCCAAAGCCTTTAGCTACTTGCATGCTTATAATTCCATTATGAGATTTTAAATTCGGCACTCTCTGGCAGCAGCGACTCATCAAATCAAAATAAGCACATTAATTTTGTTGGAAATTGGAGGAGCAAAAAAACACAAAATAAAGAACAACAATAAAACAAAATACAAAGGCATACGATATTTTATGTGATTAGACATAACTTTCATACATCCACAGATGAGAGGGTTTTCACTATAATAATATAAATATAATACAAGTGTTTATCACATCATCAACCTTCATTCTGAGCGATCGTTGGATCCTCTAATTCTTTAGTCGAACATCTCGTTCTTACAATGTTTAATATCCCATGATATTTACCTAATACCTAGAGCCTTCTACCCTATAGTACCTTTACATTAGAACCACTTGTATCCTAACATTTTCTCTTTTTTTACTTCCCTCTCTCATAACTTTGAATTAGTTCTAACCCCTCTATTTATAGATAAAATATGACATTTTTTTTATACTAGTATTCATATTTTTAATCCTAATAAGACTCCTCTAAGGGGGTGTTTGTCTAAGCTTATAAGCTTTAAAATTAAACTGACTTGTTTGTTTATAACTTTTTTGAGCTTATAAGCAAAAAAAAAAAAAAAAAAAAAAAAAGTACCTCCACCCCTCCTCCCCCCCCTCCAACCCTTTTTTTTTTTTAGTTTGACCAAGTATATTAACACATTATCTTTGTTTAATTTTAAAATTCCATAGTATACCCTTATTTAATGTAATACCATTTTTAGTCATTTTATAATAAAATGTATTTATAAGCCACATTTTACCAAACACGTCAACTACTTATCAGTCATTTATAAGTACTTTAACCAAACACGTAATTGTTTAAAATTTCAAATTTTTATAAGCTAATTTTCATAAGCTTAAACAAACATCCCCTAATTCATTATCATATTTTAACTTTAAATAAAATCCTAAACTAATTCTTCTTTCTTAATAAAACACAAAATAAAGAACAACGATAAAACAACATACAAAGGCACACGATATTTTATGTAGTTAGTCATAACTCGCCTACATGCACAGATGAGAGGGTTTTCACTATAATAATATAAATATAACACAAGTGTTTATCACGCTATCAACCTTCATTCTGAGCGATCGTTGGATCCTCTAATTCTTTAGTCAAATATCTCGTTCTTATGGTGTTTAATACCCTATGATATTAACCCAATACCTAGAGCCTTCTACCATATGGTACCTTTACATTAGAACCACTTGTATCCTCACATTCTCTCTTGTAACGCCCCACTTGAGGTACGTATTTAAGATTTGCTGTTTTGCTTAAATATTTATTGATTCAGCTTTAATTGAGTTTGTATGTTGAGTTGGTTGAGTGTTTGCCTTGAAATTGGGTGAGATTTGAGAAATTTTAGAATTTCAGTCTTCGTTGGGGCGAAGGGTAGTCTTCACCGCGGCGACGTTGGCTTTGAGTAAGGCGGTGTAGGCTCTGTCTTTCTTCGCCGGGGCGACAAGCCAACTAAAATGTGTATTGAGATTTCTAGATATTTTTCCATAAGGGTTAAATGACCATTCTACCCCTAATTAGCAGGAAAAGTGGGGAGTAAATTGTAAGAAAATTTCATGGACAATGGGTTAGTATGGGGGTGTGAGTGTAATGAATCAAAGGATATAGATGGAATTTTCAAAGAAGATCAAGGGCAAAGTTGGGAAGTGTTGATTTTCTCATGAGCTAAAAAGGGCTAAGTGTAATAAACCCTCAATTTCATTCTTCTCCACCGCCATATCCATTCTCTCAATTCTCTCCATTTTGCTTTCAATTGTTCCAATATTTCTAAGGGATTTAAGAGAGCTTTTAGGTAATTTTAAGTAGAGATTTCATTTAAAGCATCCTAAGGTAATGATTCTTGCTTTAGATGTGAGTTTGCTTATAGTTATATTGAAGTCTTATTTGGTTGTTATTGCTATTGTTGTTGTTTTGAGTTGTAGAGAGAAGACAAGATAACAAGGGAAAGGAAAAGTGCTAGAGAAATCACTTTTTTCAGAAGGTAAGTAAATTCAACCAAGTTGAGATTTGAATAAGTTTTTGAGTAGAAATTGAGTAGAGATATATGCATGTATGAGTATGTATTGTGCTTGTTGAAAAATTGAGTTGAGATGAGATTCTATTTTGAGGTGGTTGGATATACTTTATGTATGAGAAGTGTTTGAATGTGTATTAAGAAGTGGAAATTGAGTTGAAGTTTGGAAGATGTTGTGTAAACCTATTTGGAAGTGTTTTCCTTGACAGGGTTTATGGTTGTTTGAGGGAGTTTTCTCCCAATTTTGGATGGCTAGAGAATGTAGTAGAGTAGTAATTATAGTAGAGATTTTGTATGCACATGAATTGTTTGATGAAATGCCTAAGAGAAAAGTGAGCCTGAATTGTGAACCTTAATTCTTGTAACATTTCATATTGGCATTTCCTAAGTGCATCAATGAGCATAAACCACCCATGTGCATTAGTTGTGCATTGAGTAATAGCTTGAGAGAGAGTAGGGATTTTTTAGTATAAGTTGCACTATGAGTATTAGTTTGAGAAAGAGTAGAGAATGTTGAGAATAAGCTTCTTTATTAGTAAAGAGAAAGAGAAATTGAGCACTAGAGAACAAAGAGATAGTAGTGCTAATCAAGAGAATAGAGTAGGTTGTGCGATGGAGAACCTGTGAGTAAGGGTAAAGTATTCCCGCATGTACGCCGCATTGAGAGAACGGCATGAGTATAAGAGAGAGAAGTGGTGTAGCCCGTGAGAGTGCATGCGGATGAGGGCTATACCCGAGAGTACCCGAGAGATATATTATATACTCACATGACCAAAGGTTCTGAATCCATGCATAACCGAGTCCGATCAGCTAGAATGAGTATAAGTCACGTAGAGTGGGAGTGAGTCCCAGCCGTGCCTTCGGTCAGATTGGGCCGTGACTTACTAAAGAGAGTTAGTAGAAAAGAGTTACGAGAAAGAGAAAACAGAGAGATTATAAAAGAGAGAGTAAATGAGAATTGTAAGGAAATAATCAGAGAGAGAGTTACGGGGATAGATGAGTAGAGGATTTACTTACTGAGCCTTAGTTGTGCTCAACCCGTTGTTTTCTATGTTTTTGCAGGACCTAGGTCAGGAGGACACAATCGGATGGGCGTCGGCAAGCGAAGGGAAATTGCTACACTGTCCACCCTGCCTTTGATGTTTTTGTATATGATACAGCTGTATAAAGAATGTATATGTTTAATAAAAGAAAAATTTGGGCCAAACTTTTATGCTATTTTACATGTATTTCACTATGCATATTTTATGAGAATACGAGTAGAAAGCAGTCGTTACATCTCTTTCTTTACTTCTCTCTCTCATAACTTTGAATTGGTTCTAACCCTTCTATTTATAGATAAAATATGACATTTTTTTTATACTAGTATTCATATTTTTAATCCTAATAAGACTCCTCTAATTTAATTCATTATCCTATTTTAACTCTAAATAAAATCCTAAACTAATTCTTCTTTCTTAATAAAACTCAAAGTAAAAGGAAAACAAATATTCTCAATTACAAATTCCTAAACTAGAAATTTGCCTAAAATTTAAATTCTTTTTCCTTCTTGCTTGCCTTTTCTTCATCAATTATCAATAAGTGTTTACATTCCAACAAATTTGCCTATAGTACTTACAATTAAAATATATGTATATGTATATAATTGAGTAGGTCATCATAAGCAATTCTATTAGATATCAAATCTATACAAAACTCATTTACCTAGGTCATATATCCACTCTTGGATAGCTCAAGTGATACGAGTGGGTGTTGGGACTTGTGATTAAGTCGCATAGTCTCAAATTCAAATTCCCCCGACTCCCAAGATTTAAGAGAAAAACTTGGTACCTACTCTCCCTCAGAATTAGTCAACGTGCTAATAGTTTGATTTACCTTTCAACTTTATGCAGTGAAAAGGAGCCGTAAGTACCAAACTAATTAAATAGACGAATAATGCTACGGACACCGACGCTTTGCACCAAATTTTTACACTAAACGACGTGTCAACTGAATCAGATGAGCCACGTATTACATTAACAAATATTTCATGAATGAACGGCCGTCCATCAAATATGGATGACCGTCCATTGTTATTGGACGGCCGTTCATTTGAAATGGACTCCTGTCCATATTATATGGACGGGTGTCCATTTTAGTCCATATTATATGGATGGCCGTCCACCTAGAATAGACGCCCGTTCATAGTTTAAACTAAAAAAATGTGGCCTAAATTGTTTATGGACGCCCGTCCTCATAAGAGGACGGGCGCCCATCTTTTAATATTAACAAATTTTAAATTTATTTAATGCTCGCATCCATCTTCTTCTTCCTCTTCCTCTTGCTCGCGTCCTTTCTTCTCTTTGTAGTACTTTTCACATTCTTTCGCACACTACTCCTTATGTTCCTCGTCATATTGCCTCTAGACTTTGCACTGGTGCTTGCATTGTTTCAGCTTTGGGTCTGTCTTAGCCAGAGCTAAACCGGCATACAGAACCAAAACAGAAATGAGAAAAAAAGTTAAACAAAACTTTGTTCGCAAACCCATTATCGCTATTTCTTGATGAAGAAAAAGAGAATTAGATAGAGATTATTTATAGGGCAATAAGAAGATAAAAGGAAATTGGATTAGAATAGGCGAGAGAGCGCATGCACATAGACGAGTGTCTACCTGATGTGTCGAGCATGGTGAGCGCTCAATCACCGTGTATCACTGCAAATGACAAGAATCAAGATGACCCCAACTTACAGTAGTCTAGCACTTTCATAATTTTGCTCATTGTGGTTTTAATTTAGGAGCAAAAACATGAAGCAGGTATATGGACACCCGTCCATATAAGATGGGCTGGCGTCCATTATTTTGCTTTTAAATTTTTTTAGATGGGCGTCCATCTTATATGGACGTCCATCTATAGTAAATAGACACTTGTCCATATAATATAAACGGAAGTCTATTAAATATGGGCGGACGTTCATAAATATTGGACGGCTGTTCATTCACGAAAGACTCCAGTGTGGTTATGTCTGATTGGTTGCCATATCTTTCGATACAAAAATTCGGTGTAAAATTTCGGTATCCGTAGCATTACTCATAAATAGACATTATGTGGAAGTGCCAGCTAAAGAGGCAGCATTAACATCAGTTCCTTCTACGTTTCAAATAATTTGATTTTATTTTTCTTTGGAAGTTATGGCTTGTCATGTAGTACAGCACATGAACTTTCGAAATTCTATAATTCTTGGCTTCTTGTAGCCCCTATCTCAATAATACATATACCCCATTGCAATATTACATGTTTTCCTCTTTCATCCTGTAGAATCTAGAGATAAACACATTTTGTTTGGTAATTGTTAATTCTTCTTTGCCGATAGCTAAAGAAGCTGGAGAATCTCATGTCCTAAAAGTATTACCACTGGTTTTGTTCAAATGAAAAAGCCATTGTGCACCCCTACATCCATTCTTTAACTTTTTAACCACAAAATGAAAAAGCGATCACCTTTTGTCTTAGCATGCCAAAATTATACTCCAAAGTGCAGACATTTGTAAATGGCGCGCCACCTACTAGAAGAAATTTCCAATTTCGCAGACACGCATACCTCTTTACATGTGTTAATTTGATTTATTAACCATTGAATTGAAGAATTAAAAAAAAAAAAAAAAAAATCATGGCTTGATAGTATAGTGTCACGGATCCCACATTGGAAGCGCATTGGGAAAATTTTGGGTTTATAACGGAGGAGTCACTCAATCTAATGAGTTAACCTATTAGGTGTAAAACTCCTAGCGTGTGGCAATGATATTAGAGCCTTTTGCTAGTATAGTGTCACAGATCCGTCTTTCGGTGTCCACCCAGGATTGGGTGCGTGAGAGAGAATATCATGGATCCTACTTTGGAAGTATCCACATTGGAAGCATATTAAGAAGGTCTTGGACTTATAAAGGAGAGTCCCTCCACCTAATGGGATAGCCTTTTGGATGTGAAACTCCCCAGTTATTGACAATAACCAACCTAATGGTTAAAGAATTTGCTGAAATAATGTGAAACCCATTCGCAAAATCCAAAAGTTAAAAGTTACAAAAAGCATTATCAAAGATGAAGATTAACTTTAATTATCATCCGAAGGTGGATCTAGTTGTGAAACTTTTTCCGCATGACCAGACTTTTTTTTTGTCCACCAACCTTTATTTTACATTCACCACCGAGGGAGACCGGAACCGGAACCTGTCTTTTCTTTTAAAGTTGACAATTATAAAATTAGGGATGGTATATATAATATATGTCAATGAGCATTTAAGCATTCATTAAATACTGAATGCAAAAGTATTCTATTTTTCTTTCCCCCTTGACAAATCAAACTTGTGGTTAAGGTGTTGATATATATATATACAGCTGAGTACTGGTTGCAAAAGTACATCTAAGTGTATATGGGTCGTTATATCAAAGTCCAATTTGGGTTACTATTTATGATATGATTGTGTGTTTCAACATGCAAACCGCCTAATCTAAAAAGAAATATAATGAGACCCATGTCACTTTCAGAATGTCTTTCCTTAGTATCCAATAATAAGTTGATCAAATAAATTAATCCTAATTGTCTACATCTTATGATGTCGACCATATTCTGTCACTTTTATAACTATATATGTATATTTTGTTAAAGAGTGAGATACTTCATACTTGTCCTATTTTCCCAAACAAAAAACAAATACAGGCATATGGGTCTTGTTATGTAATATGATATTGAGCATTAATACAACAATATATGAGAGGAATAAATAATATAATGGGCGAACGACTTGTACATACCCAAAGTTTACTGTAATAACAAGTTGGTACCCAAAAGGTTTTGAAACGACAAATAGGTACCTTCCGTCATGTTCTGTTAGTGATTTCTGTTTATTACTGTTTATTAATAGTGAAAAGACTAAAATGCCCTTAAAAGTTTGAATTTTAGTTTTTTATAAATTTAAAAATTTCAAAAAACCCCCTAAGTTTACAAATTTCACTAAATACCCCAATATATAAAAGTTTTATAAAATAACAAAAACAGCCCCCACCGGCAAGTGCCAGATTCCGGCCACCACCGCCGAAATCTGGCCGGAAAGTTGCGTTACGACACAGACCCGTCGGATCTGTGTCGTAACGCGTCGATCTGGCCTTTTTCGGCCAGATCCGTGGCTGATCTGGCCGGAAAAGGCCAGATCTACTGCCAGATCTGGCCTTCGACGCCGCAGATGGAGTTTTGCGGCGTCGACGGCCAGATCTAGCCGTAGATCTGGCCTTTTCCGGCCAGATCAGCCACGGATCTGGCCGTAAAAGGCCAGATCGACGCGTTACGACACAGATCTGATGGGTCTGTGTCGTAACGCAACTTTCCGGCCAGATTTCGGCGGTTGTGGCCGGAATCTGGCACTTGCCGGTGGGGGCTGTTTTTGTTATTTTATAAAACTTTTATATATTGGGGTATTTAGTGAAATTTGTAAACTTAGGGGGTTTTTTAAAATTTTTAAATTTATAAAAAACTAAAATTCAAACTTTTAAGGACATTTTAGTCTTTTCACTATTAATAAACAGAAATCACTAACAGAACATGACGGAAAGTACCTATTTATCATTTCAAAACTTTTTGGGTACCAATTTATCGTTATGATAAATCTTGGGTATGTATAAGTTGTTCTCCCTAATATAATTGATATGTAGATCAAATTTCATTTGTCATAATAATACCAATTCGATTTAATTAATTATCAGATGCAGATGAATAGTCAGCAGGAATGCATATTCAAAAGCATTTATGGTGGTGGGGGCCTGAGTCCGGTAAGACTTGGCCTTGGGTAGGTGGGGTTTTAAGACTAGAATATTAGTGCAGTATTAATTAGGTTAATCATGCAGTTAAACAAACGCGTAAATCTTTGTTTCAGATGATCTGTATTCTAACTAACATTGGTAAACAAATACAGTTATTAAGAAATTGAAAATATCGATAAAACGTCGAAGTTTAGCTTATGGGCTAGGTCATCTAAATACCAAACCTCACCAACTCTCTTAATCCTAATTTATTATTTCACATAACTTGCTTACCCAAATTCCAGTACTTCAACCCCAACCCCAACCCCAACAGGAAGGACCTGGAGATTATGCTAATAACTTTTTTAATATTTGAGGATAAGGAAAGACGTAATATAAAATAAAAGAACGATGGGTCCATACGAATTGGCTAGTTGTCTTATAAACTTGACATCAGTGCTGCTGAAAAAGTGGACCAACCAATTTTTATATTTGTTTTTTCAAAATTTATTAAAAGCTACCACTCGTACGGCATGTGATACTTATTTACTTATTTATTGCCTGCCTCTCATGCACTGGAACTGGATAATTCGTGTTCTCACACAGCGGGCTTTTAATTTAAAACGATGACTGAAATCACCGCATTGGATGCTTTTTATTTCATTCCTTCTTATTTATTACAACAAACAAATCTTACCATTTTTTTCTCACTCAAACTCAAGATCTTTTGAATAATATATTAAAAAATTCTTGTCAAACCATTCAATAATTCAAAGTAGTTCTCAAATGTTTTCAATATATCTTCATAATTCAATAATTTATTTTTTAAAACATTGATTAGTAAGAGTATCCTATTCTTGTCAAGTTGTTGATAAATCTTACATGCAAGTAGATCCTCCAAAGTAACAATTTCAAAAATCATCCATTTTAAATTTATTATGTGTTTTAAAAAAAAAATAGTAATAATAAATTCAAATCTAACTATTTAGTTTGAGATTGAATGATGTACAAAACTGACAAAAAAATTTATTACCATTTATAATAATTTGTACAATTTGCCTTTTTCAATGCATTACGTCATTTTATTGAATAAATAGATATGAGTGTTTCTCATGGACTTTAATTAAATGGTCCATTTAAAAGGTATTTTCATATTTTCCAACCATAGGATATCATTTCAGAAACATGTGATTGGTATTTAAATTAATATTTTTCGCATTGTTATGAAATGTAATTAAAATAATGTTATTCTTGATCAACGTTTGTTTTGAATTATACACAAATTCAGTGTTTGGTCTTTTTGAAATTTTAGTAAACGAAGAGGGTATTTAATAAGCTATGTCTTGATATTTCAAATCATTGTCCGGGAATAAATTATCGTTATTATAAAACCCAATAAATAAATAATAATAATAAAAAAATCATCTCTACCCACCCCACCCCACCAGCTCATCTATTTGATTTCTGTCACCTATCTCCTTTGTTTACTGTAACTGTTTATAATTTCTGAAACAGCAGAAATTGGAAACACTCAAAATACTTTGGGTTTAAGTTACTTTATAAGACATTCAATTTTCAACAAGTTTCTCACGATTCCAGACCTTTTATTTTTACTAATTCTTGTTCGATTATGTTTATTGTCCTTTTCCAATTGAGAATCACTTGTACAGATTGAAACTAGGTTGTTGGGTTTATTTAATTTAATTTTTTTGATTTTCATATTAAGCGATACAAATGGGATAGCCTGCGATTTTTTTTGGTGTTCAAGCCGATCGAAAAATCGCCGGCGATTTGATGGAATTCAGAGTGTTGGAGCTACCATTCTCGCCATTTCATGGAGTTAATTATTCGGTGTTGTCCATGTATTGTACGCAGATTTGATAGTAAGCTTCGATTTGCTGCCGTTCTTTTCGAGGTAAGCTTAGTTAGCTGTTCAATTTTACTTTCTTCGGCATTTAGGGTTTTGGAACTTTGGGGAAGGTAAAAGAGATTTGAGATTTATTTTGTGAGAGTTTCACTCTCGAGCAATTGTCAGATTCAGGAAATAATAAATTTTGGGTTAATTTTGAAACCAAGTGTGACTCGGAAAGCTGTTGTTTCGGTAACCCAGTTTTCCTTTTTCGTTTAGCAGTTTAGGAGATAATTTTGTGGCAGAAATTGTCGCATTCTTTTGAAATTTTAGCTGGTTTTGATTTTTTAAAGCTATAATTTGGGGTTTAACTAAAAGGGTAGTAATCTGATTTGTTCTTTGGGTCAAGCCTGAAACCATTAGTCTTATTATGTGCTTGTTCAGTAAGCTGACAAAGTTACTAAATTTGATATATATATATATATATTTTTTTTTTTCTGGTGATAACTTGTTTTTCATCTTACTTTAATAGATCTGCTGTGTTTTCTTGGCAAATTAGTTTGGGGTTTGTTGTTCGTGCTGCCTAACAGAAATTCGTTTTAATTCTCTTGCTTTTTCAGAACATATATTCTTTTTCTTTTTTGTTTCAGATTTTAGTGATATTGTTATGGTTTGAATCTACATATGCTAAATCCCAAGAACGCCAAGTGCGATGGAAAGATCCAGAACGGGGAAGTGAGAACATCGTATCACATTCATGTATCCATGACCAGATACTTGAACAAAGGAAGCGACCTGGTCGCAAGGTGTACTCGATCACCCCACAAGTTTATAAGGAGTCTGGTAGATCAAAACTTCGTCGTAAAGGAAGGGCATTGCTCCAGATTTCTGATTTGCATGAACAACAGAAGGATGTAAAGCAGCCTATTAGAATATATTTGAATTACGATGCTGTTGGTCACTCACCTGATAGAGATTGTCGAGAAGTTGGTGATATAGTGAAGGTTGGCTTGTTAGTAACTTGGTAACTGTTGGTTTCTACATGGGCCATACTCTAACTAATGTTGGGTTTGCTTTCTTTCTTTCATCAGCTTGGGGAGCCTCCTGTTAATACTCTTCCTGGTATTCCATCTTGCAATCCTCATGCTGATCCTCCAATCTATGGTGACTGCTGGTATAACTGCACTTTGGATGATATATCTGGGGAGGACAAAAGGCATCGTCTTCGCAAGGTTTTAATTTTTATGTTTTTCATGCTTCCAACTGTTGTTGTGCTCTTGCCAGAGAGTTTATGATGAAACAAAAACATTAACTTTTAGAAGCAATTTAATGAAGGCTTTAGGGCAGACAGCAGATTGGTTCAGGAGAGCCTTAGCAGTTGAGCCCGTAAAAGGGAACTTGCGGTTAAGTGGATATTCTGCATGTGGACAAGATGGAGGTGTACAACTTCCACATGAATATGTTGAAGGTATTGTGCTGCAGTTGTGTTGATTTTGAGAGTGTTGGTCTTGTTAACTTTCTGGGCTTATGGCCTTCTTCATATGTATACATTTGAGAACTCACCGGTGGCCATTCTGTTTTTAAATTTATATCCAGAGGGTGTCGCTAATGCAGACTTGGTTCTTCTGGTGACGACAAGACCTACCACTGGGAATACTCTCGCATGGGCAGTGGCATGTGAGCGTGATCAATGGGGCCGTGCAATTGCTGGTAACCATTTGATGGTTATTCTTCCTTTTATAGCTATATCTTGCTTATGTGTACAATAGAATTCTGAAATCAAAACTATGGTGCCTTTCCTTTGAAGGACATGTGAATGTTGCTCCTCGCCATTTGACTGCTGAAGCAGAGACTTTGCTTTCAGCTACTCTCATCCATGAGGTCAGTTGGTTTTCAAATTTAATGAAATTTGGAAATATTAAAAATACTATTTGCACTGATCAGCATACTGGTTCTTCTCCAGGTTATGCATGTTCTTGGCTTTGATCCCCATGCCTTTTCCCATTTTAGGGATGAGAGGAAAAGAAGGCGTGGTCAGGTAATATTGTGGCATTTACTCTATTAGCCACCTAGAGATGATGACAAAGAAATGTGCATGTATTGGTTATTAATATAAACAAGTCTTGTGGCTTTGCAACAATTCATAACCATATTTCTGGAGATGTAATGTTGTCAGTTTCCTATGAATTAAAATACATAGCAGGAGTTAACAAATCATCTATGATGAAAAATTTCTAAAGTAAACTGTTAAATGTTTGCAGCTCCAGTGTTCTAGTGATGTATATTTGCTTTTAGCCAAACTGAATTTAAAATATTCAAATGTGTCCTTAAACTGAAGCCTGATGGAATCTTTATTGTTTTGTGCTGCCTTTAAAATTACCCTTCTTCTTTGTTTTCTCGGCCTTGGTACACAAATATACTGATTAATTTATTTATGCATTTATGAAATAAATTTGGACCTTGCTCGTTTTTCTTCTAAATTTAATTTTAAACCTCCTTATGTTTGTCACCTCCTTTTGCAGGTTACTCAACAAGTTATGGATGAAAAGCTAGGGCGGGTGGTGACACGTGTGGTGCTTCCTCATGTTATCATGCATTCACGTTATCATTACGGGGTAATTCTCACTCCATAAAGCCAGTGTTATATCTCTTTCTTCTGAGAAGCATACATTGAGAATATTCTTTGTATAATGTTATGGCTCTAAACTTCTGTAAATCAACAACCTATTGATGAGTGTTATATTGGCAGGCATTCTCTGAAAATTTCACTGGTTTAGAGTTAGAAGATGGAGGAGGGCGTGGAACATCAGGTTTTTATTTTTTTCATTTTTCTGTTATTATTTTCCTTTCTGTTCTCTGTTCCTAGCTGTGCTTAATCAATTTCAACTGTCAATAGATGTATAGCTGTTGAACATTTTAATGAACATGAGGTGATATCACCTTGAAACTGATTAGCAAGACATGTTATGGTGTAGACATGTTATGGTGTTTATATGATTTGCTTGGTTATGTGATGCAAGATGCTTTCACCACAGGAAATAAATTGTATGCTACTAGATTTGCAACTGTTGTTGCTCACAGAAATTATATGGTGTGTGCATTAAGTTTGCAGGCACACCTAACAATTTAGTAACTAGTGTTTGTTTCCTGCCTTCAGGATCTCACTGGGAGAAGAGGCTGCTGATGAATGAGATTATGACAGGTTCAGTGGACACAAGATCAGTGGTGTCAAAAATGACACTGGCTTTATTGGAAGATAGTGGCTGGTACCAGGCTAATTATAGCATGGCAGACCGTCTCGACTGGGGTCGTAACCAAGGAACTGACTTTGTTACCTCCTCTTGCAACTTCTGGAAGGGTGCATACCATTGCAATACAACCCAGTTATCTGGATGTACATATAACAGGGAGGCAGAGGGTTATTGCCCAATTTTAAATTATAGTGGTGACCTGCCTCAATGGGCTCGCTATTTTCCGCAGGCTAACAAAGGTGTGTTCTTCTGCATTCAATTTAATTTTTATTTTTTTATAAATTTGTCTCCGATATGTATTTTTGGCATTTTTATGTTTGTTAAATAACTGTACATTCTAACATGTTTATGCTGCTTAAATACTGTTATTTATAGCATGGAATTTGAAAAAATATATATATGTAATTGATAGAAAGGGTCACAACTTCTACAACAACAGCGGTCTGTTCATTATGCAGTCTCTTGATGATTCTATGATGGATATTGAGAATTCATTTCTTGCTGCCCTGCTCAGCATTTGATCGTAATCAGTATATTGTTTTAATATGTTGTCTCTGTTTCTTACACATCTTATATGCATAAATGTTCAAGAATATAGATATAAAATAAGACAGATGCAATAATTTACAGCATACAGATCTCTTTTCGTGAGTTGATTTTGCCCTTGGTGTTAACATATTTTTGTGGTTGTTGCAGGTGGTCAGTCCTCATTAGCTGATTATTGCACATATTTTGTAGCCTATTCTGATGGATCATGTACAGACACTAACAGTGCAAGGGCACCTGACAGAATGTTGGGTGAAGTGCGAGGGAGTAATTCCAGGTGAGATCATGTGCTTTGAATTTATTAACAAATTTTATTAATCAATTATTAAGTTTGCACAACAATACCTAAGTTTCTCTTCGTCAATATGTAGGTGTATGGCCTCATCATTAGTACGTACTGGGTTTGTACGGGGTTCTATGACACAAGGAAATGGTTGTTATCAGCACAGATGTGTAAATAACTCATTAGAGGTACAGTTTGGTGCTATTGTTTGGATGTTGTTCTCATAAAATGCTTCATCAGTGTGCATGGGTTGAATTACAGCAGGCTTTGCAGCCTATGGCAAATATGACTACTTCCTGACTTTTGTGATAAAGTAACAGATTTCTATATATAAAATGCAATTGCTTTCATAAACCTGCAATTATCTTCACATTGCAAAATCTTCTACATTGTTGGCCAAGCAATTCCCAATTTTGCCTTTCATATAGAATGGTAAATAGAGCAAGGATAATTTTTTAACTTAAAATCTGTTAACTATCTTTGCTGCAATGTCATTGGCAATATAATACACAGATCATTTTCTTTTTAGGTTGCTGTGGATGGTAGTTGGAAAGTGTGTCCTGAAGCTGGTGGACCTGTTCAGTTTCCTGGTTTCAACGGTAACAATGCTGATCTATCTACTGATTTCCCTCGAGTAAAATTAAGTTATTAAACCGTCAAGTTTTGAACCTGTAGGTGAACTGATTTGCCCAGCCTACCATGAACTCTGTAGCACGGGTCCAATTTCTATTTCTGGGCAATGCCCCGATTCTTGTAATTTCAATGGAGATTGCGTCGATGGACAATGCCACTGCTTTCTAGGGTTTCATGGTCATGATTGTAGTAAACGTGAGCCCTTATATCCTTTTCTGTAATACATTCTTTATCTGTTATCATTTTTGTGATTCAACTGAAGACTATTCCTTTTTGCAGGATCCTGCCCTGGCAATTGTAATGGACATGGCAAGTGCCTTTCAAGTGGGGTCTGTGAATGTGAAAATGGGCACACTGGCATTGACTGCTCTACTGGTAATGAAAATATCCTTTTTAGAAAGTTATTCTATTTGTCAACTAGTAAGCCAACTTAAGCAGTGGTCCAACTGTGTTTGTGCACAATAAATTAGCGCAGTTTGCCTTTTGTCATATCAATTATATAATAACATGGTGCTTTTGGGTGATCTGCAGCTGTCTGTGACGAACAATGTAGCCTCCATGGAGGTGTCTGTGATAATGGAGTTTGCGAATTTCGTTGCTCTGACTATGCAGGATACACTTGTCAGAACAGTTCCAAGCTCATCTCTAGTCTTTCTGTTTGCAAAAATGTGCTGCAGAAAGATGCCCTTGGGCAACACTGTGCACCCAGTGAACCAAGTATACTTCAACAACTGGAAGAAGTTGTTGTGACGCCCAACTACCACCGTTTGTTCCCTGGTGGTGGGGCTCAGAAGTTATTCAATCTTTTTGTGACCAGCAACTGTGATGAGGCTGCCAAGCGACTAGCCTGCTGGGTAAGTGACCTTTCTCTTGTTTCGTATTATTACTAGGAGTTTTCATGTCTCCCCATCCTTTTTCTGTCATCAAAATTTTAAATCTTTTGATTTGCAAATAATTTGTTTTCACTTCACTGTTTCTTTCTTTTTCCAATACCCTCCACGAATGAAAGAACTCCATTTGATATTCTCATAGGCATTATACCCAACAATCCATTTCATATCTTTCGTAACTTAGAAAACTGAGAATACTTTCATATTGTATTTTATTTTCAGCCTTTTATGGTTTAGTCTCTAGTACATCAGCCACTGGAGGACCTATGAATGGGTATCTAATGCGGGAAACTCTTAAGATTTTGGGTTATAAAGCTTTAGAATAAGAATTTAAATTATTTGGCTTGTTTTAAGGGACTAAGGCTTTCTTCAACTTTCTGTTCAAGCATTTTGTTTTGCAATAGAGACTGTTCTCTTTATCATGTAACAGACATGGATGACATTTTGGCTATCTGAATTTTATAATGTCTTTTAGATCTGACAACTAATATGTTGTCTCTGAATACCCAGATCTCTATCCAGAAGTGTGACAGTGATGGAGACAACAGGCTTCGGGTATGCCATTCGGCATGTGAGTCATACAATTCAGCTTGTGGAGCATCGCTCGACTGCTCAGACCAGACTCTCTTCAGCAGTAAAGAGGACGGAGAGGGTCAGTGCACTGGATCTGGTGATATTAGAGTTAGACTATCCTTGTTTGGTCGGTTTGTTTTATGTTTAAAAATAGTTCTTCGGATGGTTGTAAAAAGTAGCCCGATTTAGTATTTACCCCCTTTTTTTCTATAATTTGGCTTGTAATTTTTCTAGGGTTTAATTGTAGGAAAAGGTGGCATTTAATGCCTTAGATGTAGGTTTTCGTTGTGGTTGGGCCCAAAAGTCATTTAAGAAATTGGGTGAGATTATGCTTTCGAAGATGAAAGCCCCTTGTAGAGAGAGAGAGAGAGAGAGAGAGGGAAAAGAGAAAAAAAAAAAAAAAAGGTGAGTTATTTCTCCAGAGTGAGTTAAGATTTGGCCAAAGGCCTTTAAAGAGAAGAAATTGGTTCATGTTTTTATTTGTTAGTATTTAGTAACACTCTTTCGTACGTTTTTATCTGGAGGCATTATTATTATTATCCATAACTGGTGTACCGTTTTATGCAGACTATGGGATATTAGCACTCTCCGTATGGTTCATAGAAATCCAAAAGTCAGTTGCAAAATAAAATCCATATGTTGAGCTCTTTGTTAGATGCAATTTTTTAGTCAGCCACTTTGGAAAATTGCATCTCGTATAGAATTATCAATCTTGTGAACCAATCCTATATCTTGCTAGATCTAGTTGAAAATTGAAATGTGGTGTCTCAAATTGTCAATCAAGCTAGGCAATTAAATCAAAATCAATTTGTTTTGGTGAAGCTTGCTCAAGTTTTCATTAAGGTCGTGCTGTTGTAGAATGCTGAGAATGCTAAACATACTGTGTTGTCCAAACTCCAAATCACTGGCCTCCTTTCTACTGAACAAGCTTGGTTATATATTATTGATTACATGCAAGACGTGAACTTGCTTTTGCTTTGCAATTAAGAATCGGATAAGCTAACTTGATTGTTTGTGTCAAACATACATACATGAATGTGAATGCAAGAAATGCACATGACTTTTGCAGTTTTAAGTTAGTTATGTAATTAAGATAATGATGTTTCAATTGACCTAACCACAGCGCACTGCTGAAATGTTGCCTTCCTCAAATCTATCAACACATACACCCTTACCCAATCCTTTCTGTTTAAATTAATTACCCAAAATAATCCAATAATTTCAGAAATGTATAAGTCTATCCGCTCACCAATTAATATATATATAATGTTTTCATCAATTTAATAACATGATTTGTTGTTTTCAAAATAATTGTCTATGCATGAGTGTCTAATGTGTGATAGGGGCTTAAAAGAGAAGCATTAATGCTACCAAAATAATACATAATAAACGGAGCATTTATGCCAAATCTAATAATTCAAATTATGTTGGACCTTAATCCTAAATTATACACTTGGATAGGTATATGTTTTCTTTTTGTTAGTCCAAGGCAATTCAACAACCCCAGCATCAACACCCCAAAATCGTCTTCTTCTCCAATAACATGAGACTAAAGAGTGAAAGGAATGCTTTCATATTAATTAATTTCCCATCACACTAAATCAACCAAACGCAAACAGAAATCGAACTTCCTTATCATTTTTAGGAGTAATTAATTATAGGTAAACCAATCACCAAAACCCCAGAAATCAAAATAGTGTATGCATCATAAGTACATAACATAACATTAGATCTTGTAAGTAAATTCATCTAACTGGGACAAAAAGTGATCAAATAATCAGACCCAGAACAAGTAAACGTACTACTAGCATCATCATAAGCATAACTATAAGCCGTGGGACAAGCATTCTTGAACAACTGTGAGTACTGTGTGGGCGAACATGTTTGAGGCGTAGCATGATCACCGGTGCAACAAAACTGAGGAGTGTTAAACGCCGCACACGCGCTTTTACATGCAACAACAGAACCTGAATCTGTCACCTGTAACTCCGCCGGACATTTACCGTTTAGATCAGTAACACAACCCGCATATCGACAATCTCCGGTTCCACCAACTGCCTTTACGCCTAACCCCACGTTATAACCGTCAACAAGACTAACGTCGTAGAAGTCCTTGTCATTAGCGTCCTTGCCGATAGTGAATTCCACGAGGCTGACTGGCGGAGCGCCACCGCCTGGGCACTTTAGCAAACCACCGCAATCACCCGTTACGCATTTACCATTGCCTGAGGAGTCGAAGTTGCAGCCGGTTCGAGCCCATATCCGACCGGACCAAGTTTGTGGGACGGGGAACTGGACTGATCCACCAGGGGCTAATGAGAAACCCCCGTCGCCGAGAGTGGCGATGCCGTTGCCACAGAAAGTTCCGGGCCATATTGTAAAGCTGCATTGATTCTGGACGGTAAAAACAGTAGCTGAAGAACCTAGAATGCCTGTATACAATGCAGATTGTTATTACAAAAGCTAATAAAATTCTAAAAATGATCTTTTAACTGTCAAATCAAAAGATATTATGTTTGCCCAAAGCGAACAAATCAAAAGCAGAATCCAGTAAAGCATATTAGAATATAAAAGGGTAGAAGGTGGAGATTTGGATGTAATGCGAAAGGAAGGGAGTTGAATTAATTACCAAATGAGAAGAGAAGTAGAAGAAGACAAGTTGTGGAGTTAATCGCCATTGTTGGTTGTGAGATGAATGAGAAAAGAAGAAATAAATATGGAGGTTAGAGTGGTTGTAGTTGAGAAAGATCGTGGAAGTTAAAATTAAGAAGATGATGTGGTATTTATATAGCGGTCCCTCCCTAATCCCTATCTTGCTTGCATATTAATTATTTGTCCTATGATTTTTACGTGATGAGGTCCTCTTTAAGTGTATACACTAAATTATTGATTCTGTTTCTGCATGCCCTTAATTTATTTCTACCTTCAGGGTTTGGATTGCATGATCAATATTATTGGTGATAATTCAATTAATAAATCCTTCTTTAAATCCTCTAGTCCCGAAAAGAGCAGAAAAAAAGTTATACAGTAACGAGATCCCAAGGCAGAGGGCAAAGTCCCTATCTCCATGTGCAAAATCATACAAGCTACAGTCTTTTAATTGTTATTCAAGTACTTTGAGTTAGATTTTAAAAGTTATAGATTGGGTAATAACAAGGATTCAGAGCAAAAAACAGATAGGGAAGCACGTGCAGAAGAAGTATCAAGTCACGTGACAAAGACTGAATCCCTAGACAGTGGAGGCAGTGAAGGTTTTATTTGTTAGTATTTAGTAACACTCTTTCGTACGTTTTTATCTGGAGGCATTATTATTATTATCCATAACTGGTGTACCGTTTTATGCAGAATATGGGATATTAGCACAATCCGTATGGTTCATAGAAATCCAAAAGTCAGTTGCAAAATAAAATCCATATGTTGAGCTCTTTGTTAGATGCAATTTTTTAGTCAGCCACTTTGGAAAATTGCATCTCGTATAGAATTATCAATCTTGTGAACCAATCCTATATCTTGCTAGATCTAGTTGAAAATTGAAATGTGGTGTCTCAAATTGTCAATCAAGCTAGGCAATTAAATCAAAATCAATTTGTTTTGGTGAAGCTTGCTCAAGTTTTCATTAAGGTCGTGCTGTTGTAGAATGCTAAGAATGTTAAACATACTGTGTTGTCCAAACTCCAAATCACTGGCCTCCTCTCTACTGAAGAAGCTTGGTTATATATTATTGATTACATGCAAGACGTGAACTTGCTTTTGCTTTGCAATTAAGAATCGGATAAGCTAACTTGATTGTTTGTGTCAAACATACATACATGAATGTGAATGCAAGAAATGCACATGACTTTTGCAGTTTTAAGTTAGTTATGTAATTAAGATAATGATGTTTCAATTGACCTAACCACAGCGCACTGCTGAAATGTTGCCTTCCTCAAATCTATCAACACATACACCCTTACCCAATCCTTTCTGTTTAAATTAATTACCCAAAATAATCCAATAATTTCAGAAATGTATAAGTCTATCCGCTCACCAATTAATATATATATAATGTTTTCATCAATTTAATAACATGATTTGTTGTTTTCAAAATAATTGTCTATGCATGAGTGTCTAATGTGTGATAGGTTAGGGGCTTAAAAGAGAAGCATTAATGCTACCAAAATAATACATAATAAACGGAGCATTTATGCCAAATCTAATAATTCAAATTATGTTGGACCTTAATCCTAAATTATACACTTGGATAGGTATATGTTTTCTTTTTGTTAGTCCAAGGCAATTCAACAACCCCAGCATCAACACCCCAAAATCGTCTTCTTCTCCAATAACATGAGACTAAAGAGTGAAAGGAATGCTTTCATATTAATTAATTTCCCATCACACTAAATCAACCAAACGCAAACAGAAATCGAACTTCCTTATCATTTTTAAGAGTAATTAATTATCAGTAAACCAATCACCAAAACCCCAGAAATCAAAATAGTGTATGCATCATAAGTACATAACATAACATTAGATCTTGTAAGTAAATTCATCTAACTGGGACAAAAAGTGATCAAATAATCAGACCCAGAACAAGTAAAAGTACTAGTAGCATCATCATAAGCATAACTATAAGCCGTGGGACAAGCATTCTTGAACAACTGCGAGTACTGTGTGGGTGAACATGTTTGAGGCGTAGCATGATCACCGGTGCAACAAAACTGAGGAGTGTTAAACGCCGCACACGCGCTTTTACATGCAACAACAGAACCTGAATCTGTCACCTGTAACTCCGCCGGACATTTACCGTTAAGATCAGTAACACAACCCGCATATCGACAATCTCCGGTTCCACCAACTGCCTTTACGCCTAACCCCACGTTATAACCGTCAACAAGACTAACGTCGTAGAAGTCCTTGTCATTAGCGTCCTTGCCGATAGTGAACTCCACGAGGCTGACTGGCGGAGCGCCACCGCCTGGGCACTTTAGCAAACCACCGCAATCACCCGTTACGCATTTACCATTGCCTGAGGAGTCGAAGTTGCAGCCGGTTCGAGCCCATATCCGACCGGACCAAGTTTGTGGGACAGGGAACTGGACTGATGCACCAGGGGCTAATGAGAAACCCCCGTCGCCGAGAGTGGCGATGCCGTTGCCACAGAAAGTTGCGGGCCATATTGTAAAGCTGCATTGATTCTGGACGGTAAAAACAGTAGCTGAAGAACCTAGAATGCCTGTATACAATGCAGATTGTTATTACAACAGCTAATAAAATTCTAAAAATGATCTTTTAACTGTCAAATTAAAAGATATTATGTTTGCCCAAAGCGAACAGATCAAAAGCAGAATCCAGTAAAGCATATTAGAATATAAAAGGGTAGAAGGAGGGAGATTTGGATGTAATGCGAAAGGAAGGGAGTTGAATTAATTACCAAATGAGAAGAGAAGTAGAAGAAGACAAGTTGTGGAGTTAATCGCCATTGTTGGTTGTGAGATGAATGAGAAAAGAAGAAATAAATATGGAGGTTAGAGTGGTTGTAGTTGAGAAAGATCGTGGAAGTTAAAATTAAGAAGATGATGTGGTATTTATATAGCGGTCCCTCCCTAATCCCTATCTTGCTTGCATATTAATTATTTGTCCTATGATTTTTACGTGATGAGGTCCTCTTTAAGTGTATACACTAAATTATTGATTCTGTTTCTGCATGCCCTTAATTTATTTCTTCCTTCAGGGTTTGGATTGCATGATCAATATTATTGGTGATAATTCAATTAATAAATCCTTCTTTAAATCCTCTAGTCCCGAAAAGAGCAGAAAAAAAGTTATACAGTAACGAGATCTCAAGGCAGAGGGCAAAGTAGTCCCTATTTCCAATGTGCAAAATCATACAAGCTACAGTCTTTTAATTGTTATTCAAATACTTTTGAGTTAGATTTTAATAGTTATAGATTGGGTAATAACAAGGATTCAGAGCAAAAAACAGATAGGGAAGCACGTGCAGAAGAAGTATCAAGTCACGTGACAAAGACTGAATCCCTAGACAGTGGAGGCAGTGAAGGGTGTCGTCCAAGTGTGAAGATTGATGATCTCCCACGTGGCAAACATCACCTCCCTGCACACCCTCCCACTCTCCTTACCCACTTCACATTTCACGCATCACACTCCCCGTAATCTTTTCCTATTTCCTCTCTCTAAAAGATTATCGGCGAAAATTTATTTTTAATTTAAAATCAATTCATATTTTATAAAAATATTTTATATATAGTATTATGCCTCAACTAAATGTATTTAATTTCGTTTATACGGGAAAACACTTTCAAATTATAATTTTTAATAAAATGAATGTGAACCCCATCATTCAAGTGGTTGAATTTGATATTTAATCCAATGACATGGTTAGTTATGTTACGAATCTAGTTCCTTAGACACAAAGTCTTCAGTTCGACAAGATTTGGTGACCAATTAATACGAAAAAAACTAACACATTTCAAGGATAATTTTTACAGCCTTTGTTCACCAAAACCAAATTTAAGTAAACAACCACCACATTTCCATATTATTATCGCTTTTACTGAGGAGAAACGTAGCAATTATCAGCTGCTATGCCTATCAATATCATACAACTGAAACGCGTTTTATTTCATGTGCCTCTCTACCTAATTTGTCCACTTCCATTGATTCAAACACGGTAACCTTATACTTCTTTAGTAAGTGTCCAAATTGAAACTTGTTCCTTAAGGTTGTCAAAGCTCCATTCTACACCTTGCGGATTAATTGGAGCAGGTATCTAACACATAATTATATAGCTAAAATACAAATATGCTGAACCAAAATCGGTAACCATGAGATGATGAGGTAGAGCTGATGAATGTTCTTCTGGTTTGGGAAAGTAAAAAAGAAATAAAATAAAGTTATATAGCTTATTACCTATAGTAGCAAAGAAACCTAATACAAGCAACAACGGTAAGAAACCTAATACAAGTAAGGACGGACGACAAACTCTTTTAATTCAAACCAGATGTTTTGTTTAACCAAACCAAATGTTTCATTTAACCAAATTGATCAAACAGTTAGATGACAGTTATTGAGTTTTTTTTTAGAATATTTAGATAACAATTGATGAGTTCATAATTTGTTATCGTAGTCATTTTAGGTCTCACTTTTTTAACAATGGATCAAATTGGTTAGTCCATGAACAGTAAATTCAAAATCTATCATGATCTGCACCAGTTTTTCATATATATCATCATACATACTTTGCACGTCGGCAATAGGAACCTATAGTTGGTAAGTTTTAAAGTGGATTCAAGGTAAACAAGATGTTGAAGCGATGACAAAACCTATAGGTAAATGAGTATTGAAAAAGACATGGGCAGGTAAAGCCTTATCTTCCTACCCATTAACTAAAACAGGCAATAATTGCTCACCTTCTTCTGCGTCTTCCATTACCGACACACCAGACCTCATAAATTACTTTTCCTGCTTTTATCAAAAAATAAATGAACTTTTGAATTTCTGGGCCAAAGGATTGTATGGTTGCAGTCATTACTATTCACATGTGGTAATGCTTTTGAATGGCTATAACTTCAGACATTCTCATAATCTTAGACGACGTGATTTTACAGAAGTACTGAAATACTTTAGATTTAGCAATTCGTTGAGTGTTATATTTGTGTAGGACATTAGGACAATTTAATGTGTGCATTCAAAGAACGGTTTAGTACACATGTTAAGATCACATAAATATAAAACTTTGATAATATCAATATGAAAAACGTATATTGTTTTTTGGGTTTCTAGTAAATGAAAGGTATATATAGGGAAAAAAAAAATAGTTGTAGGTATTAACAAAAACTAGAGAAAAATTATAACCATCAAGAGTTTGTCTTAATTAATTACCGGATTTTCTAGGTGAATCATACAATCTGCTGTAGGAAGAATTAACTATACCATTCCTGCAACCAGAAGACACATTAGATTTGCAACTGAGCCCCAGTCTGTGTTTTGTTAGTAACCATAGTACATATAGGCCATCTTCAAAGACAGGATTAATTTTTCTTAGGTAAGTTTTCAAATCCAAGTAACAACAGGAGATTCAAACATTCAGCAATCAGGTTTATGACCAATAATTTTTGTTGTCATCTGCAATTTCAATGTCATTTATAATAACATATTTAATTTGTTTTCTTGCAATAAAACATCTCTTTAACCAAGTCTTGGACTGGCCTTGGACGAATGTTATAATAAGTGGCAGAAGCAAGAAAAGCACATGCTAAACCTACGTATATTTTACACCAAATGGATGAAAAAAAGGTTAGATAAGTAAATACGGCAGTCAAGGAAATTACTACAATTAAATTTACCAAACACTTCAAAGTCGACAGTTCTGCTTCTGTGCCTTCGTCAGGGAAATGGCCTTCAACTTTGAAATTTGAAAGCAACTGGTCCTTTTGATGGAATGCATCCATTAACCAAGCAGCAACCTCAGAGTCAGATGTTGGTAACTCCTTAACAGGGATACGTCGAACATGCATGTGAACTTCTGAAGGATCCACACCAAAGACATTGTCCAAGAAGGAAGGACAATTATGCTTGTATGTGATAGTCACATCATAAACTGCAGTTTTGTGAGAAAGTGAGAAAATGAGAGCTGTACAGAACTTTTAGAAGCAGCTATTGAAAAAAAAAAAATGCAAAACAAAAATTTTCACATCATAGAAAACAGGGAAGAGATAAATTAACCATTCCAGCACATATACATAAGGGTATGACTATACCGACCACTGTTCTAAAATTATATATCATTGGAGACTTGGTTATCCAACCCCTAATATGTTGCTCACTTATTCCACAGCAAGCTCTCCATTTCTTTCGCTAAGCAACTTACTTCCCAACGATGATGCAAAAGGGATTTGTAATTTATTGACATCATCTTGTTAGTGCTGAGATGGTAAGACTGCATTGTTACTAGTACTTAATACTAGAGGTATACCTAAAGGAGAACCATACAAAAATAAAATATATGAATTCCCATCTGAAGAAGAAGTGTCAGGAGTTAAAATCTATAACTACTAAATCACAGCACAGTCAATGGAAGAAGCTAAGGAAGCTCTAAGCTGTAGAATAAATTCCTATGGCATCCTAAGTAGCATTATAGGTTCCAAAATACTTGAGTGAAGTTAATACAGTATACAATTAGCATAAACACTTGAATATATACAAAGGTGATCAATAAAGGTTTTGCTCTTATTATATGATTTGGAGCAAAAGGGCCATTTTGCCACATGATCATGTAGGAAAAAGATCATATGTTTGGTTGGTAGTGTTTTTGGGTACGCACATGAGCATGCATGATATCTTATCAACTATATACTACATATTGCAATCCTTTCAGTGAGAAACTACATTTAGAGGAGACTAATGTAGAAAAAAAACCTGCATCCAAGGAGTCGCGCAGAGTTTCCAAGCAAACACAAAAACCTCTTGTTTTTGGAAGCAGCACATTAGTGAGCACGGGAAGTCCAACTTCAGCTGCAAATTTTTTACTCGTCTTGCATTTCTCTTCACTGTACCAAAGAAAAAGAAATAAAGACAACGATGTAAATCCTCCAAGACACTTTGTGTTAAATGATGCATTTCATGAAGTAATCTGTAATTGTTAGCCATTCTTGACCCATTGGGTCAATGAAGAAAAAGTATCAATCCTAAATAATCATAGAAGTTTATTGGTAGGAAGGAGCAGGGGAATTATATATGGAACATGCATGCTAGTGGAAGGTAGATGAAATAAAGACAGTACGTAAAATCAGTTCCTTCAGGGAAAATTGCCAGCCACAATGGATCTTGGGGATTCTTAAAAGTGGATAATATTTGGTGCATCACCGGTTCATCAGTTTCCCATTTCCTCTCCACTGAAATAAACTCCAAAATGTGAAATCCCCAACCAAAGACAGGTAGTTTCATCAAGCTGTTCTTAAGGATATATTTTATGTAGCCCAAGCACTCCTTTCGCAATGCAAGATTCCACAAGTACATCCAATCAACCTCAGTTCTGTGATTGGCAATAAGTAACACACGTTCCTTTGCTGGGACAGTATCTCCAGAAAACACAATTTTAGTTCCATTTATCTTTTCAAACAAGAAGGGCCACATAGCCAGCCAAAGACCAAAGAGGAAGGATGTTGCTTTCCTACAGTAATGGACACTGAAAAGCCGCAACATGAAGGCAATAATGGGTCCAAAATACACTATAAACATAAAAGCAGTAGAAATATACACCAATAGACATAAGAGACCCCTGAAAACCCTAATTGGAGTCAAAGGACGGTGCTTTAATCTATTATCAGATTTGAGAGGTCTGCAATCTTCCATTTCCTGCCAGAAACTGCTATAAAAATCTGCCTCCTAAGAACAGCTGCAATAATGTGCCTCAAAAGTTACTTGAGCAGTTTCTTAATAAGTTTTATTGGAAAGGAACAATTACAAGAATATACAAAACAAATCCATGTCAATTAAAAATTAAAAAATGCAAATTCTAGTCAAGTTTAATGGAAAAAGAAATGTCGTAGCACATGAAGTTATTTCAATAAAAATAAAAAATAAAAATTAGTGTTATCCGTCCAACTAGAAAATAAGATGATTGCCCAGGGCTGATCAGTGGTGTGCATCCTCAAGGAAAATCTAGAGATTACTGAATCTAGTCAGAAGTAGTAAGGCCAATATTGAGTTGAGGTTGAGAAGTAGAGTTTTAAGGCTCAACCATTCAGTTGAGTCAAGGTTGAATACTCACTTAAAATTGGTAACTGAAATCGCTTAAAGAAACCAGAAGGGTACAAGACAGAACAGATCCTCTTGTATGAATGCTTCAAAATGGATCAATAAGCTTTATTCCATAAAATTGTTCATTCGTTTGATCCATAATATGGTTGCCTAAGACTTTGGGTGTGGGTGCTTTTTCGATTGAATCAACTACATGTGAATATTTTAAAACTACTGCAATAAAAACTAGCAATGGCACCCCTCCAATACAATTAGAATCCAGTGGACTTATCGCCACATGTCTCCTTCAAATCAGCCATGAACAAACCAGCAGAGCTTAATAAAGGTTCAACCAAAAAAGCAACACAATAAAAGCAACTCATACTGCAGTAAAGAAATCTGAGTCAAATCTTAAAAATCTAAACATGAAAACAATTAACAAGCAGGAGTAGGTGAAAATTGAACGATTGATTAATAACTCTGTAACTTTATAATTAAATCTACATCTTGGTTAATTTTGTTTTGTACGCAGAGTAGATGAAAGAGATCAAGTGACAAGGATTCTAATCTTTTTGAGGACATAAACAACAAATCAATAGAATCCCATCCAATTCTAACATTTTCAGAAGAACTATGATCCAAAACAGTCGTACATAACAAATCCGATTAAAAAATTTAGATTACAGCGAGAAAAACAAACGAAATTTTTTAATATAAATTATCAGAATAAGAAACTAAAAATGAACAATAAAGAAAGTAAGAGTAGGGTTATACCTCGTATCTGAGTAGACACGAACTGAGTAAAGTGAGAGACAGTTTTTTGGTTACCAAAAAATAAAAGAGACAACTTTTTTGTTCTTAGCTTTGAGATCAAGTCTTGTGTTTCTCTATGTCTCTTCAGAAGGGGATAAAGTCTACGCAGGACCAATAAAACAGGAAAATCCGAATCTAGGGAACGGGAACGGTGATGATGAGTATCACGAGAAAAAGAGCGATCACATGTAGTCGGATGCAGAGAAACGAAGTAAAATAATTACTCAACTGCTTTGAAGGAGAAGATGATTGGTTGAAGTTATGAGAAAAGTTAAATAGTTGCTGTCTATTGGTAGGTGGTAGAAAGCCACCGGAAGTCCGTTGCCAAATGCCAACTAATGATACTCTACTCTATTATTGGGCCAGTGAGTCTAAACTACACGCATGGGCCTCAACACAGCTGGCCTACGGGAGTTTTAACTACACGAACAAGAAAGACGGCACTAATGAATAAATGAGTTTGACTTGGTGCTTTTATTTTATCAGGGAAACAAATTTAAAACGTTTTCAGTAATTCCTTATATATAGATAGTATATCTTGATTTGAAATTGCTTTCATGTTGAAATTGAATTCAAATCTTTTCACATTCTTTTAAACCAACTGATTAGCTCAAACTCTATTATTAGTAATCAATTCACAAATTTTATGTCTCAAAATTAGGTCAACAATATTTTCAGAAGGCATTAATGGCCACGAATTTTTAAACTGCTATCTTAAGGTATACTTTTATCTGGTCAGTGGTCACATGTTATATTGGCGTTGAGGAATAGTTGAATACTGGCTTCAATGAATGTAATTCAATTTTCTTATAGATTAAGACAAATATTGTGTACAAGAATTAGACAAAATATTCTAGAATCGTATTTGGTAATAGTAGTAATATCCTTTCATGCGCAACACGGTGAAAATGAGAACTTCACTGGAAGCTTCGTTAGAGAATAGAGCCAGTTATGAGTTGTGTAATTTAATCGCCACAATTTGATACACGGTACAAGCCGATTAAAAATCTCAGGATGAGTACAAAACAAAAGGGCAAAAAGAGACAGAAAACACTTGTCCTTACTCCCCAGATATTAGTCATTGGTTTGGGAAGCCATTGATGTTGCCTTGCTAAAACCCTAATTATACTTGCTCTATTACACAGGGTAGAAGGGACAAATATTAACAGACTCATCGTTCTGATATACGCTTTACAATTACATCACGCCTTTACAGTTTACACAATACAACTAAAAAAATTGGCGTTTTCATTCATTGGTAGCCAAACCCAGCCAATGAATTACACCCAACTTCAAATCAAAGCAACAGTTATAGCGCACAAATTAACTATCCTTTACTTTAAGGTGTTGAGCAGAGGAGGAATGTTTGGATGAACCATCATCTTCAGTCCTCAATTGGGAACTTTTTCTATTCTTCAAATGCATCTTCACGTAAAAATTCATGAAAAGTAACAAAATGACAGCATTGAGCACAGAATTGAAACCCCAAGCACCAATTCCATTGCATCCACCTTTGAGCAAGTGCAAGAACAGAACGCCGAAATGGCAAACCAAATTGCATCCCAACAACACCATTTGACAATTCACCACAAACGGAGAGCAGGCGCTAGGCAATCCAATCGCCGTCCAGAAACGGTACCCATAAACCACGGAGTACAATAACGTTGTCAGCAATATGGCCAGGACTTGAAAGGATTGAGAAAATTCGAGCCAAAGAAAAGACATGAAAGTAAGAATGGATTGGTTAAAGAGTTGAAAGAAAGTCAGTTTACGGTATTTGAGGACGCTGAAGAACGTGCGGAGGAGATGGAGGAAGCGTGAGAGGTAAAAAACATAGGACCAAAAAAAGACGCGCCCAGAGGGGCGCGTCCCGAGAGGGAAGCATAGGAGCCACTGAAACGTGGTGGTGTTGGTACGACGCCAGAACCAGCGCGTGTCCCGAATCTCGGCTGCAGCTGAGAGGAGGATGCCGACGAAAATAACGACGGAGATTAAGGAGACAGCAAGGCTATGAACGGCCGGGATCGGGCCGAGTGGGATCCGATGGTTACGGCGGAGAAGAAGGCAGAGGAGGAGATGGAGGAAAATAGCGGCGACTATGTAGATGGCAATAGCTGTAAAGAGAAAGGACCAGGTGGATCCCCATGATTGGGCGTGGTTCCACCGGAAGTTTACGATGATTGGGTGCTCCGACAACCAATATCGTATTGTTTGGATGGTAGAAAATGGCATGTTTGAAATGGTTGGGGAGGAAGAATGGGTTTGAGAAAAGTAAAAAGAAAGATATTGGGTTAATATTGCCGTTAACCAGCGTAGAGCAATGTAAAGTTGAGTTGTTGTACTTGTAAGAACGAGATGTGTGAGCAAGGAATTAGTTGGACTTGTTACGGAAACGGAGGTCGGCGCGATATATATAGGAATCACTTCCGTTTGGTTTATGACCAGAAGAAGCTTCTGTCATTAGTTTTCAAATGTTATTGATCAAACGGATAAGTACTAGGATTTGCAACATTAATGATCAATTCGATTCTGACAACTTTGTCATGTCAATATCGCTAGTTACCAGTGTAACTGTGTTACAAAAGACTCGGTCTGTGTCATGGAAAATGTTCGTTTTTCACGTACAAAAACAGCTTTATTGTGGGTGAAAGTTGAATTTAAATCTGTTCATTAATTAGTTATACATATGTTTGTACATTTGCTAAACATGTTTTTAAAGTTTTTTATGGTCATTTGAGTTTAATGCTTATCATCTCATTGTCCATATCAACGCTATCTCAATTATCAATCCAATAATTATTATTTATTGTTAATCATCATTATTGTTTAGACTATATGATAGTAAAGTAGGTTAAAAATTTGTACCCTGAAAAAGCCTCTAAATTACCCCCCACGACTCTTATAATGTTGGAGAGACTAAGTTCATAAAACATCATTGCCGCTCTTTTATTATGGATTACTCAATCATAATTAATTGTCAATTATTTTAAATTATAGAATACTATGAGTCTGTCTTGGATAGTTGAATATGGTGATTATTACGAAGTAAAATGACAAAATTAACAAAAAAATCCCATAGGTTTGCTAATTTAACTAAACATCCCAATATATAAATTTTTTTGTAAAATGACAAAAACACCCCATCCACACACAGTGCTAGATTCCAACCACCACCACCGGAATCTAACGTTACGACGCAGACCATTCGGATCTGATTAGACGCGCATCGATCTGGCTGTCAACGACCGCAAAAGGCCAAATTTGACCGTCGCAAAAATATGGCTGTCCTTGTCGGTCAACGACGGCCAGATCTGACATTTTCCGGTTAGATCCACTGTGGATATGGTCTGAAAACGCCAGATCGATGAATTATTAGCCAATTCTGATCGTTTGTAGGCCTTTTTGACATATTCTGGCTACCATCGACGATGATTGCCGCAATATGGCAACTACGGGGAGGTGGGGGTGTTTTTATTAATTTTAAATTTTTTTTTTCTAGGGGTATTTATGAAATTAATAAACTTAAAGGGTCTAAAAATAATTAAAAAAATATAATAGTATTTGCTAAATAATTAAACAAATAGTTATTTTTTGAATAGGGTATGAAATAACAAGTGAAACGCATTATTCAATATTGGCATGCATGATACAGAATCTGAAATTTTGAGTATTAACATGTTATTGATATAATTTATATTATTTTATTAAAAATATATAAAAAATTTCCAGAATTCAAAGTCTAGAAAAAGTTGCCCCTTTTGAAATTGTCTCTTTATTGTTTTTTTGGTGGCACAGTTTCCACAGCGCGGGGGCAACGTTTATTGGTTTGGTAGACATCTCAATCATACAGTTGAGGACTAATATAAAAAGGCACTTCTCAGTTCTCAATTCGTAATTAACTTTTAACAATAAATAATTTCATTATGTAAAGGTTGTCTCTACACCGTCCATCAAAAACGAATTACGTATCGGACGGAAAGATAAAGATCTGGTTCAAATAGCCATCAGATTTCTGCCAGCTGGATTGATTACGCAATTTTTTCTGTGTCTTGAGATTCCTAAACCGGGGGCTAAGCATTGAAAATGCAAAAGGAACGTTTATAACAACACAAAATTCTTAGAACCATTTAAGAGTTTTTCTCATCCTTGCTGTTGACTTGGCGTCGCTCGCTCGATCTCTCTATTTTAAGGTTTGTTATCTTTCAATTTCTTTTAAACTTGGATAAGCATCCTCTTTATTAGTGTTTTTAATATTGTTTTACTTTCTGCGCTGGAGTTTTGTTGTATTTGTGCGATGGACATGGTAATTTCGTGATAGATCTGTTGTATTGATGGTCGAATTAATTCTGTGGAGTTTTGTCTGTGTGATTTGGAAATTTTTCGTGTTTATGCTATTATGTGATCAGAAAGACCACCGAAAATTTCATAATTTGGTAGGAAATTTCATGTTTAATTCTGTCGCATCTGGAATGTTCGATTTTCTGGAATTAAATATATTTCTATGTTTAAATTGGTGGTCCTGATTTTCCTTTAGTTGTAATTTGCATTATTCAAAGTACTTTGATCTTTTGAGAGGAATTGTTTGTGAAATCTTAGATTGTGATGCCAAAAAATCTGTATTACCAATTGAAGAACATTTTTATCATTTACAGAGTCCTGGTGTTAATACGTGTCTTAATTTGATCTCGTAGGTATTTGGGGGTTTGGAGGTGTAGCAAATTAGCAATGGCCAGTGGTTTTGGGGAATCAACAAGCAGGTCACCCCAAAGCCCTTCTTACTCTAACAGCAACAGTAATGGTGATGCTGGTAATTTTGAATGCAATATTTGCTTTGACTTAGCTCAAGATCCGATTGTGACTTTATGTGGTCATCTTTTCTGCTGGCCGTGCCTTTACAAATGGCTCCACATTCACTCTAATTATCGAGAATGCCCAGTATGTAAGGCCGTAATTGAGGAGGAGAAGTTAGTCCCTTTGTATGGCCGGGGAAAAACGTCAGCTGACCCGCGATCAAAATCCATCCCTGGTGTTAATATTCCAAATCGTCCCGCAGGGCAGAGACCAGAAACTGCTCCTCCACCAGAACCAAATCATTTTCATCAACATCAACATGGTTTTGGCTTTATGGGAGGGTTTGCACCAATGGCAACGGCAAGATTTGGGAATTTCACTTTATCTGCTGCTTTTGGTGGTCTCATTCCTTCGTTGTTTAACCTTCAGGTGCATGGGTTCCCGGATCCTGCCATGTACGGGGCAGCTGCTGGCTTTCCTTATGGGTTTACTAATTCATTTCATGGTGGTCATGCACACGGATATCCTCTGCATACCGGTCAAGGGCAGCAAGATTATTATCTAAAGAGACTGCTTTTGTTTATTGGTTTTTGTGTTCTTCTTGCTCTTATTTGGCAATAGGTATATCAACAATTTGAGCTCAAGGGCTAGCAGGTGTTGAGGCATGTCATCTATGCCGTGTCTGTAAATCTGTTAGTGCATATTCTCTTAACTCTTTTCTCTTTTCATTGTTATTATTTTTTCTTTTTGGGTGACTGAGAAATTGTTTATATCATACTTTTAGAAGTGTTGTAGTTTCTTTGATGTTTGTGCTTAGCATGTGGAATGCAACTTGTGCAATTTTTGTTTCTCAAGATCCATTTTTCTCCCCCCAATATATGGCTGGAATGGATTACAATGGTAGATCACGATTATCAACAGCAGTAAAGCAGCTTAGTATACCCTATTTAATTTGTCCCTGTGTAGCATTGAGTTTTAGACAAATAACAGTTTGTAAAATATTTGATTTTTATAGTTACTTTCAAACACTTTGTGGTCCTTTTCGTTTATTTTTTTGAGGATTTGGAAGGTGGCGCTCTGGTTGTGCTGGAAATAGTCAGAAAGAGAAAAAGTTATATATTGATTTTCTTATGGAAACTGTTTGGTTTACCAGAAAAAGTTTGTTATAAATATGCATTCCAATTAAAGCTGAAGTAAACATGTTGTTGTTGTAGGAGATAAGTGGTGGGTTACTCATATTTCTGTAGACTCTAGCGTCAAAATATTAACAACTGTTGTAAATTTAATTGAATTTTCCTCCTTTTGTCAATGAGATGGGGCGATGGTGAAGTTTGATAACATTAGCTCGTGCAAGTTCTGCTCATCTATCAAAATATTAACGTGTCTGTTAACTTTTGAAATTAGTCTAAAATCCTTAAGTGTTATAGGGATGTGGAAGTATTGCTAGTTATAGTTGTGATTTTAACATTTGTGCAATTTTGATGGATGGGATTGGATTGGATTACCTGCTTTTGTAATTAACATTTAAGAGGCCCTTCAGTGGCTGAATTTGGTGGTGGTCATTGTAGAACTCAATCAATTTAAATATGTGTTAATACTTTTCTCGAAGAAGTTCGACACGCGTGTATATTTGGGAGTTATTCAACTGGAAAACTGCTGCAGTTTTCTCTTTTCACGACCTCTTATAATGTTGGAGAGACAAGTTCATAAACATCATTGCCGCCTTTTATTATGGATTACTCAATCATAATTAATTGTCAATTATTTTAAATTATAGAATACTATGAGTCTGCTTGGTGTTAATATGGTGATTATTACGAAGTAAAATACAAAATTACAAAAAAATCCCATAGGTTTGCTAATTTAACTAAACATCCCATATATAAATTTTTTTGTAAAATGACAAAACACCCCATCCACCACAGTGCTAGATTCCAACCACCACCACCGAATCTAACGTACGACGCAGACCATTCGGATCTGATTAGACGCGCATCGATCTGGCTGTCAACGACCGCAAAAGGCCAAATTTGACCGTCGCAAAAATATGGCTGTCCTTGTCGGTCAACGACGGCCAGATCTGACATTTTCCGGTTAGATCCACTGTGGATATGGTCTGAAACAGCCAGATCGATGAATTATTAGCCAATTCTGATCGTTTGTAGGCCTTTTTGACATATTCTGGCTACCATCGACGATGATTGCCGCAATATGGCAACTACGGGGAGGTGGGGGTGTTTTTATTAATTTTAAATTTTTTTTTTCTAGGGTATTTATGAAATTAATAAACTTAAAGGGTCTAAAATAATTAAAAAAAATATAATAGTATTTGCTAAATAATTAAACAAATAGTTATTTTTTGAATAGGGTATGAAATAACAAGTGAAACGCATATTCAATATTGGCATGCATGATACAGAATCTGAAATTTTGAGTATTAACATGTTATTGATATAATTTATATTATTTATTAAAAATATATAAAAATTTCCAGAATTCAAAGTCTAAAAAATTGCCCTTTTGAAATTGTCTCTTTATTGTTTTTTTGGTGGCACAGTTTCCACAGCGCGGGGGCAACGTTTATTGGTTTGGTAGACATCTCAATCATACAGTTGGGACTAATATAAAAGGCACTTCTCAGTTCTCAATTCGTAATTAACTTTTAACAATAAATAATTTCATTATGTAAGGTTGTCTCTACACCGTCCTCAAAAACGAATTAGGGCCTCAACACAGCTGGCCTACGGGAGTTTGAACTACACGAACAAGAAAGACGGCACTAATGAATCAATGAGTTTGACTTGGTGCTTTTATTTTATCAGGGAAACAAATTTAAAACGTTTTCAGTAATTCCTTATATATAGATAGTATATCTTGATTTGAAATTGCTTTCATGTTGAAATTGAATTCAAATCTTTTCACATTCTTTTAAACCAACTGATTAGCTCAAACTCTATTATTAGTAATCAATTCACAAATTTTATGTCTCAAAATTAGGTCAACAATATTTTCAGAAGGCATTAATGGCCACGAATTTTGAAACTGCTATCTTAAGGTATACTTTTATCTGGTCAGTGGTCACATGTTATATTGGCGTTGAGGAATAGTTGAATACTGGCTTCAATGAATGTAATTCAATTTTCTTATAGATTAAGACAAATATTGTGTACAAGAATTAGACAAAATATTCTAGAATCGTATTTGGTAACAGTAGTAATATCCTTTCATGCGCAACACGGTGAAAATGAGAACTTCACTGGAAGCTTCGTTAGAGAATAGAGCCAGTTGTGAGTTGTGTAATTAACCGCCACTATTTGATACACAGTACAGGCCAATTAAAAATCTCAGGATGAGTACAAAACAAAAGGGCAAAAAGAGACAGAAAACACTTGTCCTGACTCCCCACATATTAGTCATTGGTTTGGGAAGCCATTGATGTTGCCTTGCTAAAACCCTAATTATACTTGCTCTATTACACAGGGTAGAAGGGACAAATATTAACAGACTCATCGTTCTGATATACGCTTTACAATTACATCACGCCTTTACAGTTTACACAATACAACCAAAAAAATTGGCGTTTTCATTCACTGGTAGCCAAACCCAGCCAATGAATGACACCCAACTTCAAATCAAAGCAACAGTTATAGCGCACAAATTAACTATCCTTTACTTTAAGGTGTTGAGCAGAGGAGGAATGTTTGGATGAGCCATCATCATCAGTCCTCAATTGGGAACTTTTTCTATTCTTCAAATGCATCTTCACGTAAAAATTCATGAAAAGTAACAAAATGACAGCATTGAGCACGGAATTGAAACCCCAAGCACCAATTCCATTGCATCCACCTTTGAGCAAGTGCAAGAACAAAACGCCAAAATGGCAAACCAAATTGCATCCCAACAACACCATTTGACAATTCACCACAAACGGAAAGCAGGCGCTAGGCAATCCAATCGCCGTCCAGAAACGGTACCCATAAACCACGGAGTACAATAACGTTGTCAGCAATATGGCCAGGACTTGAAAGGATTGAGAAAATTCGAGCCAAAGAAAAGACATGAAAGTAAGAATGGATTGGTTAAAGAGTTGAAAGAAAGTCAGTTTACGGTATTTGAGGACGCTGAAGAACGTACGGAGGAGATGGAGGAAGCGTGAGAGGTAAAAAACATAGGACCAAAAAAAGACGCGCCCAGAGGGGCGCGTCCCGAGAGGGAAGCATAGGAGCCACTGAAACGTGGTGGTGTTGGTACGACGCCAGAACCAGCGCGTGTCCCGAATCTCGGCTGCAGCTGAGAGGAGGATGCCGACGAAAATAACAACGGAGATTAAGGAGACAGCAAGGCTATGAACGGCCGGGATCGGGCCGAGTGGGATCCGATGGTTACGGCGGAGAAGAAGGCAGAGGAGGAGATGGAGGAAAATAGCGGCGACTATGTAGATGGCAATAGCTGTAAAGAGAAAGGACCAGGTGGATCCCCATGATTGGGCGTGGTTCCACCGGAAGTTTACGATGATTGGGTGCTCCGACAACCAATATCGTATTGTTTGGATGGTAGAAAATGGCATGTTTGAAATGGTTGGGGAGGAAGAATGGGTTTGAGAAAAGTAAAAAGAAAGATATTGGGTTAATATTGCCGTTAACCAGCGTACAGCAATGTAAAGTTGAGTTGTTGTACTTGTAAGAACGAGATGTGTGAGCAAGGAATTAGTTGGACTTGTTACGGAAACGGAGGTCGGCGCGATATATATAGGAATCACTTCCGTTTGGTTTATGACCAGAAGAAGCTTCTGTCATTAGTTTTCAAATGTTATTGATCAAACGGATAAGTACTAGCATTTGAAACATTAATGATCAATTCGATTCTGACAAATTTGTCATGTGAATATCGCTAGTTACCAGTGTAACTGTGTTACAAAAGACTCGGTCTGTGTCATGGAAAATGTACGTTTTTCACGTACAAAAACAGCTTTATTGTGGGTGAAAGTTGAATTTAAATCTGTTCATCAATTAGTACATTTGCTAAACATGTTTTTAAAGTTTTTTATGGTCATTTTACATTAATGCTTATCATCTCATTGTCCATATCAACGCTATCTCATTTATCAATCCAATAATTATTATTTAGTGTTAATCATCATTATTGTTTAGACTATATGACAGTAAAGTAAAGTAGGTTAAAAGTTTGTACCCTAACAAAGTTTCTAAATTACCCCTACTATTCTTATAATGTTGGAGAGATTGAAATAGTAGTTTATAAAACATCATTTTACTCTTTTATTATTAAGTAATATTTAATTATCAATTATTTTAAATTATAGAACACCATAATATTGTCATGTATTATATAGGGTCTCTTTTGGTTTATTATTTTATACCCTATTCTCAAAATATATGTTTGTTTAATTATTGAGGAAATATTATTATATTATATTTAATTATTTTAATCCCTTTAAGTTTATTAATTTAATTAAACACCTTCAGAAAAAAATTTAAAAAAAATTAATAAAAACACCCCCATCCACCTATAGTTGCCAGATTCCGACAACCACCGTCGGTGGTAGCCGAAATCTGTCACAACGACGTATAAACGATCGGAACTGACCGGTAATTATTCGATATGACATTTTTTGGCAGGATCTACAGTGGATAGCCAGATTTAGCTGTCAATGACCAGATCTGGCCTTTTCCGACCAGATCTACAGCTGTCAATGACCAGATCTGGCCTTTTCCGGCCAGATCTGTAGATCTGACCGGAAAAGGCTAGATCGACGCACGACCAGTCAGGTCTGACCAGTCTGTATCGTAACGCCAAATTCCTACCAGATTCTAGCGGTGGTAGTTAGAATCTGGTACTGTAGGTGGATAGGGGTATTTTTGTCATCTTACAAAATTTTTATATATTGGAGTGATTAGTTATATTAGCAAATTTAGAGGGTTTTTTTGTTAAATTTTAAATTTTACCTCTTAATAATATCCTATTTAACTATCCAATATTATTTTTAAAATCTTATCAATCTGAAATTTTGAGTATTAACATGTTATTGATATAATTTATATTATTTTATTAAAAATATATAAAAAATTTCCAGAATTCAAAGTCAAGAAAAAATTACTGTTTTTTTGGGTGGCACAGTTTCCACAGTGCGGGGGCAACGCTCATTGGTTTGGTAGACGTCTCAATCATACAGTTGAGGAACAATATAAAAAGGCACTTCTCAGTTATCAATTCGTAATTAACTTTTTACAATAAATAATTTCATTATGTAAAGGTTGTCTCTACACCGTCCGTCAAAAACGAATTACGTATCGGACGGTATGATAAAGATCTGGTTCAATTAGCCATCAGAATTGTGCCAGCTGGATTAATTACTCAATTTTTCCTGTCTTGAGATTCCTAAACCGGGGGCTAAGCATTGAAAATGCAAAAGGAACGTTTATAACAACACAAAATTCTTAGAACCATTTAAGAGTTCTTCTCATCCTTGCTGTTGACTTGGCGTCGCTCGCTCGATCTCTCTATTTTAAGGTTTGTTATCTTTCAATTTCTTTTAAACTTGGATAAGCATCCTCTTTATTAGTGTTTTTAATATTGTTTTACTTTCTGCGCTGGAGTTTTGTTGTATTTGTGCGATGGACATGGTAATTTCGTGATAGATCTGTTGTATTGATGGTCGAATTAATTCTGTGGAGTTTTGTCCGTGTGATTTGGAAATTTTTCGTGTTTATGCTATTATGTGATCAGAAAGACCACCGAAAATTTCATAATTTGGTAGGAAATTTCATGTTTAATTCTGTCGCATCTGGAATGTTCGATTTTCTGGAATTAAATATATTTCTATGTTTAAATTGGTGGTCCTGATTTTCCTTTAGTTGTAATTTGCATTATTCAAAGTACTTTGATCTTTTGAGAGGAATTGTTTGTGAAATCTTAGATTGTGATGCCAAAAAATCTGTATTACCAATTGAAGAACATTTTTATCATTTACAGAGTCCTGGTGTTAATACGTGTCTTAATTTGATCTCGTAGGTATTTGGGGGTTTGGAGGTGTAGCAAATTAGCAATGGCCAGTGGTTTTGGGGAATCAACAAGCAGGTCACCCCAAAGCCCTTCTTACTCTAACAGCAACAGTAATGGTGATGCTGGTAATTTTGAATGCAATATTTGCTTTGACTTAGCTCAAGATCCGATTGTGACTTTATGTGGTCATCTTTTCTGCTGGCCGTGCCTTTACAAATGGCTCCACATTCACTCTAATTATCGAGAATGCCCAGTATGTAAGGCCGTAATTGAGGAGGAGAAGTTAGTCCCTTTGTATGGCCGGGGAAAAACGTCAGCTGACCCGCGATCAAAATCCATCCCTGGTGTTAATATTCCAAATCGTCCCGCAGGGCAGAGACCAGAAACTGCTCCTCCACCAGAACCAAATCATTTTCATCAACATCAACATGGTTTTGGCTTTATGGGAGGGTTTGCACCAATGGCAACGGCAAGATTTGGGAATTTCACTTTATCTGCTGCTTTTGGTGGTCTCATTCCTTCGTTGTTTAACCTTCAGGTGCATGGGTTCCCGGATCCTGCCATGTACGGGGCAGCTGCTGGCTTTCCTTATGGGTTTACTAATTCATTTCATGGTGGTCATGCACACGGATATCCTCTGCATACCGGTCAAGGGCAGCAAGATTATTATCTAAAGAGACTGCTTTTGTTTATTGGTTTTTGTGTTCTTCTTGCTCTTATTTGGCAATAGGTATATCAACAATTTGAGCTCAAGGGCTAGCAGGTGTTGAGGCATGTCATCTATGCCGTGTCTGTAAATCTGTTAGTGCATATTCTCTTAACTCTTTTCTCTTTTCATTGTTATTATTTTTTCTTTTTGGGTGACTGAGAAATTGTTTATATCATACTTTTAGAAGTGTTGTAGTTTCTTTGATGTTTGTGCTTAGCATGTGGAATGCAACTTGTGCAATTTTTGTTTCTCAAGATCCATTTTTCTCCCCCCAATATATGGCTGGAATGGATTACAATGGTAGATCACGATTATCAACAGCAGTAAAGCAGCTTAGTATACCCTATTTAATTTGTCCCTGTGTAGCATTGAGTTTTAGACAAATAACAGTTTGTAAAATATTTGATTTTTATAGTTACTTTCAAACACTTTGTGGTCCTTTTCGTTTATTTTTTTGAGGATTTGGAAGGTGGCGCTCTGGTTGTGCTGGAAATAGTCAGAAAGAGAAAAAGTTATATATTGATTTTCTTATGGAAACTGTTTGGTTTACCAGAAAAAGTTTGTTATAAATATGCATTCCAATTAAAGCTGAAGTAAACATGTTGTTGTTGTAGGAGATAAGTGGTGGGTTACTCATATTTCTGTAGACTCTAGCGTCAAAATATTAACAACTGTTGTAAATTTAATTGAATTTTCCTCCTTTTGTCAATGAGATGGGGCGATGGTGAAGTTTGATAACATTAGCTCGTGCAAGTTCTGCTCATCTATCAAAATATTAACGTGTCTGTTAACTTTTGAAATTAGTCTAAAATCCTTAAGTGTTATAGGGATGTGGAAGTATTGCTAGTTATAGTTGTGATTTTAACATTTGTGCAATTTTGATGGATGGGATTGGATTGGATTACCTGCTTTTGTAATTAACATTTAAGAGGCCCTTCAGTGGCTGAATTTGGTGGTGGTCATTGTAGAACTCAATCAATTTAAATATGTGTTAATACTTTTCTCGAAGAAGTTCGACACGCGTGTATATTTGGGAGTTATTCAACTGGAAAACTGCTGCAGTTTTCTCTTTTTTAGTTACTTATGCTAGTTCCTTATTAAGGTTATAGATAATTAACTGAAGCTGTATTATGTATTGCCCCACCAGTTTAGACTGTGTTTCCTGAGTGTTAATGTTTCAGAATTTGTGTGTTATTATTTATTTAAATTTTTATAGCTCCACTTAAGAGCTCTACAATCAACTCGACTTTTTAGAGACCTTATATTGCCCGGGTTCGGTCAGTCATGACCAGTCGTGTGGGTGCTTTAGTGTCCATAGATCTTGATCTGTGATTGGATTCATGGGGATAAGTTCCGCAGAATAGTTGTTTAAGTCAGATTTGGCATATTTGGAATTGAATGTATGGCTGCTGCAGCATGATCCTCTGTATTATTCATCTGGTGAAGCTGCGACCTGTTTTAAAGTAAAGATAAAAAAATGTAAATTGGATAAGTAGTGGTAGTGATGGAGTAGTTGGAAAGGTGCCCTCACAACTACTACGCACTACACTTATGTCCTTGCTAAAGTGTCAGTGCTTAGAAAAGCTACGGGGACTTTACTAGAATACATCCATGGCACTCGTCACTACATGCAGGGTTCAGTTGATGATGCGTAGATCTGAGAAAAAGAGATTGAACAGTTCCTTATTTATTATGGAAAGTGTCACTATAATACCAGTCGGAAGGTCCGCATGTTCACTGCCAAACCCAAGTAGCCTTAGTTTCGGGTAGTGATGGCAATGGGCCGGGCCGGGACCGGGTACCCCTTAGCTCAGGCCCAAGCCCGACCTCATGACACAGGCCCAAGCCCGCTACGGGTATGATAGGCAAAGCCTAAGCCCGGCCCGACAGGTTTTTATAACCATAGGCCTGGCCCAAGCCCGCTTTTTAATAATGTTTATTTTTAATATTATAAATTTTAATTTTTTATTTTTAATTTTAGAAATAGTTTTTAAATTTAATTGAAGCTATTGCGCAATAATTTAAGCAATAATTGGACAATTAAAACTCCATAATATTTGATTATACTAACTTTTCAGCTGTGCATATAGTTAGTGAAATCCACTTTTACAAGTTGAACAAACCCATCTAACTCATTTAAAGTAATTTAACAGTTAAACCTTCAATATGGGATAAAAATTGAGGTTAGGGTTTGGGAAAAATAGATATAATATATATATATATATATATATATAATATATATATATATATGGATAATATTGTAATTAAATATAAGTATAAGGGTAAATTAGTAAAATTAATACTAAAATTTTCGGGACGGGCCGGGCCTAAAGATGTACCCATGCCCGGCCCGTACCGAGGTTGGGCCTTAAAATCAAGTCCAGGCCCAAGCCCAAGCCCCTAACCTCGGGTAAGCAGCCCTGGGCCGGGCGGGCCGGGTACCCGAAAATGTCAGGCCCATTGTCTCTCTAGTTTCGGGATGCTGCCCCATGATCTTAAAATCTTACTATTGGTTCTTTGTGTCAGAGAGCTCTGGCCCCTGGGAATAGGCTAACGGCGGGTGATTCACTAAGGGGAATAATATATTATACTTATAATTCAATCTACAAATTTTCTCTCACAATCTCATATAGTAATTACAATTGATCCCATTTATCCAATTACGAAATGTATGTCAGATTATTAAAGAAAGTTTATAAGATTAGAGTGTGTTAGTCTTTAGTTTTACTAAATTCATTTTGGGCATATATAGCTTCCTTAGTTGAGAGAATAAATTCATTTTTGTTTAACAACCGAAACACAAATGTATTTGTCGCATAACAAATATCAAACACCACCAGGCATATCTTGGAAATGATCAGCTTACACATATATAACTCCGTATAATTAATTTAATTTTGCTGTTGTATTTGTTGGAGCCCCATCAGTCAGAGAAAAAGATCTTCTCATGTATGTGTGTGGTTGGGCCATTTTGTAATAATTTATCGCCACAGAAAGGGTATCAGTTTGGTCCAGGATTCTTGTGGATATGTCCCTAATGCAATTTAGAATTGCCTAAACAGAGACCGTTGGCCCCCACAGAAAGCAACTCTACTCACAAATCACAATGATGGATGAACAGTTTCTGTTTTGTTTGTGCAGGACTCGTGGTCTTTGATTGTTCTCAGCTGAAGTTTAATGAATATCAATAATATATATTTATAAGAAATTTCAAAGATTTATATACAAAGTGAAGTGGTAAAAAATGAATAGAAGAGTGAAAACAAAAGTCAAACTTATTAAATCACTTTTCCATTCATTTTTTGCCACATCACTTTGTATGAGAATCTGTAAGATTTTGTGAAGTGTAGCATTACTCAATGAATATTGTGATCCAGTTTAAAGATAATGTTAGGTTGTGGCCCCTTATTCTGAAGACTCTAACTTTTTGAGCACATGGTTGGTTGATGAGAGTTAAACTCAGTCTTGCAAGCTTTTGGCTTGTTTGTGCACTAGTTTGCAACTCTGTTTTACTTGTAATATCTTATATTACCCAATCCATTCATTTTATATAAATGAAGAAAATATATTAGAGCGCATTTGTGGAAAAGCATGTTGTATTTATACTGTTTATATAGACTTCCACTGGTTCGAGATTAAAGACAGAAAACAAAGTGAGGGTGGACTCTCCCATTGTGTTCGTTAGGGGTGTTTGCGTACCTCAATTATTAATTAATTATTAAAAAGAGAGAAAGTTCTTATTTTTGCAAGTCGGGGAGTCGTCCATACTTGGTAGTGATATATGTGTAAGTGTACTTGGAAAAGAGAGTAGAGAGATTGACTAATCGGTAAGTGATCATGATGACCCACGCACGTTGAAGGCATGGTGTGGTCAGGTGTCGGTGACCATGTATAATGTCAACAATACTTTAATGCCAATTCATATGCATTTCTTAAGCAGACATCATCTCTCTCCCTCTTTTAATTTTGTTTAGTGTCACCCATACACAATCCCATATGTTGCCATGAGTTTGGCTTGTTTACATTGTACCTGGGAGGATTTTTAGCCTTTTTGTACGGCTGCCAGTGCTGGGAATTATGACACAGTAATGGGCAAGCAGCCCCTACTCAGAAAACACCAGTAACCTCCTTTTATTTACCATCAATGAGGGCATATTGTAAATCCTTGTTTATTACTTTGTATGGAGCTCAGACGGCAAGACTTGTAATTCTTCTTGTCTTGGGAAAAAGGCAAGGCATTTAACATCAAAATGGCAAAACAATATATTAATTTGGTTAAAAGAGAGCAGACTTGGTCACAAAGCATGATATTGGTTGCTCCAGCGTATTTTTCACGGACTGCGATAGTTCAACCTATATAAAAATAAAATTTGAAGCATCAATTTCAAATATTTTTTTAATAGAATAATCAAATTGCAGCTTTCACAGTCTGTGAAATTTTCTTGATGTTTTCGAGTTAATGGTAACACGAGTGGACTCGGGGATTTAAGGGTTAACCAGGCCACATACACCTCTGTTTTGTCTTGCCTTTTTTCAGCATAAAGTAGAATCTCTATTGCATTATCGCTTTCATAATTTAAAGAAAAGCCATTGGTTTTGGCAAATACGCGTACAATTAAAAAGTACTCAATTTTACTTTCTTTAGTGTATATATATATATATAACAAAGCGTCTTTATAACTCAATATAAATACGCGTACAATTAGAAAGTACTCAATTTTACTTTCTTTAGTATATATATATATATATAACAAAGCGTCTTTATAACTCAATATATATTATATACTGTATATGTATTCTTTTACCTTCCAAAGACAACTTTCATCTATGCCTAATGAGTAAAATACATTTATTTTTATAATAATATAACTTCAAAGGGAGGTGGAAAGAGATGTAGGACCTTACCGGACCCGTAGCCCAAAAGGGTACAATACAAATCACTGAAGAACTGGAACCAATGTGAATCAGTCAGAAAAATTCTTGACTAAGTTCACTTTCTCGGGCTCTGCAGCCCCTGCCCCTCCTCTCTTAAAATTTCTTTTTATAATCAAAACCGTGTTTCAAGTTTTAAATCTCAAATCTTACTCTCAATAAAAACCAAACACCTCTCACTCCCTCTTTCCAAATCTTTTCTCGACAAAAAAATTATGCCTCCTAAATCGCCTCTATTCTTTCCTTTCCTCTTACTCCTACTTACTCTCTTAACCATCGCCACCAATGCCACTCAACATTTCAAAGAAGCTCCCCAGTTCTACAATTCCCCGGACTGTCCTTCCCTTTTTTGTGATGACGAAGATACTGAAACCACCGTTTTCTGCTCCGATCAAGCCATCCACGTCGCTATGACCCTTGATTCTACCTACATTCGTGGTTCCATGGCAGCTGTTCTTTCTGTCCTCCAACACTCCTCTTGTCCCCAAAATATTGCCTTCCATTTTGTTGCTTCTGCCTCTGCCAACACCTCACTTCTACGTGCCACCATCTCCTCTTCCTTCCCTTATTTAAATTTCCGGGTTTATTCATTTGATGACTCCGCCGTCTCTGGACTCATTTCTACATCAATTCGTTCAGCTCTCGATTGCCCTCTAAACTACGCTCGCAGTTATTTAGCCAATATTTTACCTTTATGCGTAAGACGAGTTGTTTACCTTGACTCGGATTTAGTCCTGGTGGATGATATAGCCAAACTTGCAGCCACTGATCTTGGTAAAAATTCAGTGCTTGCTGCTCCAGAATATTGTAATGCCAATTTCACTTTATATTTTACACCGTCCTTTTGGTCTAATCCCTCCCTGTCTCTAACTTTCGCAAACCGTAAAGCTTGTTATTTTAACACTGGTGTAATGGTGATCGATCTTGATCGGTGGAGAGGAGGTGATTATACGACCAAGATTGAAGAATGGATGGAGCTACAAAAGAGAATGAGAATATACGAATTGGGTTCATTGCCTCCATTCTTGCTAGTATTTGCAGGGAATATAGTGCCAGTTGATCATAGATGGAATCAACATGGACTTGGTGGGGATAATTTTAGAGGGCTTTGCAGGGATTTACATCCGGGTCCTGTTAGTCTTTTACACTGGAGTGGTAAAGGTAAGCCATGGGCTAGGCTCGATGCTAACCGCCCCTGCCCCTTGGATGCTCTGTGGGCTCCTTATGATCTCCTACAGACTCCATTTGCTTTGGATTCTTGAGAAAAAAATAATTTCAATAGTCAAGTTATGTTTCTCAAGAAGGNAAATATTTCAGGTACCTCACTGTTCCCTCCCATCGCATGTACCATAGCAGCTAACAAATCAACATCTGCTAGTGAAAAACAGAGCGTTTTCAAATTAATATTTGCAAATTAATCACACAAGCTGGAGGAACATATAAAGGAACATATAAATAATCAAAGCAAATATATAAACAATACCCGTAGTTGCACTTTAATATGTTTTAATAATCTGTAAAAGTTCATCTTTATCTAGGATTTAATAGTCTCCAAACAATTTAGCCATACCGCTGAGTGAACCATAAATACTGGAGCAGGAGTTACAAGGCTGGACGCATACACAAATCCTTCAGTTTTCTGGCGGATTTTATCTCAAAAAAAAATCGATGGCTTCGGTGGTTCCAAGATATAAGACATGGAAGCAACATTCTGAAAACCCAACTGCAGTCTGAAATGCGGTCCAAGTCCCAAATACCAGCACGCATTAATGATCTCGGTGTTTCATCCTCCGCGGGACAAGAACCTGACAGGTTGTGACATTTCAACAAATGAAAGCATTGTCATAAAGTAACAGCATAATCTCCATCCAGAAATATTCCACTAGGGCCACTTGAAGTTCGGATGTGTGCTCATGAGTGTGTCGGTGACAGTGAGTATGTCTGAACCCACTATTAGGCACTGGTAACAAAATATGGCCTGCTAGAAACAATAAATTTTTTTAGCTGAAGTATCCACAAAGAGATCAAAACAATCTACACAAGACAACAATTTGAGAATCTGCTTATAATAATCTCCCCTCTCCTGTCAGCAAAACGGGGGGTGGGCCGGATATGGGTCGGGTCAAACGAGTACAGGCATTTATACAGATCGATATATACGAGTTCAATATTTTAGACCTGCCCTACCTTAACCGGTACGGTGGACCCGTTTTTTTCTCTCTCCGATTTTAGTTTTTATTTCACCCCTAATAGTTTTCATTAGACAATTACACCCCCAAAATTCCTGCAGTTTTAATTTTTACATTTACACCCCTAAATCAACTACGCTAAATTCAATTCAATTAAAAATTAAACAAATAGGAACCAAAAAAAACAAATAACACATAAACAAACAATAACATATAACAACCAATAATGGTGTGTATGTATATCGTTACATCAATTCAACCAACTAAGAAAACAAATATACCTGGCCATAGCATTTGCAATAGGTACTACATTTAACAAACTTGATAATTTTTTTCCCTACAGGAATCCTGTTGCTTACATTACTCGTGCAACCACAAAACTTGGAACAAAGCTAGCTCCCTTCATGGCAGCTTTTTCATCAGGGACCCAAAGTAACCCCAGAGTGCTTAAGGTATAATTGGCAACTCAGTTTCCTTAAACATAGATCTTGAGCCATCTGAATGGGTAATAATTAGATTTGTACATAGTTTCAGCCTGATATCACAGCTCCAGGTGAGTGTTCACCTGATTGGAGTCCTGCAGCAATTAATCTGTAATGACTTCATCTATAATGAGTTGGAAATTTCTAACTCCTTCAGCTTAGAAAGTCATGATAAAAGTGGAAAATTAGAGGTTAAATAAATTGCCAAACATAAAAATTTAGAGACAACAATTCATGCCAAATTCTTCACTCGGTCTCAACTAAAAAAAAAAAGCATATAAACTATTTATCGAAAAGACGGTTAAAAACTACTAAAAAACACACCATAGAAACAAAAAACAACGAAAAACACAACCCAGCTAACATAATCAATTCAAAAAATCAGCAAACAAATAGTTAAATTCTAGGGTAGCATGGCATTCATGGCTCATTTTGGAGAAAAATAAATAAAAAAATCCACGTAAACCATCATTAGCAACTACACTAAAGACAGTAGAAAAACTTACCATGAACAATGGAGCTATGTAATAATCTCCTTGAAGATAATCAAACGATCTCGTCACCTTCTGCTATATCAAACACAATATCCGCTGCAATAAATGAATCAAGAAATTTCACAATTTTAACTAATCCAAATAACTTGTAAGAACAATTTAGGAATACCACCTCACATGGTAGCCAATACAAAAGCTTCTTCCCAAATCTTGAGCATAAAATACTCATGTAATTGACGATTCAATTCATTCAAACAAATAATTAAATGGAAGCCACTAGAAAAGTTTCCGATTCTCCATTCCCTGAACTCTACATTGATTCTTGCAATTTGGTAAATTTCCTCTCTGCCCAAACAACTCAAACCAAATTGTATCTAATTTATTCTCACGTTTTCACATTTCCTCTCCCACAACTAAAACCAGATTAAAACTAAGTACAATTATAATTTTCTCACTTTTTCATATTTGCTCTCTGTCCACAACACTCAAACTAGATTAGAACTAAATTAAATTCACATTTCTCTCACTTTCTCACATTTTCTTTCTACCCAATTTTCTCCGCCCAAACAACTCAAAGAAGATTAAAACCAGAAAATTCTATTTTCTTCCACTTTCTCAAATTTTCTCTCCGTCAAATAACTCAACCAGATTAAGAATAAATAAATTCTCATTTTCTCATGTTTCTTTCCATCCAAACAAGTCAAACATAAAACTAAAGTAGAAATTATAATTTGCTCTCACTTTCTCATTTTCTCTCCGTCTAACAACTCAAATATTATCAAAAGTAAGTACAATTATTGAAAGTATTTCATTTCATTAAAAGTTTTCAGACTGGATTTGGACCGTTCACTTTTCTTCCTACTATCTCTTATTAGCCATTCATGTCATTTGGCTGTTCTTCGCTACTCTCATTTTGTCTCCGCTCAACAACTCAAACTAGATTAAAACGAGTCAAATAAGTGAAAGTATTCATATCTTTCAAAGCTAATCATTTAAAAAATTTGTGCAAACATCAGTCACCATTTTAAGGAAAAACAGTTTTGGTAATATAAATTTCAGTGACTAGCAAATACACATAACCGATAATAATTGATTCCAGTATACATCCCTTATCCATTTAAGTAAACCCCACTGCAAAACCCATCAACCAGGAACCCAACACAAACACACTCAAACACTAGATCGACGTACAGGAAAGCTCACACAGAATCTGTCAAAAAAATAAAAACAACACAGAAATTAGGTTAAGGATTCATTACCAGCCGACGAGAATGAGTGATCGACCGACGACTATGGTACTGCCGAACTAGGAATGGGAATGACGGACGGTGATGAACTGACGAACTGACAAAGGGAGACACAGAGACAGGGAGTTGAACTTTAGGCACGAAGAAGACTGATGACTGATGAGAGATGAGAGGCAGAGAGATTTGAGTTACTGAGAGTCTGAGAGATGAGATGCGGACGATCTGAGACTGGAAGATCAGAGATGAGATGAGATGGAGACTGTGAGAGGCGTGAGCTTGAATGCTATGAAAACTTAGGGATTCAAATTCACTAGTGAACTATGATGAATAGTGACCAACAAATACGAGTGCCCGAAGATGCCCGCGGGTTCACCTTATAAACCATGAGTATTTGACCGGATACGGGTACGGGTCTCAAAAAATGGTTTAATGTATTGGATCCGTACCCTATATTTTTACTCGTCGGCCGACCCGCGGGTCCAGACCCGTTTTGCCAGGTCTATGACAAGCAGTTCCATCCTTTGTTCAACTTAATCACTATCCGAAAATTTCGAGCAGAGTAATACAGAAGGTTATTCTACATAAAGATTGGTACACAGAAATAGGGTTCATGGTACTGATTGAACAAGTCTTGCTTTGCGTCGCCATTGGATATGTGGATTATGTTATACGTGACAATTTCTCAAATCTTGCCGTCTAATGTCATTTTCCAAAATTATGTCAATAATAATTCCCCACATAATCTCAATCTCCTTTAAATATCTTCTGTTTAAAATACAAAAAATTAGTTTTGGACTATAAGATATAATTCAAAATTTTGAATTTATATATTTAATATCTATAATAACATTTTTTTTGTTGGGTATCTTCGAAATTTTGTTGTTATAATTTAAATGACCTATATAGAGTATAATAGTATCTAAGTCCGTGGATTTTAAATCCAATGGTAATATTACTTTAGTAGTTATGAATATGAAGAGTGTGTATGTGCGGTGCTTGATTGATTTTACAGTATTTAAATATTTATAACAGCGAATTGGTTGACGGTGGAGGTGGAAAGTCATGGTCAAGAGTTGGTAGCGATGCCAGATCTAAAACTAGAAGTTTTCTTTGGGTTTTACAATCTCAAACTATTCTTTCATAGACTTTTTAAGTCATCAAATAAATTATTTTAAAAAACGCGTTTGTGTGCGGAATCAAACCCTAACAACAACAGTAATACTACACTTACCGATTAAGCTACCGATTTTCACATACCGACCCACCTGTCCAATTACCCAAATCTCAAAATTTAACTCAATTCACATGAGTCAGTATGTCAAATCGGTAGTTTAATCGGTAACTCAAACATTATTGTAACAACAAAATAAGATGAAGAAGCAAATTTATGGAGCCATAACCTCAATGGTTCGTATGACGGTTAAGGATGTTTATTCATTTCTTTAAATTTTTAAATTTAAACCTTGGGATCATCAACTATAATAACATTATGATTTATTTAGACCTTTAAGTTTATAGGGTGTTCAACAGACTTCGAGGATTAGTTGAAATACCCGTAAACTGGTTGGACATCGTGGTTATTAAAAAAAAAAAAAGAAATTTCATGGAGCCATGCCTTGCTTCACAGCCTGATCCTTGTGACTTTTTCTTTAGTCTTTCATATGCACATCTTTAGTTATATGAGCTTCGGAAGCTTCATTATTATTCTAATAATGGATGGTTAAACTAGCTAAAGACTTGTATTAACTGAGACTTTTCACCATGCATGGTTACATATATCTGTTAATTAAGTATGATTTATTATGTTTAAAGATAGTTTGGATAACTTAAAACTTGAAGAGGATGAGAGAAAGACTGAAAGAGACTGCATAACCAATAAGCATCAGAAATTTTTTTCCATTTAAATATTGCTGTTGGCTTGTGAAATAAGCACATTTTTGTTGAAAATCATACGATTGAACATGTTCCACACGTACTTTAATTTCTTGGACATAATTGAAGCAAGTATTTTGTAGTTTTATGGGGGATTGACTCAAATCCATTGAATAAATAATTTCTTTCTTCCTCTTCTTCATGTGGAAAGGAATTTGTACCTTAAGAAATAATAAGGTTTTTGTAACTAGATATTTCTGTAAAAGCAATATTAAAATTATAAGAGGTATCTCTCTGTATGAAGTAAAGCAATGGTTAGAACCGATTTTGGTGTATTTCTAGATATGGCTATTTCTTCTCCTCTTTCACATATCATGGACGTACCTGAGAATCTAAGTAACAGCCCTTCCCTGCCCAGTTAGATGGGCCGCATCTTTCTGTCTACCAATCTTTCATATTCTAAGTTGTCACTTGTATTAGATGATAATGTTTACCTTACAGAGTAAACGTATCATTTTTCTAACTCAAGAACACCACTTGTTTTGTGAGAATGTCAATTTTCATCGTTGCTAGTTTTCTACTTTTCTTCCAATGATAAATCACGACCACACCCCTCACTGTAATTGAATAATTATATTGAACTCTAACCCCACTCAAACGATTGGGTGTAGGTTTAAGTCCATGTATGACTGCGACTGTGATGGGCATCTCATCTCATCTCATAGAAAGTTGGCTTTAAGAGTCGGTGAAATTTTATATTCTTCCCTCTTGTCATTTCAATTATTAAACGAAAAGGAGAACATGAATGGAGTGTGATGGATGCAATACGACGACATTCATATTCATAGTCTGTATCCGCCTTCAGCTCCCACCAACTTTACCATAATTTGCTTCATACTAGACAGTTTAAGCTTCCTACTTACTGCACATTAATGTGGACCTTTTCTACCCGGTTTCAAAATGACCCACTAACTTATGTACTATAAATAAACTACGTTATGAATGGTCTAAATTTCTGAATCAATTGGTTGAGACATTACTAAAGCATTCTCCCTTTTAGTTGACAAAATAACATTAATCTAACATCAACCAGTGTGTAATAATATATTTTGTATATGGAGCCAAAAAGTTTGCAGAAAATGCAATGGGCAGATGCATGATACTTACATTAATTAATGATCCTGATAATTCACTAGTGTAATTTTGTTATCAATCTTTGTGTATGAAAAGTAGACCTGGCAAAACGGGTGGGTGGGCCGGATATGGGTCGGGTCAAACGAGTACAGGCATTTATACAGATCGATATATACGAGTTCAATATTTTAGACCCGTGCCCTACCTTATACCGGTACGGGTGGACCCGTTTTTTTCTCTCTCCAGATTTTAGTTTTTATTTCACCCCTAATAGTTTTCAATTATGACAATTACACCCCCAAAATTCCTGCAGTTTTAATTTTTTACATTTATACCCCCTAAATCAACTACGCTAAATTCAATTCAATTAAAAATATAAACAAATAGGAACCAAAATAAACAAATAACACATAAACAAACAATAACATATAATACAACCAATAATGGTGTGTATGTATATCGTTACATCAATTCAACCAACTAAGAAAACAAGCATACCTGGCCATAGCATTTGCAATAGGTACTACATTTAACAAACTTGATAATTTTTTTCCCTAACAGGAATCCTGTTGCTTACATTACTCGTGCAACCACAAAACTTGGAACAAAGCTAGCTCCCTTCATGGCAGCTTTTTCATCAAAGGGACCCAAAAGTAACCCCAGAGATGCTTAAGGTATAATTGGCAACTCAGTTTCCTTAAACATAGATCTTGAGCCATCTGAATGGGATAATAATTAGATTTGTACATATGTTCAGCCTGATATCACAGCTCCAGGAGTGAGTGTTCAGCCTGATTGGAGTCCTGCAGCAATTAAATCTGTAATGACTTCAATCTATAATGAGTTGGAAATTTCTAACTCCTTCAGCTTAGAAAGTCATGATAAAAGTGGAAAATTAGAGGTTAAATAAATTAGCCAAACATAAAAAATTTAGAGACAACAATTCATGCCAAATTCTTCACTCGGTCTTCAACTAAAAAGAAAAGAAAGCATATAAACTATTTATCGAAAAGACGGTTAAAAACATACTAAAAAACACACCAATAGAAACAAAAAAACAACGAAAAACACGAACCCAGCTAACATAATCAATTCAAAAAATCAGCAAGACAAAATAGTTAAATTCTAGGGTAGCATGGCATTCATGGCTCATTTTGAGAAAAATAAATAAAAAAATCCACGTAAACCATCATTAGCAACTACACTAAAGACAGTAGAAAAACTTACCATGAACAATGGAGCTATGTAATAATCTCCTTGAAGATAATCAAACGATCTCGTCACCTTCTGCTGATAATCAAACACAATATCCGCTGCAATAAATGAAATCAAGAAATTTCACAATTTTAACTAATCCAAATAAACTTGTAAGAACAATAATTTAGGAATACCACCTCACATGGTAGCCAATACAAAAGCTTCTTCCCAAATACTTGAGCATAAAAAATACTCATGTAATTGACGATTCAATTCATTCCAAACAAATAAATTAAATGGAAGCCACTAGAAAAGTTTCCGATTCTCTCAATTCCCTGAACTCTCAGATTTCTTGCAATTTCGTAAATTTCCTCTCTGCCCAAACAACTCAAACCAAATTGTATCTAATTTATTCTCACGTTTTCACATTTCCTCTCCCAACAACTAAAACCAGATTAAAACTAAGTACAATTATAATTTTCTCACTTTTTCATATTTGCTCTCTGTCCAAACAACTCAAACTAGATTAGAACTAAATTAAATTCCAATTTTCTCTCACTTTCTCACATTTTCTTTCTACCCAATTTTCTCCGCCCAAACAACTCAAAGAAGATTAAAACCAAGAAAAATTCTTATTTTCTTCCACTTTCTCAAATTTTCTCTCCGTCAAAATAACTCAACCAGATTAAGAATAAATAAAATTCTCATTTTCTCATGTTTCTTTCCATCCAAACAAGTCAAACAATAAAACTAAAGTAGAAATTATAATTTGCTCTCACTTTCTCATTTTCTCTCCGTCTAAACAACTCAAATATATATCAAAAGTAAGTACAATTATTGAAAGTATTTCATATCATTAAAAGTTTTTCAGACTGGATTTGGACCGTTCACTTTTCTTCCTACTATCTCTTATTAGCCATTCATGCTCATTTGGCTGTTCTTCACTACCTCTCATTTTGTCTCCGTCCAAACAACTCAAACTAGATTAAAACTGAGTCAAATAAGTGAAAGTATTTCATATCTTTCAAAGCTAATCATTTAAAAAATTTGTGCAAAGACATCAGTCAACATTTTTAAGGAAAAACAGTTTTGGTAATATAAATTTCAGTGACTAGCAAATACACATAACCGATAATAATTGATTCCAGTATACATCCCTTATACATTTAAGTAAACCCCACTTGCAAAACCCATCAACCAGGGGAACCCAACACAAACACACTCAACGACATAGATCGACGTACAAGGAAAGCTCACACAGAATCTGTCAAAAAAATAAAAACAAACACAGAAAATTAGGGGTTAAGGATTCATTACCAGCCGACGAGAATGAGTGATGGCGACCGACGACTATGGTACTGCCGAACTAGGAATGGGAATGACGGACGAGTGATGAACTGACGAACTGACAAAGAGGGAGACACAGAGACAGGGAGTTGAACTTTAGGCACGAAGAAGACTGATGACTGATGAGAGATTGAGAGGCAGGAGAGATTTGAGTTACTGAGAGTCTGAGAGATGAGATGCGGCCACGATCTGAGACTGAGAGATCAGAGATGAGATGAGAGTGAGACTGTGAGAGGCGTGAGCTTGAATGCGTGATGAAAACTTAGGGATTCAAATTCACTAGTGAACTGAATAGTGAATAGTGACCAACAAATACGAGTGCCCGCAGATGCCCGCGGGTTCACCCGTATAAACCATGAGATATTTGACCGGATACGGGTACGGGTCTCAAAAAAATGGGTTTAATGTATTGGATCCGTACCCTATATTTTTTACTCGGGTACGGGCCGACCCGCGGGTCCAGACCCGTTTTGCCAGGTCTAATGACAAGCAGTTCCATCCTTTGTTCAACTTAATCACTATCCGAAAATTTCGAGCAGAGTAATACAGAAGGTTATTCTACATAAAGAGATTGGTACACAGAAATATTTCAGGTACCTCACTGTTCCCTCCCATCGCATGTACCATAGCAGCTAACAAATCAACATCTGCTAGTGAAAAACAGAGCGTTTTCAAATTAATATTTGCAAATTAATCACACAAGCTGGAGGAACATATAAAGGAACATATAAATAATCAAAGCAAATATATAAACAATACCCGTAGTTGCACTTTAATATGTTTTAATAATGTGTAAAAGTTCATCTTTATCTAGGATTTAATAGTCTCCAAACAATTTACCCATACCGCTGAGTGAACCATAAATACTGGAGCAGGAGTTACGAGGCTGGAGGCATACGATTTTATCTCAAAAAAAAATCGATAGCATCAGTGGTTCCAAGATATAAGACATGGAAGCAACATTCTGAAAACCCAACTGCAGTCTGAAATGCGGTCCAAGTCCCAAATCCCAGCACGCATTAATGATCTTGGTGTTTCATCCTCCGCGGGGCAAGAACCCGACAGGTTGTGACATTTCAACAAATGAAAGCATTGTCATAAAGTAACAGCATAATCTCCATCCAGAAATATTCCACTAGGGCCACTTGAAGTTCGGATGTGTGCTCATGAGTGTGTCGGTGACAGTGAGTATGTCTGAACCCACTATTAGGCACTGGTAACAAAATATGGCCTGCTAGAAACAATAAATTTATTTTGCTGAAGTAACCACAAAGAGATCAAAACAATTACACAAGACAACAATTTGAGAATCTGCTTATAATAATCTCCCCTCTCCTGTCCCAGAAGAAAAACAAAGTATACAAAAATTAACCAAAAATCTCTTCCTAGTTGAGATGAATAGCTGATGAGGAGTCTTGAACTTCCTTCAAAACCGAAGTCCACAAAATGCCACTAGTATGGTGTGCTACAATGTTAAAGAGTTCCACCATTTAGAAACACATCAATCTTGTTCTGTCTTCAATCCGATACACATCATCGAAATAACTTTTATCATGAAGAATTCACAAATGCCCATTTATAAGTCCGAGACCAACAACATACAAGGAAATGACAATTCCTAAACGTTTTATAAGAACGCTGATATCTTTAACTTTATCAAATTAAAAACAAGTCTTCTGTTCCATTTTCATTCTTTTTAATCTGAACTTCTAAGCTCGCCAAAGTTTAAAACTGAAGGTAATAACAAAACCGCAGTACATACCAGATCACTTCTTTGGAGCATGAATGCTGCATGATCCAGCACTGTCTTTGAAAAGTTCTTAACCAAAATCACTCTTACACAATTTCTCTCTTTAGATTTGTGGGGTCGCTTCAAACTTAATTTTATCACATTTTAAGAAATTTGGCATACATGTTGACATCATTTTCTGCAAAGAAAATAAACAGCACACCAACTTGATGCAGATGATTGCTATATATAATAGAATGAAGAATATTTACAGATTCCAAACAGTTTAAGCATACAGATAAAACTTGAAAGAGAAAGCCATTTTCTACCTTTGCACAAGAGCAAGAGTGTGAGCTGATTCATGCTAAAAATAGTTTCACACTCCCAAGTTTTAGATTGGTCATGCTAAAAACTTGTTCATACTCCCAAATTAGTTCCAATTATAAGAAAAAAACAAGTAATTAGGCTTCCAAACTACCTTTTTCTGACATAGCACTCAGCAGCCAAATTTTGGGACCAAGCGAATGATTATATCCTGCACCATGTGAATCATCTTTACTTGGGGAATCTTGCAAACAAGAAGTAAACACATCTGTGCTTCTGATGCACATTACCTGGGGTCTTGATGATCAATGAGAAGTACGTGGGCCTCCTGTCTCAGAGCTTGAAAGTCCAAAGGCAATGGCCAAACTCAAAATCATCCCTACCAATGACATAGTCCATTGATCATTCATCAACAAGCAGCTTGAGAAACATCATATGAGTCAGGCAAAGCAGCAGACTCTGTCATCTCAATTGGTTTATCATAGACAACACTAGATGGGAAACAACTGAAATGCATCATGTTATGAAGCTTGGAGATCTTCTTTACATCTCCGCATTTAACAGAACCTAGGACCAACTTAGATAACATGACAAGATTTTGATCCACGCCTAACTTAATCATCTGACCTAAAAGCTTCATTGATTCTTCTCTATCTCCTTGCTCACAAAGTGCTTTTATCAAGGTAGAGTAGGTAATAACGGAAGGAGCAATCCCTTCTTTAATCATTTTGCATTTCAAATTAAAGGCCTTTTGGGTATTACCAGTTTTACAGTAACCATCAATCAGAATATTATAGGTTATGACATTAGGGGCCAACCCTTTCAGGTGAAGTTTGTGGAAAAGCCTCAGTGCTCGGTCCAGTTTTCCTGATTTACACAAACCGTTTATTAGAGCATTGTATGTGGCAATGTTTGGAACGAGAGCCCTTTTCAGCATTTCATCCCGTAACTTGAAAGCTTCAGTGACATCACCAGCAGCTGCATAGGCATGAATCAGGGTACAGTAGGTAAAATTGTCTGGAGTAAAGCCCGAAAGCAACAAAGCTGAGAAAACACTTCTTGCATCATCAACCTTCCCAGACTTGCAGAGTCCGGCAATAGCTATATTGTACACCACATTGTTGGGCATATCAAAACTTTTGGCACTTTCATCAAGGGAGTCGGCAATTTTCTGAGCATCCAGACTAATAACATCGGTCTTGAGGAGTTTGAGATTTGGAAAAAGATCAAAATCCACAATTTTCAGCAAAAGCATATTTGCTTCATCAATCCTACCAAGTCCAAACAGGGTGCTAACAATTTTGCTGCACATAATCACATTTGAGGCAAATCCCTTCTCTGTCATCTCGAAATATGCAGTAAAAGCTTTATCCAGCATCCCTACATCACACCAACCAATAACAAGGGCCCCATAGGTTACAGCATTAGGTGATAACCCTGAATTCTGCATTTCAGCAAGAAGATCCACCACTATACTTAATTTCCTAGACCTAAAGGCTCCACTAATAAGAGAATTATACATTTCAATGGAAGGAAAAACCGCTTCCCTTTCCATTACATTTTTAATCTTAAAAGCTTCTTCAATATTTCCAACTTTACAATAGCCATCACTAAGGATTCTATATGTTACTTTGTCAGGCAAACATCCCAACTCCTTCATCCTGTCAAAAATCTGCTGTGCTTCAATCATTTTTCCCATCTTACATAATCCATTAATCATTGTATTGAAAGCAATTGTGTTTTTGGAGAAACCCCTGGCTAATATATTGTTCCAAAGTCTTATTGCGCCATCGAGATCTCCCATCTTGAACAAAATGTCAAGCAGAGTACAATAGCCAACCACATTAGGAGGCACACCTCTTTTCAACATCATACACCACAGGTGCAAAGCATCATCAAATGCACCCACACGACGCAAACCTTTGAGAAGAGTATTATAAGTAACAACAGTAGGAGGGATTCCTTCACGAAGCATCTCATCACAAAGCTTGAAGGCCTCACTCATATTATTTAATCTGCAATACCCATCCAGTAATGTATGATAACTGAACGAATCTGGCCTTAAGTTCCAATCTCCCATACATCTTAACACTCGTTTTGCTTGACTAATTTGACCAAGTTTACAGTGGCCATTAATTAAAGAGTTACAAATAAGCAGATTCATCTTCAACCCTGCCTTCAGCATCTCATTCCGAACCCTATTAGCATCGTCAACTTTACCTACTCTACAATACCCATCTATCAGAACCCCATAAGCACATTCATCGACGACAATATCCTGCTCATCATTCATCCTTTGAAGTACCTTCTCGGCTTCCTCCATCTTACCTTGTTTGCAATAACCCTTAATCAACAATGTATATGAAACCACATTTCTCGAAATCCCCTTTTCACACATCAATTCTAACACCTCTTTTGCACCCTTAATATCTCCTAAACCAACATATCCATGCATCAAACTATTGTAAGACACCACATTCAATTCGAACCCCAGATTCTCCATTTCCTTCACGAACTCCACAGCCTTTTCCACCCTCTTCTCCTTACAATACGCATTAACCATTATTGAACACGTAAAAACATCGGGCACAATCCCAACTCTAATCATTTGCTCATAAACACGCAACGCAATATACGTTTCATCCCTTTTAACCAAATTACTTAACAAAGAATTACAAGACCTCAAACTTGGGACACGGCCATACTTTCCCATATTATCGAACACGTGCAATGCATTCTTTAGCATGCCTCTCTCAGCATAAATTTTCAATATCATATCGAAAACAAGAGGCGAAAATGTAAATTCATTATAAACCTTAACGAGCTCATCCCAAATTAAGAACCCTGAATAATTATTCCGACATAAGCCAACCAATTCGTGTAAACACTCTCGGGTTTCATCGTACATTCGAGCACGTGACAAGATGTGAACAATCTTGCAATAAGACTTAATACTTGGCCTGAAATTTTGTTGCTTTGAAGCTAATTCAAAAAACCCCAAGCAAGCCTTAGGATTTAGTCTTAGTTTCTGCAGCACTGAATCGAGGAGATCATCTGAGTAGTCAAAAGAAAGGTTGCTAAGGGCCTCGTAACGACCCAGGACAAGGATACGAGTAATCCGTTCGATCAATTCGGGTTGGCTTAGCTTGTATTCGTGGCGGGGCTTCCAGTGGAGGAAACGGCGCGCGTGAAGACGAGAGAGATGGTGAAGAGTGGAAAATAGAGAGTACCTGAGCATTGCAGGAGAGAAAATTTTGATATTGTAGTTGTTGTTGAAGACACTGCATCTTAACATCGATAAAATTATCAGCCATTAGTTCTGAAGCAACGAATGCATTTTGAAGGTGCTTTGGGGACGATGAGTGGAGCAAGTGAAATGGTGCTGTGTTCTTACTAAACGTTTGTTGCTGAGAGTTTACATATCGTTAAGCCCGTAAAGGTAGTTGAGTTCTTGTTCTTATTATGGGCCTCATATTCTAGGACCCATTGCCCACCTAAACACAAATTCCTGCATCCACTAAGCCCACTTACACAACAGAGCCTTGTGACCAATAGAAGAGGGAGACATGAGAGTAATTGACACGGGAGATGACCGAAGTTTGCTGATTACACATCTGTGATGCTCAATCGTCAACATATATTGAAAATTATTAGGTCCCTTTTCCACTTTTCATACGGAGATCTTTCTTCTTTTACCGTCTAAGAAGGTTTAACTGGTGTGAATTGGTCAGTGGTCGATGGAAAAATAAGGCTACATCAATGCAATGGTCATCCTTGATTCTTCCAGGAAATTTCCTTCTTTTCTACTATATCTGCACTGTCAACAGCAAAAGTTAATCAAGGAGATAAGTTAAATCATCCACTCACTTTCTATCCATGAAGGGTCCAGAAGACTCGGGAATTAAAGCAAACCAAAGACTTTCCTATCACTTTCCGCTAATCAATAAATCAACAACCATCTGTGTAAGATAGTCATCCTCTCAAGTATCGCCCATCACTTTTGGAAAAGCAATCTGCATTGTTATTTAATGCCTTAAACCTTTTAAGCATATATCCGATTACCACGCAATTTCTACCAAGACTCTTCCTGGCTTTTAGTCTCCAAGTTGTGCAAAGGTCCTCGTCCTAAGGGGTAAATCGTAAACTTATGCTATCTTTTTTTCTTCTATATATATAACCATACATTGTTCTTTGTATCTGAAAACCGGTTAATAATGGCAGCTGGTAGCTCCAAATGGTTTTCCAATAAGAGTTTGAAGCTTATAAGACTTCCTGGTCTGCGCTCAAAATCCAGGTCCTCAACCTCAAGCTCTACAACATCATCTCCCCTTGTTTCACAAAAAAAAAGCTCCAAAGAAGAGCAGCTTCAGCAAGTATTTCGCCACTTTGATAGTAATGGAGACGGACTGATTTCATGCGAGGAACTTCAATCATACTTCGAGTCTGTAGGTGAGTCCGTGTCTCATGATGAAGTTGAAAGGGTTATCAAAGATTTTGACGATAATTGCGACAACTTATTAGAATTTCAGGAATTTGTCCGATTAGTGGAAGGTAATAATAAGGAGGCAGATGATGATGATCTTAGAAGAGCTTTTCAGATGTTTGAAGCTGACAAGGGATCGGGGTGTATTACACCAAGAGGATTGCAACACATGTTAAATCGTTTAGGAGATGTGAGATCACATGAAGACTGTGTTTCAATGATTCGCGTCTTTGATCTTGATGGCAATGGAGTGCTTGATTTCCATGAATTTCGCCAAATGATGGCTTCCTCTTAACAACTCATTCTACCGTCTTTAGTTCAGGAGTTTTATGTTAATCATATCAGTCTCTACCAGGGAACGTGTATTTCCATATATTAATAGAAAGACTGATTACTCAGAATGGTGTGTTTGGTTTTGGAAATGTTATATTACTAAGGAATATTGTATTACTGTAAAGATAGATTATTAGGGAATCTTTAGAGAAATGTGTTTGATCGGTTAGAATAAATTAGTGAGTATGTTATAATAATATGTTTGGTTGGGGAAATAAATGAGTGGATATGTTATATAAATTATTAGATTGTCCTCTTTTTAAAATAATAATATACTATTATTTTTATTATTATTTTATTCTATTATTTTTTAAATTATTTCTTTTAACCCCTCTATATTTGAAATTTTACTAAAACACTCTAACCATATATAACTTTAATTTATAGCAAAATCACCCCCATTCATCCCAAGCCACCGCTGGTAGTCGCCATAATGGTGCACGACCGATCGGATCTAGCTGGTGTGCGCCGATAAGGCCTAATCCGACCAGATCTGGCCGTGAATATGACTGTTTCACGGTTAAATCTGGTTGTGGAAAGGCCAGATCTTTGGTCATGAAACGGCGACCATTTCATGGCCAGATCTATGGTGTTTCACAGCCACATCTTTGGCCGTGAAATGGCCAGATCTGGTCGTGAAATGGCCATGGATCACAAATCCATGGCCGAAAATGTCCTTATCAGCATACGACTGGTAAGATCCTATCGGTCTTGTGTCGATATGACGACTTTCGTCGGCGGCCAGCGGTGGCGGCTAGCAGCCGGCGATGGTCTTCAGTGGTTGAAAGTATTTTATTAACTTTTAAACTTTTTTATGACAAGGGTGTTTTAGCTAAATTCTCAAATGTAAGGAGTCTGGGTAATTGTTATTTGGTAGACATATGAGGGCAAATGTGTCCGAAATGATAAAAGATTAAGGGCAAAATACGGTCAAAATTAAGATTACCTCAATAATCTTATATTAACACATCTTGAGAAGGTAATCTGATTACCCCCAATATTACTAATAGTAAACACCATTTGCAATAAAAGATTATGTAATCTTTTATTACTTGACAACCAAATGGGGAACCTTGAAAATTAAACAAAGAGTACAAGATTAATCTTATATCACCCCGAACCAAATGCTATCGAAGATTATTGAGAATGTTTAGGGAAATGTATTTGATTGGTTGTAATAAATTGGTAAATATGTTATATTAATATGTTTGGTTGGGAGGAATAAATATACCCTCTTTTTTAAATATTAATATATTATTATTTTTTGAATCATTTTTTTAACTCTTTAAGTCTGAGATATATCTAAAACACCCAAAATACATAAAAGTTTAATTTCTAGCCAAATCACCCCCACCAACCCCAAGCCACTATCGGCTGCCTGCCACCACCGTCGACGACAGTAGCAGTGGCCGAAACGGCGCACAACCGGTCGTACGTCGATCTGGCCATTTTCGGCCAGATCTACAGCCATAATTGGTTGTTGTTAAAGGCTAAAAGCCATAGATCCGACCGATCATGCACTGTTCCGACGCCGACGGCCAACAGTGGTGGCCGGCCTTCAATCGTTGACAGTGTTGGCCAAATCCAGCCACCACCGTTAGGTATTTTTTTTAAAGTCTAATGTCCTAAAACTTTTGTATAGAAAGATAAAATAGTCTATTAGTATTTTTGTAAATTGTTTTTAAAACAAGGGCATTATTGTCTTAAAATTTTATTAATAGGAATAAAATTGTAACAAAATTAAGATTATAAAGTAATCTTAGAATACCTAGAAAAAATGAGAGTAATCAGACCACCTTCTATATTATCAACAGTAATTACTATTAGTTTTGGAAGATGACCGAATCTTATATTACTTGACAACCAAACATAATAATCAAATAATATAAGTTGACATTACCTCAATTATCACTGTCCGGTACTTTTGATGATGAAATATCAAATAAGTTAGTAAACTAAAGTTAAGTTTGTTAAACATGTAGATTTGTAATCGAAAAATCTGATGAATTATAGGTTAGTGCAAAAACTTGTACACGCTCCAAATAGTTGTGATTAAAACAGCATATGTTACTTCAGTTTGAAAAATCACCTCCGGGAATATTTGATACAATATAGGAGTTAGATGAAGATTAAAATTGAACTTTTATATAATTAAAAGAATCAAAATCACGTATGCGGTGGCAACAACATAGCCACAGGGCGCAAAAATCAGTAACTCTTAAGAAACTAATCTACAGAGTTTTGATTCCTACATGCTAGGGCCTCGGTTCAACTGTGTCAAAAGAAAAAAGAAGCAGAGTTGAAAGAATGTTGGATACTTGTACAAGTTCAGTATGGAAATCTCCCAGTCATGCGGATATGATCCAGGGTCCTTCCAAGCCCATATTTATTTACTGCCACCTGCCCTGCTCTGAATCCATCTCCATACACTGGGGAAGCGTCTGATACGATCTGGTGCTTAAAAAATTCTCCTAGCTTTCTCTCAAATTTCGATCTTGTCTGCCTCCTTGAATTTTTGGAGGATGAGGTTGATGCAACATTATTGCCTGAACTGGACCTGAGCTGGGCATCTAACCACATGTGTGCTAAAACCTGACAAATGCCTTCCTCAACATCTTGATTCAGAGTACGGAAACCTTATAAACAAACAATATATAAATATTAGTGTCTCCACAAGGCATCAAAAGAAAACATCCAAGGTCTTCATATTTCGGTATCATTTGATTGATTGAATGAACTGTGAAGTAAATATGAGGCACAAAATAAAAAATAAATAAATAGACGCATTTTAAATTCCATGAGATGGGATAAAAAGTACCTTGAAGTCGCATCCAAGCATGCATCATCTCATGGGCTAGGATTGACCCGGTAAGTAATCTGTGTAAACAGAAATTTCCAATCGCAGATCAAACACCCAGCCAATAATTACAATTGCAAAAACTCGTACATCTCATGACTAGATAAAAAATTGCAGAACTAATGCAGCAAGGTCGAACACATAAAAGGAAAGAGAAATGTGGAAATGCACGAGATGTAAAACGGTTTTACAAATTAGCTTTCATCTCATATCAACAATTAAGATTGACAAGCATGTAATAGTGTGCAGGAGCACGTGCGTGTGCTGTGTGTGGGTGGGTGCCTGGCTGGGATTAGATTTTTCCTTTAATGACTCTTAACAACCTATTTGCAGCTAACCATGGCAAGAAGTACGACCGTCATCGAACATCCACAGCCTTTTCCACCCTCTTCTCCTTACAATACGCATTAACCATTATTGAACACGTAAAAACTCAGGCACAATCCCAACTCTAATCATTTGCTCATAACACGCAACGCAAATACGTTTCATCCCTTTTAACCAAATTACTTAACAAAGATTACAAGACCTCAACTTGGGACACGGCCATACTTTCCCATATTATCGAACCCGTGCAATGCATTCTTTAGCATGCCTCTCTCGCATAATTTTCAATATCATATCGAAACAAGAGGCGAAAATGTAAATTCTTTAAACCTTAACAGGCTCATCCCAAATTAAGAACCCTGAATAATTATTCCGACATAAGCCAACCAATTCGTGTAAACACTCTCGGGTTTCATCGTACATTCGAGCACGTGACAAGATGTGAACAATCTTGCAATAAGACTTAATCTTGGCCTGAAATTTTGTTGCTTTGAAGCTAATTCAAAAAACCCCAAGCAAGCCTTAGGATTTAGTCTTATTTCCGCAGCACTGAATCGAGGAGATCATCTGAGTAGTCAAAAGAAGGTTGCTAAGGCCTCGTAACGACCCAGGACAAGTACGAGTAATCCGTTCGATCAATTCGGGTTGGCTTAGCTGTATTCGTGGCGGGGCTTCAGTGGAGGAAACGGCGCGCGTGAGACGAGAGAGATGGTGAAGAGTGAAAATGAGAGTACCTGAGCATTGCAGGAGAGAAAATTTGATATTGTAGTTGTTGTTGAAGCACACTGCATCTTAACATCGATAAAATTTCAGCCATTAGTTCTGAAGCAACGAAGCATTTTGAAGGTGCTTTGGGGACGATGTAGGCAGGTGAAATGGTGCTTGTTCTTACTAAACGTTTGTTGTTGAGAGTTTACATATCGTTAGCCCGTAAGGTAGTTAGTTCTTGTTCTTATTATGGGCCTCATATTCTAGGACCCATTGCCCACCTAAACACATTCATCTGCATCCACTAAGCCCACTTACACAACAGAGCCTTGTGACCAAGAAGAGGAGACATGAGAGTAATTGACACGGGAGATGACCGAAGTTGTGCTGATTACACATCTGTGATGCTCAATCGTCACATATATTGAAATATTAGGTCCCTTTTCCACTTTTCATACAGAATCTTTTCTCTTTTACCGTCTAAGAAGGTTTAACTGGTGTGAATTGTGTCAGTGGTCGATGAGAAAAATAAGGCTACATCAATGCAATGGTCATCCTTGATTCTTCCAGGAAATTTCCTCTTTTCTACTATATCTGCAGTCAGCAAAAGTAATTAAGTTAAATCATCACTCACTTTCTATCCATGAGAGTCCAGAAGACTCGAATTAAAGCAAACCAAAGACTTTCCTATCACTTTCCGCTACATAAAATCAACACCATCTGTGTAAGATAGTCATCCTCTCAGTATCGCCCATCACTTTTGAAAAGCAATCTGCATGTTATTTAATGCCTTAAACCTTTTAAGCATATATCCGATTACCACGCAATTTCTACCAAGACTCTTCCTGGCTTTTATCTCCAAGTTGTGCAAGGTCCTCGTCCTAGGGTAATCGTAAACTATATGCTATCTTTTTTTCTTCTATATATATACCATACATTGTTCTTTGATCTGAAAACCGTTTATATGGCAGCTGGTAGCTCCAAATGGTTTTCAATAAGATTTGAAGCTTATAAGACTCCGGTCTGCGCTCAAAATCCAGGTCCTCAACCTCAAGCCTACAACATCATCTCCCCTTGTTTCACAAAAAAAAGCTCCAAAGAAGAGCAGCTTCAGCAAGTATTTCGCCACTTTGATAGTAATGGAGACGGACTGATTTCATCAGCGAGGAACTTCAATCATACTTCGAGTCTGTAGGTGAGTCCGTGTCTCATGATGAAGTTGAAGGGTTATCAAAGATTTTGACGATAATTGCGACAACTTATTAGAATTTCAGGAATTTGTCCGATTAGTGGAAGGTAATAATAAGGAGGCAGATGAGATGATCTTAGAAGAGCTTTTCAGATGTTTGAAGCTGACAGGGATCGGGGTGTATTACACCAGAGGATGCAACACATGTTAAATCGTTTAGGAGATGTGAGATCACATGAAGACTGGTTTCAATGATTCGCGTCTTTGATCTTGAGGGCAATGGAGTGCTTGATTTCATGATTTCGCCAAATGATGGCTTCTCCTTACAACTCATTCTACGTCTTTAGTTCAGAGTTTTATTTTAATCATATCTTGTCTCTACCAGGTTTTTCATATATTATAAAATATATTACTCAAATGTGTTTTGGTTTGAAATGTTATTTACTAAGAATATTGTATTACTGAAAGATAGATTATTAGGAATCTTTAGAGAAATGTTTGTCGGTTAGAATAAATTTGGTATGTTATAATAATAGTTTGGTTGGATGAATAAATAGTGGATATGTTATATAAATTATTAATTGCGCTCTTTTTAAATAAATAATATATTATTATTTTTATTATTATTTTATCTATTATTTTTTAAATTATTTCTTTTAACCCCTTATATTGAATTTACAAAACACCTAACCATATAAACTTTAATTTATAGCAAAATCACCCCCCTATCACCCAAGCCACCGCGGAGCCGCATAATGGCCAACACCATCCGGATCTGTGTCGTGCGCCGATAAGGATATCCCCTAGATCTGGCAGTGAATATGCTGTTTCACAGCCAAATTGTTGTGAAAGGCCAATCTTTGGTCTGAAACGGCGACCATTTCAGGACCATCTATGGGTGTTCACCTACATCTGGCCGTGAAATGGCCAGATCTGGTTTCGTGAAATGGCCATGGAATCACAAATCCATGGCCGAAAATGTCGCCTATATCGCAGTAACGACTGTGTAAGATCCTATCGGTCTTGTGTCGCTCCCAAGTTTTAGATTGGTCATGCTAAAAACTTGTTCATACTCCCAAATTAGTTCCAATTATAAGAAAAAAACAAGTAATTAGGCTTCCAAACTACCTTTTTCTGACATAGCACTCAGCAGCCAAATTTTGGGACCAAGCGAATGATTATATCCTGCACCATGTGAATCATCTTTACTTGGGGAATCTTGCAAACAAGAAGTAAACACATCTGTGCTTCTGATGCACATTACCTGTGGTCTTGATGATCAATGAGAAGTACATGGGCCTCCTGTCTCAGAGCTTGAAAGTCCAAAGGCAATGGCCAAACTCAAAATCATCCCCACCAATGACATAGTCCATTGATCATTCATCAACAAGCAGCTTGAGAAACATCATATGAGTCAGGCAAAGCAGCAGACTCTGTCATCTCAATTGGTTTATCATAGACAACACTAGATGGGAAACAACTGAAATACATCATGTTATGAAGCTTAGAGATCTTCTTCACATCTCCGCATTTAACAGAACTGAGGACCAACTTAGATAACATGACAAGATTTTGATCCACACCTAACTTAATCATCTGACCTAAAAGCTTCATTGATTCTTCTCTATCTCCTTGCTCACAAAGTGCTTTTATCAAGGTAGAGTAGGTAATAACGGAAGGAGCAATCCCTTCTTTAATCATTTTGCATTTCAAATTAAAGGCCTTTTGGGTATTACCAGTTTTACAGTAACCATCAATCAGAATATTATAGGTTATGACATTAGGGGCCAACCCTTTCAGGTGAAGTTTGTGGAAAAGCCTCAGTGCTCGGTCCAGTTTTCCTGATTTACACAAACCGTTTATTAGAGCATTGTATGTGGCAATGTTTGGAACGAGAGCCCTTTTCAGCATTTCATCCCGTAACTTGAAAGCTTCAGTGACATCACCAGCAGCTGCATAGGCATGAATCAGGGTACAGTAGGTAAAATTGTCTGGAGTAAAGCCCGAAAGCAACAAAGCTGAGAAAACACTTCTTGCATCATCAACCTTCCCAGACTTGCAGAGTCCGGCAATAGCTATATTGTACACCACATTGTTGGGCATATCAAAACTTTTGGCACTTTCATCAAGGGAGTCGGCAATTTTCTGAGCATCCAGACTAATAACATCGGTCTTGAGGAGTTTGAGATTTGGAAAAAGATCAAAATCCACAATTTTCAGCAAAAGCATATTTGCTTCATCAATCCTACCAAGTCCAAACAGGGTGCTAACAATTTTGCTGCACATAATCACATTTGAGGCAAATCCCTTCTCTGTCATCTCGAAATATGCAGTAAAAGCTTTATCCAGCATCCCTACATCACACCAACCAATAACAAGGGCCCCATAAGTTACAGCATTAGGTGATAAACCTGAATTCTGCATTTCAGCAAGAAGATCCACCACTATACTTAATTTCCTAGACCTAAAGGCTCCACTAATAAGAGAATTATACATTTCAATGGAAGGAAAAACCGCTTCCCCTTCCATTACATTTTTAATCTTAAAAGCTTCTTCAATATTTCCAACTTTACAATAGCCATCACTAAGGATTCTATATGTTACTTTGTCAGGCAAACATCCCAACTCCTTCAACCTGTCAAAAATCTGCTGTGCTTCAATCATTTTTCCCATCTTACATAATCCATTAATCATTGTATTGAAAGCAATTGTGTTTTTGGAGAAACCCCTGGCTAATATATTGTTCCAAAGTCTTATTGCGCCATCGAGATCTCCCATCTTGAACAAAATGTCAAGCAGAGTACAATAGCCAACCACATTAGGAGACACACCTCTTTTCAACATCATACACCACAGGTGCAAAGCATCATCAAATGCATCCACACGACACAAACCTTTGAGAAGAGTATTATAAGTAACAACAGTAGGAGGGATTCCTTCACGAAGCATCTCATCACAAAGCTTGAAGGCCTCACTCATATTATTTAATCTGCAATACCCATCCAGTAATGTATGATAACTGAACGAATCTGGCCTTAAGTTCCAATCTCCCATACATCTTAACACTCGTTTTGCTTGACTAATTTGACCAAGTTTACAGTGGCCATTAATTAAAGAGTTACAAATAAGCAGATTCATCTTCAACCCTGCCTTCAGCATCTCATTCCGAACCCTATTAGCATCGTCAACTTTACCTACTCTACAATACCCATCTATCAGAACCCCATAAGCACATTCATCGACAACAATATCCTGCTCATCATTCATCCTTTGAAGTACCTTCTCGGCTTCCTCCATCTTACCTTGTTTGCAATAACCCTTAATCAACAATGTATATGAAACCACATTTCTCGAAATCCCCTTTTCACACATCAACTCTAACACCTCTTTTGCACCCTTAATATCTCCTAAACCAACATATCCATCCATCAAACTATTGTAAGACACCACATTCAATTCAAACCCCAGATTCTCCATTTCCTTCACGAACTCCACAGCCTTTTCCACCCTCTTCTCCTTACAATACGCATTAACCATTATTGAACACGTAAAAACATCGGGCACAATCCCAACTCTAATCATTTGCTCATAAACACGCAACGCAACATACGTTTCATCCCTTTTAACCAAATTACTTAACAAAGAATTACAAGACCTCAAACTTGGGACACGGCCATACTTTCCCATATTATCGAACACGTGCAATGCATTCTTTAGCATGCCTCTCTCAGCATAAATTTTCAATATCATATCGAAAACAAGAGGCGAAAATGTAAATTCCTTATAAACCTTAACGAGCTCATCCCAAATTAAGAACCCTGAATAATTATTCCGACATAAGCCAACCAATTCGTGTAAACACTCTCGGGTTTCATCGTACATTCGAGCACGTGACAAGATGTGAACAATCTTGCAATAAGACTTAATACTTGGCCTGAAATTTTGTTGCTTTGAAGCTAATTCAAAAAACCCCAAGCAAGCCTTAGGATTTAGTCTTAGTTTCTGCAGCACTGAATCGAGGAGATCATCTGAGTAGTCAAAAGAAAGGTTGCTAAGGGCCTCGTAACGACCCAGGACAAGGATACGAGTAATCCGTTCGATCAATTCGGGTTGGCTTAGCTTGTATTCGTGGCGGGGCTTCCAGTGGAGGAAACGGCGCGCGTGAAGACGAGAGAGATGGTGAAGAGTGGAAAATAGAGAGTACCTGAGCATTGCAGGAGAGAAAATTTTGATATTGTAGTTGTTGTTGAAGACACTGCATCTTAACATCGATAAAATTATCAGCCATTAGTTCTGAAGCAACGAATGCATTTTGAAGGTGCTTTGGGGACGATGAGTGGAGCAAGTGAAATGGTGCTGTGTTCTTACTAAACGTTTGTTGCTGAGAGTTTACATATCGTTAAGCCCGTAAAGGTAGTTGAGTTCTTGTTCTTATTATGGGCCTCATATTCTAGGACCCATTGCCCACCTAAACACAAATTCCTGCATCCACTAAGCCCACTTACACAACAGAGCCTTGTGACCAATAGAAGAGGGAGACATGAGAGTAATTGACACGGGAGATGACCGAAGTTTGCTGATTACACATCTGTGATGCTCAATCGTCAACATATATTGAAAATTATTAGGTCCCTTTTCCACTTTTCATACGGAGATCTTTCTTCTTTTACCGTCTAAGAAGGTTTAACTGGTGTGAATTGGTCAGTGGTCGATGGAAAAATAAGGCTACATCAATGCAATGGTCATCCTTGATTCTTCCAGGAAATTTCCTTCTTTTCTACTATATCTGCACTGTCAACAGCAAAAGTTAATCAAGGAGATAAGTTAAATCATCCACTCACTTTCTATCCATGAAGGGTCCAGAAGACTCGGGAATTAAAGCAAACCAAAGACTTTCCTATCACTTTCCGCTAATCAATAAATCAACAACCATCTGTGTAAGATAGTCATCCTCTCAAGTATCGCCCATCACTTTTGGAAAAGCAATCTGCATTGTTATTTAATGCCTTAAACCTTTTAAGCATATATCCGATTACCACGCAATTTCTACCAAGACTCTTCCTGGCTTTTAGTCTCCAAGTTGTGCAAAGGTCCTCGTCCTAAGGGGTAAATCGTAAACTTATGCTATCTTTTTTTCTTCTATATATATAACCATACATTGTTCTTTGTATCTGAAAACCGGTTAATAATGGCAGCTGGTAGCTCCAAATGGTTTTCCAATAAGAGTTTGAAGCTTATAAGACTTCCTGGTCTGCGCTCAAAATCCAGGTCCTCAACCTCAAGCTCTACAACATCATCTCCCCTTGTTTCACAAAAAAAAAGCTCCAAAGAAGAGCAGCTTCAGCAAGTATTTCGCCACTTTGATAGTAATGGAGACGGACTGATTTCATGCGAGGAACTTCAATCATACTTCGAGTCTGTAGGTGAGTCCGTGTCTCATGATGAAGTTGAAAGGGTTATCAAAGATTTTGACGATAATTGCGACAACTTATTAGAATTTCAGGAATTTGTCCGATTAGTGGAAGGTAATAATAAGGAGGCAGATGATGATGATCTTAGAAGAGCTTTTCAGATGTTTGAAGCTGACAAGGGATCGGGGTGTATTACACCAAGAGGATTGCAACACATGTTAAATCGTTTAGGAGATGTGAGATCACATGAAGACTGTGTTTCAATGATTCGCGTCTTTGATCTTGATGGCAATGGAGTGCTTGATTTCCATGAATTTCGCCAAATGATGGCTTCTCCTTAACAACTCATTCTAGCGTCTTTAGTTCAAGAGTTTTATGTTAATCAAATCAGTCTCTACCTATTTTTATTTTAACCAATATATTTAACTATTTAGGGTGTGTTTGGTTTAGGGAACATATATTATTGAGGAAAGATATATTAATCGAAAGGTGCGTTTGGTTCAGGGAATCTTATATTACTAAGAAATATTGTATTACTGGAAAGATAGATTATTAGGCAATCTTTAGAGAAATGTGTCTAGTTAGTTGGAATAAATTGGTGGGTATGTTATAATAATATGTTTGGTTGGATGAATAAATGAGTGAGTATGTTATATAAATTATTAATTGCGCTCTTTTTAAAATAATAATATAATATTATTTTTATTATTATTTTATTCTATTATTTTTTAAATTATTTCTTTTAACCCCTTTATATTTGAAATTTTACCAAAACACCCTAACCATATACAACTTTAATTTATAGCAAAATCACCCCTACTCACCCCAAGCCACCGCCGGCAACCGCCATAATGGCGTACAACCAGCCGGATCTGGTTGGTCGTGCGCCGATAAGGATTAATCCAACTAGATCTGGCAGTGAATATGGCTGTTTCACAGCCAAAGATATAGCTGTGAAAAGGCCAAATCTTTGGTCGTGAAACGGCGACCATTTCACGACCAAATCTATGGCATTGGCCATGAAACAGCCAGATCTAGTCGTTTTCGGCCATGGATCACAAATCCATGGCTGGAAACGTCCTTATCGTCATACGACCGGTAAGATCCTACCGGTCTTGTGTTGATATGACGACTTTCGCTGACGGTCAGCGATGGCGGCTAGCAGCCAGCGATGATCTTTGGTGGTTGGGGGTATTTTGTTAACTTTTAAACTTTTTCATGGTAAGGGTGTTTTAGCTAAATTCTGAAATGTAGGGGGTCTGGGTAATTATTAATGGTAGACATATGATGGCAAATGTGTCCGAAATGATAAAAAATTAAGGGCAAAATTGGGTCAAAATTAATATTACCTCAGTAATCTTATATTAACACCTCTTGGAAAGATAATTTGATTACCCCAAATATTATCAACAGTAAACACTATTTGTAATAAAAGATTACGTAATTTTTTATTACTTGACAACCAAATGAGGGAATCTTGAAAATTAAACAAAGATTACAGAATTAATCTTATATCACCCCGAACCAAACGCTACCGAAGATTATTAGGAATGTTTAGGGAAATTGTTTGATTGGTTGGAATAAATTGGTAGATATGTTATATTAATATATTTGGTTGAGAGGAATAAATATACCCTCTTTTTAAAATATTAATATAATATTATTTTTTGAATCATTTTTTTAACTCTTTAAGTTTGAGATATATCTAAAACACCCCAAATACATAAAAATTTAATTTCTAACCAAATCACCCCCACCAACCCCAAGCCACTATCGACTGCTTGCCACCACCGTCGACGACAGTAGCAATGGCCGAAACAGCGCACAACCAGCCATGCACTGATCTGACCATTTCCAGCTAGATCTACGGCCATAATTGGTCGTTGTTAAAGGCTAAAAGCCATAGATCCAACCGATCGTGCACTGTTACGACGCCAGCAGTGAGCAGTGGTGGCCGACCTTCAACTACTGACAGTGTTGGCCAGATCCAGCCACCACCCTTAGGTATTTTTTTTTTAAGTCTAAGGGTATTTTTGTCCTAAAATTTTTGTATATAAAGATAAAATAGTCTATTAGTATTTTTGTAAATTGTTTTTAAAATAAGGGCATTATTGTCCTAAAATTTTATTAATAAGGATAAAACTGTAACAAAATTAAGATTATAAAGTAATCTCGGAATACCTAAAAAAAAATGAGAGTAATCAGACCACTTTCTATATTATCAATAGTAATTTTTATTAGTTTTAGAAGATAACCAAATCTTATATTACTTGACAACCAAATATGATAATCAAGTAATATAAGTTAACATTACCTCAATTATCCCCAACCAAACACACGTTAATATTTTTCAGAGCAAACTGTCTGGTACTTTTGATGATGAAATATCAAATACGTTAGTAAACTAAAGTCAAGTTTGTTAATCATGTAGATTTATAATCGAAAAATCTGATGAATTATAGGTTAGTGCAAAAACTTGTACACGCTCCAAATAGTTGTGATTAAAACAACAAATGTTTGAAAAATCACCTCCGGGAATATTTGATAAATTATAGGAGTTAGATGAAGATTAAAATTGAACTTTTATATAATTAAAAGAATCAAAATCACGTATGCGGTGGCAACAACATAGCCACAGGGCGCAAAAATCAGTAACTCTTAAGAAACTAATCTACAGAGTTTTGATTCCTACATGCTAGGGCCTCGGTTCAACTGTGTCAAAAGAAAAAAGAAGCAGAGTTGAAAGAATGTTGGATACTTGTACAAGTTCAGTATGGAAATCTCCCAGTCATGCGGATATGATCCAGGGTCCTTCCAAGCCCATATTTATTTACTGCCACCTGCCCTGCTCTGAATCCATCTCCATACACTGGGGAAGCGTCTGATACGATCTGGTGCTTAAAAAATTCTCCTAGCTTTCTCTCAAATTTCGATCTTGTCTGCCTCCTTGAATTTTTGGAGGATGAGGTTGATGCAACATTATTGCCTGAACTGGACCTGAGCTGGGCATCTAACCACATGTGTGCTAAAACCTGACAAATGCCTTCCTCAACATCTTGATTCAGAGTACGGAAACCTTATAAACAAACAATATATAAATATTAGTGTCTCCACAAGGCATCAAAAGAAAACATCCAAGGTCTTCATATTTCGGTATCATTTGATTGATTGAATGAACTGTGAAGTAAATATGAGGCACAAAATAAAAAATAAATAAATAGACGCATTTTAAATTCCATGAGATGGGATAAAAAGTACCTTGAAGTCGCATCCAAGCATGCATCATCTCATGGGCTAGGATTGACCCGGTAAGTAATCTGTGTAAACAGAAATTTCCAATCGCAGATCAAACACCCAGCCAATAATTACAATTGCAAAAACTCGTACATCTCATGACTAGATAAAAAATTGCAGAACTAATGCAGCAAGGTCGAACACATAAAAGGAAAGAGAAATGTGGAAATGCACGAGATGTAAAACGGTTTTACAAATTAGCTTTCATCTCATATCAACAATTAAGATTGACAAGCATGTAATAGTGTGCAGGAGCACGTGCGTGTGCTGTGTGTGGGTGGGTGCCTGGCTGGGATTAGATTTTTCCTTTAATGACTCTTAACAACCTATTTGCAGCTAACCATGGCAAGAAGTACGATAGCATCATCCAACAAAATAAAGTAGGCCATTCAAACTGTCACTCCATTTTAGTATTAGGGGGCATAGACAAATAGAAAATGTAACATCATCTCATGCAATCAAAATACCAAGTAATAGAAGTTCCTTTCTGTAGGCCCATAACATTTCATGTCTACCAGATATGAATCTCCCATTATCTCATCAAGCGAACTGTTATTGCCATCACAACCCTTTTATTCCCAATTCCACAACATTTAAGAATTAGAAGTACATTTTTTTTTTTTTAATATTTTAAATTATTTGTACATTCTCGAGTGTTGTGCAGATCACCTACCTTCTACTACAAATTCTAAAGAGAGTTAAATTACAATACCTTGGAAGGCCATACAGAATCAGAATTGCAGTCACCTCACAGCGTCGTGACAGTTTGTACGGCTCTGTTATCATTTCCATGGGTATGCTTCCTGGCCCAAGCCTTGTTCGCCTTCGAATCTGGAGATTTTCAGGTTTTATTATTAAACCTCGGACCAATTTATATATATAAAGTCCAGTTCACCAAAGAAAGCAAAAGATATAAAATTCTTACTGTGCTGATAGTTTGTTCCTCAGAAAGGCAGAGCCCTCTGGTCTCCGGCATGTGATAATGGCCCTAGCCAATACAAAAAAGAATGTCCAGTTATAAAATTTACAGAAGAAACAAAAATTGTTAACAAATAGCTAATCTACAATGACAAAGAGTACAAAAACACATAATAAAACAATTCATGTGCAAGCGCATATCTGTTGGTTTGTTTCTCTGAATTTAATGTATCAGCATAATTTAATCATGTTGATTTTGTATGGGCGTGAAGTACAAACAGAACAATATATAATTAAAGAGACTTATTACAATGTACTAGTTATATGTCAAACAGTATGATTTACTAGATCAATTACAAATTCTAGGAAAAGATAAGGTAAGCCGATTTTAAAATGCTTAAGCAGTATAAGAAGTAAGCACAGGTCTGCTGTCAACAATATAAGATATGCCAACCATGACTATTCAAAATTATCCTACATGTCACAGTGATAAGAAGAGTTTAAGACTTTCTCTGCATACATTCTTTTCTCCCTCTCTGGCTTCATTTAATGCTTGCCTTTCAACCAAGAGTAGTGGAACTTGCTGCTCCAATTTCATATTTAAGCCTTCATAAAATTCTTGTATATCAAGATAAAGGGGTTGGCATGCATTGGTATCCATGATTGAAGAGTCTAGACACTCTAGGCAGAGCCTCCGTCCATCATTAAGGGCAACGTATCCAGTTTCGCGTGGCTGCATATTATGCACAGATGTATCATGCGACAAGTTTCTTATCAGAAAAATCACAAGCACATGCTTCCCTTTAAATGCTAACAGAACCTGTTCTGAATGAAGATGCATATATTTCACTCAGACTGACCTCCATTCGTTCACAGCTGCAGCATCTTGGAGTGCCATCATGTTCATGAGAAGGGCAGTACTTCTGGGACCAAAAAGGGTGTGCCCTATACTCAATAAGACCAGCAGGGTTTGTTGGGATCTGTCAAAAAAAAATATAATCCAGAAAGACCAATGGATGATGAGTGATATATACAGAGAGAAGTGCATTTACATGTCTTAAATTTAACATCTCAAAAAAAGGTAAAATCAGAACTTGAATATGAAGTGCATAAATGAGGCTTTCATAATTTCCATGAATCTTATGATGAAATATCCCAATTGTTGCTTATGAGGTCAAAAACCATCATTATTCTATAACAAGATGATTTCTATTATGAACACATGCATTGCAACTGACATTGAAATACAATTCTACATCAAAAAAATTAGCTGAGAACTTGGTTGCTAGTAGGGATCTTCACATATATCTGCAATCTGTTCTTCCATTGGCCATTTCTAAGATATTAGAAGGACAAACAACTTAAAACAAAATAATAATAAACAGAATATTTTCTTCGTAATGAGACAAACTTACAAAATGCTTGCAAACATCACATTTTGGATGGTACTGCTCCTTGTAGCAAAATTTATGATAAGGGTAATTCCCAGACATAGAAAACTACAGGAAAATGAACAAAAGAAACATTAGACACCATACATCACATACTATAAGAAACCTACCAAAAAAACATAAATAGAAAAACAATAATCAGTCAGAAAACAAGTACTTTAGGATACAATTAAGGCTAAACTTTTCACCTCAATATCAGAAATTGGTAGCTGACAAGCATGGCAACGGAAACATTCTGGATGCCAATATGCATTAAGGCAATTCAGAAATCGTCCTTGACCAATCTCAGCATTGCAACCAGCACAGATCCTACCCAAGAAAGATATTCTTTAATCATTTTTCTCGCATAAGTGTCTGAAGGAGATAGCAGTGAATAGGAAAGGAGTGGAGCTCCACAGGAAATTTAGGATACAACAGCAGACAGTACCAAGTCAGGAACAGTTGAGGCCAAAAAAAGCAACCACATTATCCCTCACAAACATCCTTTTCACCTAGAAGGGTTTTGGATCAAATTTTTCAAAATCTAAATCCCGGGTTCAAGTTTCATAACTGGCACACTCATGCAAAGAATCGTTTACTTATTTTTTCCCCAAAATACAAAGCCTATCAGCAATTAGGACCCTTTCTAAAATCACTCATCCATAAGTGCAAAACCAAGGTGCATCAGATTTACTGGTATTAGAATGAGCTAATGTAATTGATCACATAACTCAAACATACCTGTACCCTGTTGGAAATTGGAGTGGCATGGGGAGATACGGATGTCCATTTCCATACCTAGGAGGAGATTCAAAGTTCAAGCTTTCTTGTATAGCTCTTGCAAGTTGTTCATCCTCTTCCAATTGAGATCCCCTGTCTATTCAAAGTATTGTAAAAAAATTAATAAATTAAACTGTAGCACATTCAATTGTAAAAATATAGAAATTACTCAACATAGTTGCCTAATGCCAATATGCTGGCCATATTATATACATCCAATGTTTGGCAAACTAACAACCCATAAAAGTAATTTCCAAAATAGGAATGAAGAAAATGCAAATAAATTATATTCCCATAGACTATGATTGCTCAACAAATTTGATGAAGCGGTGATGCATGGCACAGACTGAGTTCAACATATTGTCACCAGAAACAGATGGAATGCAGTGATTGGGCCTTTTAATTTCTTAATACAACTGGAAGTTCTTCCTCAGTTATTTCCAGTCACAGGATCCAGAGAAAAGAGAAAATGTACATCCTTATAACAGACGAGAGCACTTATAATAACATGTAATGCCCATATACTCACCGATCACCGTTTCTCCTTTTTGACTTTCTTCTACGAGGGATAGTGCAATGGCACGATCTATATCTTCATTCTCTTGCTCGGACCACACATCCTAAATTTGAGATTCCCGAAAAGTTATATGTTGAGTAAGAACATATCAGACATCTAAGTATCTAACTAGCCGAAGCAGTAAAGAGATATTACTAGATGCAAGAAGCATACATAAGCACAATGAAAGGACAATTAAATCCCATCTGAAAGATTATAAGTATGAGATGTAAAAGAAGGAATGTATGTACTTACCCCTGAAGTTGAAGGTGCATAGGAATTTGGCTCCTCTCCATGATTACCACGATAATGCCCTTCCGAAATTCTGTGGCTGGAGCCTTTAAAAAATTTGTTAAGCCAACCCATAATGTATAATGTTATCTGCCCATAGTCAATGAAGTTTTTACCTGTTCATGAAGAAAATCAACAAAATAAAAGAAATGAACAGAAACGAAGGACTAAACCCTTGAATATTTCCGATAAGTCTAAATGATCACCACAACCTTTAAACCTAAACCTAAAACCAAAATGCTTGTCAATTATTGAAAACCATCAAATTTTTTTTTTTTTATACATTTGAAAATTAAAGAATGATAATTAACTCATGGGACCGAGAAAACATCAGAAATTTTCCATCAGATGAACATAGAAAAATCAAGCTCAGATAGCATAAGAAGAAAAAAGTTGAAGGCAAAAAATCTCAGGCAAGCCATCCATGTCTATGAAACTAAAGTCAAATTTAGTTAGAACGATTGAGAAAAGTAAACACCATCAAAATATAGACATACATAGAGCTATAGGGCTATCATAACTGGAGTATACTTTCCATACATTTAGACAATCTAAATTTCATATCCATTTCATGCACAGTCAATTCCCACATTGGAGTAGGGCATTTCTCTTGATAAGCATAAGAAAACAAAACTCTAAAAATAAAATAAATACAGCACCCACCAGGCATTGTGTTGCCCAGAAGGTTAGAGCCACAAAGGAGTGAAAAAAGATCAATAAGTTGTCACAAGCTCAAGATTATATATGAGATAGAAGACAGAGATTCTTCCAGCTCACCATGCCAACAAATTCATGACATGTAGCGTTTTGTTACAGGCTCTAAAGATAAAAAGATTTAAGAATCAAAATAGTGGGAAAATGACTCACCTCTGACAAATCAAGAACCTGGAACAATGGTAGAAGCAGAACACACCCAGATCAGATAAAGATCCAATTCCCTCAAAAGGCCAAATTTACAGTCTCACAAAGGAAGATAGATATTCTTCAAAAAAAAAAAAAATAATAAAAAATAAAAAAAACTATATATTCAGAAGAGGAGAGACCCTTTTTGCTTTTAAACGCTTTCAATCCAAAGCGGGTTAGAATCTATCAGAGCAACAAAAATGTTATCAAAAATAAATGGAAGATGATTCAGAATGACTTTACAAAATGCTTGCAAACATCACATTTTGGATGGTACTGCTCCTTGTAGCAAAATTTATGATAAGGGTAATTCCCAGACATAGAAAACTACAGGAAAATGAACAAAAGAAACATTAGACACCATACATCACATACTATAAGAAACCTACCAAAAAAACATAAATAGAAAAACAATAATCAGTCAGAAAACAAGTACTTTAGGATACAATTAAGGCTAAACTTTTCACCTCAATATCAGAAATTGGTAGCTGACAAGCATGGCAACGGAAACATTCTGGATGCCAATATGCATTAAGGCAATTCAGAAATCGTCCTTGACCAATCTCAGCATTGCAACCAGCACAGATCCTACCCAAGAAAGATATTCTTTAATCATTTTTCTCGCATAAGTGTCTGAAGGAGATAGCAGTGAATAGGAAAGGAGTGGAGCTCCACAGGAAATTTAGGATACAACAGCAGACAGTACCAAGTCAGGAACAGTTGAGGCCAAAAAAAGCAACCACATTATCCCTCACAAACATCCTTTTCACCTAGAAGGGTTTTGGATCAAATTTTTCAAAATCTAAATCCCGGGTTCAAGTTTCATAACTGGCACACTCATGCAAAGAATCGTTTACTTATTTTTTCCCCAAAATACAAAGCCTATCAGCAATTAGGACCCTTTCTAAAATCACTCATCCATAAGTGCAAAACCAAGGTGCATCAGATTTACTGGTATTAGAATGAGCTAATGTAATTGATCACATAACTCAAACATACCTGTACCCTGTTGGAAATTGGAGTGGCATGGGGAGATACGGATGTCCATTTCCATACCTAGGAGGAGATTCAAAGTTCAAGCTTTCTTGTATAGCTCTTGCAAGTTGTTCATCCTCTTCCAATTGAGATCCCCTGTCTATTCAAAGTATTGTAAAAAAATTAATAAATTAAACTGTAGCACATTCAATTGTAAAAATATAGAAATTACTCAACATAGTTGCCTAATGCCAATATGCTGGCCATATTATATACATCCAATGTTTGGCAAACTAACAACCCATAAAAGTAATTTCCAAAATAGGAATGAAGAAAATGCAAATAAATTATATTCCCATAGACTATGATTGCTCAACAAATTTGATGAAGCGGTGATGCATGGCACAGACTGAGTTCAACATATTGTCACCAGAAACAGATGGAATGCAGTGATTGGGCCTTTTAATTTCTTAATACAACTGGAAGTTCTTCCTCAGTTATTTCCAGTCACAGGATCCAGAGAAAAGAGAAAATGTACATCCTTATAACAGACGAGAGCACTTATAATAACATGTAATGCCCATATACTCACCGATCACCGTTTCTCCTTTTTGACTTTCTTCTACGAGGGATAGTGCAATGGCACGATCTATATCTTCATTCTCTTGCTCGGACCACACATCCTAAATTTGAGATTCCCGAAAAGTTATATGTTGAGTAAGAACATATCAGACATCTAAGTATCTAACTAGCCGAAGCAGTAAAGAGATATTACTAGATGCAAGAAGCATACATAAGCACAATGAAAGGACAATTAAATCCCATCTGAAAGATTATAAGTATGAGATGTAAAAGAAGGAATGTATGTACTTACCCCTGAAGTTGAAGGTGCATAGGAATTTGGCTCCTCTCCATGATTACCACGATAATGCCCTTCCGAAATTCTGTGGCTGGAGCCTTTAAAAAATTTGTTAAGCCAACCCATAATGTATAATGTTATCTGCCCATAGTCAATGAAGTTTTTACCTGTTCATGAAGAAAATCAACAAAATAAAAGAAATGAACAGAAACGAAGGACTAAACCCTTGAATATTTCCGATAAGTCTAAATGATCACCACAACCTTTAAACCTAAACCTAAAACCAAAATGCTTGTCAATTATTGAAAACCATCAAATTTTTTTTTTTTTATACATTTGAAAATTAAAGAATGATAATTAACTCATGGGACCGAGAAAACATCAGAAATTTTCCATCAGATGAACATAGAAAAATCAAGCTCAGATAGCATAAGAAGAAAAAAGTTGAAGGCAAAAAATCTCAGGCAAGCCATCCATGTCTATGAAACTAAAGTCAAATTTAGTTAGAACGATTGAGAAAAGTAAACACCATCAAAATATAGACATACATAGAGCTATAGGGCTATCATAACTGGAGTATACTTTCCATACATTTAGACAATCTAAATTTCATATCCATTTCATGCACAGTCAATTCCCACATTGGAGTAGGGCATTTCTCTTGATAAGCATAAGAAAACAAAACTCTAAAAATAAAATAAATACAGCACCCACCAGGCATTGTGTTGCCCAGAAGGTTAGAGCCACAAAGGAGTGAAAAAAGATCAATAAGTTGTCACAAGCTCAAGATTATATATGAGATAGAAGACAGAGATTCTTCCAGCTCACCATGCCAACAAATTCATGACATGTAGCGTTTTGTTACAGGCTCTAAAGATAAAAAGATTTAAGAATCAAAATAGTGGGAAAATGACTCACCTCTGACAAATCAAGAACCTGGAACAATGGTAGAAGCAGAACACACCCAGATCAGATAAAGATCCAATTCCCTCAAAAGGCCAAATTTACAGTCTCACAAAGGAAGATAGATATTCTTCAAAAAAAAAAAAAATAATAAAAAATAAAAAAAACTATATATTCAGAAGAGGAGAGACCCTTTTTGCTTTTAAACGCTTTCAATCCAAAGCGGGTTAGAATCTATCAGAGCAACAAAAATGTTATCAAAAATAAATGGAAGATGATTCAGAATGACTAGAAGAGAAGGCAAATACGCAAAAAGAATGGCGGTGTACTTGAATTGTAAGCCAATTCAAAGTCAAATTATTAGAAAACGTAAAAACATAAACGGATAGTTGTGTTGATAACCCAAAAGGGATTGACGAAGAATCATCAAACCCAATTGGGTTTTGACTAAATTTTCCTATAATTTGGAAGGCATGTGGGGTCCTCCTAATTCTTCAACAAGAAGGCCCCAACAAAGGTTCTTTGAGGAAAGCGATTTTCTTTTTTTTCCTTTTTTATCTTTTTGTTTTTGGTAGTATTTTATGCAAAGATGGCTTGAGTCGTTCAAATTGAGCCAGTTGACGTGGGGGGTTTAAAGTTAAAAGGCACCGAAAACAGGATGAAAAGTTCGAAGTTGTGCACGATCATTAACAGTTTGAACTACAAGTCTCTTGCTGTGTCTGTAATCTCTATGTTTCAAAATCAAAAGTTGAACCGTTCGCTAAAGATTCCAATGCTATCAAGCTTTAATCTTGTACTAATAACTATCTTCGAATTGTTTTGTTTGGGTTTCCACAGGAATTTACTACTTAGATTCTTAATCTTGTCTACATGTTTTTCTGAACTAATTTTTTACAAATATTGTACCTTATTAAATTATGATATGACTTTTACATAAACCATAGTTTTATTTAAAGAAGGAAAATGTCAAAGCGATGAAATATTTATTTAAAAACTCTTAAATAAAGTACATTATCTCAATAAATGTCTAAAGGTACATGTTAGAACCTTCAAAAATAGTAAGCTACTATATTTAATAATTAATTATTATGCAAAGAAATAATTGACTTGACGATTTTAAAGATGAAACTATATGCTTTCGTTACGTGAGGCTTGAGTCTTGAGCCGCTCCCATCGACATCAGACGTCGGCCACGTGTTAGTTAAAACCCCTACGCGACTTCTGTTAGAAACTCCTCGTATACGCTGACAAAGTCTTGTACACAGTCTTCTGCCGTCCATATTTACGCGGTAAGTCTAACGCCCTTTCACATTTAAATTTAAGCACCCTTTAATTATTGCCTATGTCACCCGTCTTTAATGGCTCATCGGTCAATACAATCCATGTTTTCCTCTATTTTTGTTTTTTTTGTTTTTAAGGCATCAAAAGCCTTCTTGTATAAATAACATTAACATTATTAATGTTGATATGAAAATCGTATCAACCAAAGAGATCCGATTGATCTTGATGAAATCAGAATAAATGTGTATATAATTAACTGAAATCAAAATGACATATGTGATTAACTGAAATCAATAATATATAATAAAAGAGCAATAAAATAAAGAACACAAAAAGATTTTTAGAGTGATTCGACAAGTTGAATCTTGAGCTTACTTGTTTTTTATTGCTTTTGAGAACTACAAAAAATGAGTCTTTTACTTAGAATAATTTGTTAACACATTTTTCATTGTTTTATGAGGTATTTATACATGATTTTCACAAAAGGAAAGGAGAGATGAATTCGAGATTGCAATCTTGTGATTTTAGTGATTCTGCGTTAAGATTGTACTGCAATCAATGTTAGTCTTATCTCCTTCGAGATATCAAAGATTGGTACTCATCCTTTGATCCGTAGTTGTCAGATTCTAGGTCGAACTACAATTCTGCTAGCTTATGAGATCTTCAATCATCTGCAAAATCACACACAACAATTAACATATACATAACATGTTTTCCACGTGTTTTGAAGTTGATTTGAAACGCCATTTCTGTTAGTTTTAACAACTTGAATTTAAGCTGGCGCAACTTCTATTATGCTTAGCACACAATTTGGTCATTCGCTTTAATATTATTGTTAATTTGTTTGGTGGCAATGGCAAACTAGTCGACGTCAACAAAGATGGCTTAATTAGGTAAAACTACTCCAAACTCTTTCCGATGAAATTTGCAGACTGCCTTTGTATGCAATTTACCAAATCCAACTGCGGTTCCCCACGTGTAGGCTCCATAGCCGAGGAAATTATTGGCTTAGAATATACAAGTTGATTGAATTAATGCTTTTTTAGAAGAGGCCGTCATTACGAAATAATAGTTTTCAGTTCATCTCTGAAAACAAATTCATAAACTGTTTAAAGAATAGTCTGTTAATTGTACAAATGAATCTTTTTCGTTTTGGAGTAATTGGTACATCTTACCTTGTTTGCAATAACCCTTAATCAACAATGTATATGAAACCACATTTCTCGAATCCCCTTTTCACACATCAACTCTAACACCTCTTGCACCCTTAATATCTCCTAAACCAAAACTACCATGCATCAAACATTGTAAGACACCACATTCAATTCAAACCCCAGATTCTCCATTTCCTTCACGAACTCCACGCCTTTTCCACCTCTTCTCCTTACAATACGCATTAACCATTATTGAACACGTAAAAACATCGGGACCATCCCAACTCTAATCATTTGCTCATAAACACGCAACGCAATATACGTTTCATCCTTAACCAAATTACTTAACAAAGAATTACAAGACCTCAAACTTGGGACACGGCCATACTTTCCCATATTATCGAACAACCGTGCAATGCATCTTTAGCATGCCTCTCTCAGCATAAATTTTCAATATCATATCGAAAACAAGAGGCGAAAATGTAAATTCATTATAAAACCTTAACGAGCTATCCCAAATTAAGAACCCTGTAATTATTCCGACATAAGCCAACCAATTCGTGTAAACACTCTCGGGTTTCATGCGACATTCGAGCACGTGACAAGATGTGAACAATCTTGCAAAGACTTAATACTTGGCCTGAAATTTTGTTGCTTTGAAGCTAATTCAAAAAACCCAAGCAAGCCCGGATTTAGTCTTAGTTTCTGCAGCACTGAATCGAGGAGTCATCTGAGTGTCAAAGAGAGGTTGCTAGGCCTGTAACGACCCAGGACAAGGTACGAGTAATCCGTTCGATCAATTCGGGTTGGCTTGCTGTATTCGTGGCGGGGCTTCAGTGGAGGAAACGGCGCGCGTGAGAAAGAGAGAGATGGTGAAGAGTGGAAAATAGAGAGTACCTGAGCATTGCAGGAGAGAAAATTTTGATATTGTAGTTGTTGTTGAAGACACTGCTCTTAACATCGATAAAATTATCAGCCATTAGTTCTGAAGCAACGAAGCATTTGAAGGTGCTTTGGGGACGATAAGTAGAGCAAGTGAAATGGTGCTCTGTTCTTACTAAACGTTTGTTGTTGAGAGTACATATCGTTATGCCCGTACAGGTAGTTAAGTTCTTGTTCTTATATGGGCCTCATATTCTAGGACCCATTGCCCACCTAAACACAAATTCCTATTTCTGCATCCACTGAGCACTTACACCACAGAGCCTTGGGACCAATAGAAGAGGGAGACATGAGAGTAAGACACGGGAGATGACCGAAGTTGCTGATTACACATCTGTGATGCTCAATCGTCAACATATATTGAAAGTCATTAGGTCCCTTTTCAACTTTTCATACGAAGATCTTTCTCTTTACCGCTAAGAAGGTTTAACTGGTGTGAATTGGTCAGTGGTCGATGGAAAAATAAGGCTACATCAATGCAATGGTCATCCTTGATTCTTCCAGGAAATTTCCTGCTTTTCTACTATATCTGCGGAGATAGTTAAATCATCGACTCACTTTCTATCCATGAAGAGTCCAGAAGACTCAGGAATTAAAGCAAACCAAAGACTTTCCTCACTTTCCGCTAGTCAATAAATCAACGACCATCTGTGTAAGATAGTCATCCTCTCAAGTATCGCCCATCACTTTGGAAAAGCAATCTGCATTGTTATTTAATGCCTTAAACCTTTTAAGCATATATCGATTACCACGCAATTTCTACCAAGACTCTCCTGGCTTTATTCTCCAAGTTGTGCAAAGGTCCTGTCCTAGGGGTAAATCGTAAACTTATGCTATCTTTTTTCTTCTATATAATAAAATACATTGTTCTTTGTACTGAAAACGGTTAATAATGGCAGCTGGTAGCTCCAATGGTTTTCCAATAAGAGTTTGAAGCTTATAAGACTTCTGGTCTGCGCTCAAAATCCAGGTCCTCAACCTCAAGCTCTACAAATCATCCCCTTGTTTCACAAAAAAAAAGCTCCAAGAAGAAGCAGCTTCAGCAAGATTTCGCCACTTTGATGTAATGGAGACGGACTGATTTCATGCGAGGAACTTCAATCATACTTCGAGTCTGTAGGTGAGTCCGTGTCTCATGAGAAGTTGAAAGGGTTATCAAAGATTTTGACGATAATTGCGACAACTTATTAGAATTCAGGAATTTGTCCGATTAGTGGAAGGTAATAATAAGGAGGCAGATGATGATGATCTTAGAAGAGCTTTTCAGATGTTTGAGTGAGCAAGGGATGGGGTGTATTACACCAAGAGGATTGCAACACATGTTAAATCGTTTAGGAGATGTGAGATCACATGAAGACTGCGTTTCAATGATTCGCGTCTTTGATCTTGATGGCAAGGAGTGCTTGGTTCCAGAATTTCGCCAAATGATGGCTCCTCTTAAAACTCATTCTACCGGCTTTAGTTCAGGAGTATGTTAATCATATCAGTCTCTACCGGGAACGTGTATTTCCATATATTAATAGAAAGACTGATTACTCAGAATGGTGTGTTTGGTTTGGAAAAGTTAATTACTAAGGAATATTGTATTACTGTAAAGATAGATTATTAGGGAATCTTTAGAGAAAGTGTGTTGATCGGTTAGAATAAATTAGTGAGTATGTTATAATAATATGTTTGGTTGGGGAAATAAATGAGTGGATATGTTATATAAATTATTAGATTGTCTCTTTTTAAAAATAATATACTATTATTTTTATTATTATTATTCTATTATTTTTTAAATTATTTCTTTTAACCCTCTATATTTGAAATTTTACTAAAACACTCTAACCATATATAACTTTAATTTATAGCAAAATCACCCCCATTCATCCCAAGCCACCGCTGGTAGTCGCCATAATGGTGCACGACCGCGGATTAGCTGTGTGCGCCGATAAGGCCTAATCCGACCAGATCTGGCCGTGAATATGACTGTTTCACGTTTATCTGGTGTGGAAAGGCCAGATCTTTGGTCATGAAACGGCGACCATTTCCTGGCCAATCTATGGTGTTTCACGCCACATTTTGGCCGTGAAAGGCCAGATCTGGTGTGAAATGGCCAGGATCACAAATCCATGGCCGAAATGTCCTTATCAGCATACGACTGGTAAGATCCTATCGGTCTTGTGTCGATATGACGACTTTCGTCGGCGGCCAGCGGTGGCGGTAGCAGCCGCGATGGTCTTCAGTGGTTGAAGTATTTTATTAACTTTTAAACTTTTTTGACAAGGGTGTTTTAGCTAAATTCTCAAATGTAAGGAGTTGGGTAAGTTATTGGTAGACATATGAGGGCAAATGTGTTCGAAATGATAAAAGATTAAGGGCAAAATACGGTCAAAATAAGATTACCTCATAATCTTATATTAACCATCTTGAGAAGGTAATCTGATTACCCCAATATTACTAAAGTAAACACATTTGCAATAAAAGATTATGTAATCTTTTATTACTTGACAACAAATGGGGAACCTTGAAAATTAAACAAAGAGTACAAATTAATCTTATATCACCCCGCACAAATGCTATCGAAGATTATTGAGAATGTTTAGGGAAATGTATTGATGGTTGTAATAAATGGTAAATAGTTATATTAATATGTTGGTTGGGAGGAATAAATATACCCTCTTTTTTAATATTAATATATTATTATTTTGAATCATTTTTTTAACTCTTTAAGTCTGAGATATATCTAAAACACCCAAATACATAAAAAGTTTAATTTCTAGCCAAATCACCCCCACCAACCCAAGCCACTATCGGCTGCTGCCACCACCGTCGACGACAGTAGCAGTGGCCGAAACGGCGCACAAACGGTCGTACGTCGATCTGGCCATTTTCGGCAGATCTACAGCCATAATTGGTTGTTGTTAAAGGCTAAAAGCCATAGATCCGACCGATCATGACTGTTCCGACGCCGACGGCCAACAGTGGTGGCGGCCTTCAATCGTTGACAGTGTTGGCCAAATCCAGCCACCACCGTTAGGTATTTTTTTTAAAGTCTAATGTCCTAAAACTTTGTATAGAAAGTAAAATAGTCTATTAATTTTTGTAAATTGTTTTTAAAACAAGGGCATTATTGTCTTAAAATTTTATTAATAGGAATAAAATTGTAACAAAATTAAGATTATAAAGTAATCTTAGAATACCTAGAAAAAATGAGAGTAACAGACCACCTTCATATTATCAACAGTAATTCTATTAGTTTTGGAAGATGACCGAATCTATATTACTTGACAACCAACATAATAATCAAATAATATAAGTTGACATTACCTCAATATCACTGTCGGTACTTTTGATGATGAAATATCAAATAAGTTAGTAAACTAAAGTTAAGTTTGTTAAACATGTAGATTTGTAATCGAAAATCTGATGAATATAGGTTAGTGCAGAAACTTGTACACGCTCCAAATAGTTGTGATTAAAAAAGCTATGTTACTTCAGTTTGAAAAATCCCCTCGGGAATATTTGATACAAATAGGAGTTAGATGAAGATTAAAATTGAACTTTATATAATTAAAAGAATCAAAATCACGTATGCGGTGGCAACAACATAGCCACAGGGGCAAAAATCAGTAACTCTTAAGAAAACTAATCTACAGAGTTTTGATTCTACATGTAGGGCCTCGGTTCAACTGTGTCAAAGAAAAAAGAAGCAGAGTTGAAAGAATGTTGGATACTGTACAAGTTCAGTATGGAAATCTCCCAGTCATGCGGATATGATCCAGGGTCTTCCAAGCCCATATTTATTTACTGCCACCTGCCCTGCTGAATCCATCTCCATACACTGGGGAAGCGTCTGATACGATCTGGTGCTTAAAAAATTCTCCTAGCTTTCTCTCAAATTTCGATCTTGTCTGCCTCCTTGAATTTCTGGAGGATGAGGTGATGCAACATTATTGCCAGACTGGACCTGAGTGGGGCATCTAACCACATGGTGCTAAAACCTGACAAATGCCTCCTCAAAATCTTGATTCAGAGTACGGAAACCTTAAACAACAAATATATAATATTAGTGTCTCCACAAGGCATCAAAAAAAACATCCAAGGTCTTCATTTCGGTATCATTTGATTGATTGAATGAACTGTGAAGTAAATATGAGGCACAAAATAAAAAAATAAATAGACACATTTTAAATCCATGAGATGGGATAAAAAGTACCTTGAAGTCGCATCCAAGCATGCATCATCTCGGGCTAGTTGACACGGTAAGTAATCTGTGTAAACAGAAATTTCCAATCGCGATCAAACACCCAGCCAATAATTACAATTGCAAAAACCGTACATTCATGACTAGATAAAAATTGCAGAACTAATGCAGCAAGGTCGAACACATAAAAGGAAAGAGAAATGTGGAAATGCGCGAGACGTACAAACGGTTTTACAAATTAGTCTCATCTCATATCAACAATTAAGATTGACAAGCATGTATAGTGTGCAGGAGCACGTGCGTGTGCTGGTGTGGGTGGGTGCCTGGCTGGGATTGATTTTCCTTTAATGACTCTAACAACCTATTTGCAGCTAACCATGGCAAGAAGTACGATAGCATCATCCAACAAAATAAGTAGGCCATTCAAACTGTCACTCCATTTTAGTATTAGGGGGCAAGACAAATAGAAAATGTAAACATCTCATGCAATCAAAATACCAAGTAATAGAAGTTCCTTTCTGTAGGCCCATAACATTTCATGTCTACCAGATATGAATCTCCCATTATCTCATCAAGCGAAAGTTATTGCCATCACAACCCTTTTATTCCCAATTCCACAACATTTAAGATTAGAGTACATTTTTTTATATTTTAAATTATTTGTAAATTCTCGAGTGTTGTGCAGATCACCTACCTTCTACTACAAATTCTAAAGAGAGTTAAATTACAATACCTTGGAAGGCCATACAGAATCAGAATTGCAGTCACCTCACAGCGTCGTGACAGTTGTACGGCTCTGTTATCATTCCATGGGTATGCTTCCTGGCCCAAGCCTTGTTCGCCTTGAATCTGGAGATTTTCAGGTTATTAAAACCTCAGGCAATTATATATATAAAGTCCAGCACCAAAGAAAGCAAAAGTATAAATTCTTACTGTGCTGATAGTTTGTTCCTCAGAAAGGCAGAGCCCTCTGGTTCTCGGCATGTGATAATGGCCCTAGCCAATACAAAAAAGAATGTCCAGTTATAAAATTTACAGAAGAAACAAAATTGTTAACAAATAGCTAATCTACAATGACGAAGAGTACCAAAACACATAATAAAACAACATGTGCAAGCGCATATCTGTTGGTTTGTTTCTCTGAATTTGTATCACATAATTTAATCATGTCGATTTGTATGAGCGTGAGTACAAACAGAACAATATATTTAAAGAGACTTATTACATGTAGTAGTTATAGTCAAACAGTATGATTTACTAGATCAATTACAATCTAGGAAAAGATATAAGCGTTTTAAAACTTAAGCAGTATAAGAAATAAGACAGGTCTGCTCAACAATATAAATATGCCAACCATGTACTATTCAAAATTATCCTACATGTCACAGTGATAAGAAATTTAAACTTTCTCTACATACTTCTTTCTCCCTCTCTTCATCTTCAACTTTAGAGTAGGGAACTTGCTGCTCCAATTTCATATTTAAGCCTTCATAAAATTCTGTATATCAAGTAAAGGGGTTGGCATGCATTGGTATCCATGATTGAAGAGTCTAGACACTCTAGGAGAGCCTCCGTCCATCATAAGGGCAACGATCCAGTTTCGCGTGGCGCATATTATGCACAGAGTATCATGCGTCAAGTTTTATCAGAAAAATCAAGCAATGCTTCCCTTTAAATGCTAACAGAACCTGTTCTGAATGAAGATGCATATATTTCACTCAGACTGACCTCCATTCGTTCACAGCTGCAGCATCTTGGAGTGCCATCAGTTCATGAGAAGGGCAGTACTCTGGGACCAAAAGGGTGTGCCCATACTCAATAAGACCAGCAGGGTTTGTTGGGATTGTCAAAAAAATATAATCCAGAAAGACCAAGGATGATGAGTGTATTACAGAGAGAAGTGCATTTACATGTTAAATTTAACATCTCAAAAAGGGAAATCAGAACTTGAATATGAAGTGCATAAATGAGGTTTTCATAATTTCCAAGAATCTATGATGAAATATCCCAATGTTGCTTATGAGGTCAAAAACCATCTTATTCTATAACAAGATGATTTCTATTATGAACACATGCATTGAACTGACATTTAAAACAATTCTACATCAAAAAAATTAGCTGAGAACTTGGTTGCTAGTAGGGATCTTCACATATATCTGCAATCTGTTCTTCCATTGGCCATTTCTAAGTTATTAGAAGGACAAAAAACTTAAAACAAAAAATAATAAACAGAATATTTTCTTCGTAATGAGACAAACTTACAAAATGCTTGCAAACATCACATTTGGATGGTACTGCTCCTTGTAGCACAAATTTATGATAAGGGTAATTCCAGACATAGAAAAATACAGGAAAATGAACAAAAGAAACATTACACCATACATCACATACTATAAGAAACCTACAAAAAAAAAATAAATAGAAAAAATATCAGTCGAAACAAGTACTTTAGGATACAATTAGGATAAAATTTTCACCTCATATCAGAAATTGGTAGCTGACAAGCATGGCAACGGAAACATTCTGGATGCCAATATGCATTAAGGCAATTCAGAAATCGTCCTTGACCAATCTCAGCATTGCAACCAGCACAGATCCTACCCAAGAAAGATATTCTTAATCATTTTTCTCGCATAAGTGCCTGAAGGAGATAGCAGTGAATAGTAAAGGAGTGGGAGCCACAGGAAATTTAGGATACAACAGCAGACAGTACCAAGTCAAGAATGGTTGAGGCCAAAAAAAGCAACCACATTATCCCTCACAAACATCCTTTTCACCTAGAAGGGTTTTGGATCAAATTTTTCAAAATCTAAATCCGGGTTCAAGTTTCATAACTGGCACACTCATGCAAAGAATCGTTTACTTATTTTTTCCAGAAATACAAAGCCTATCAGCAATTAGGACCCTTTCTAAAATCACTCATCCATAAGTGCAAAACCAAGGTGCATCAGATTACTGGTATTAGAATGAGTCGTAATTGATCACATAACTCATACATACCTGTACCCTGTTGGAAATTGGAGTGGCATGGGGAGATACGGATGTCCATTTCCATACCTAGGAGGAGATTCAAAGTTCAAGCTTTCTTGTATAGCTCTTGCAAGTTGTTCATCCTTTCCAATGAGATCCCCTGTCTATTCAAAGTATTGTAAAAAAATTAATAAATTAACGTAGCACATTCAATTGTAAAAATATAGAAATTACTCAACCTAGTTGCCTAATGCCAATATGCTGCCATATATATACATCCAATGTTTGGCAAACTAACAACCCATAAAAGTAATTTCCAAAATAGGAATGAAGAAAATGCAAATAAATTATATTCCCATAGACTATGATTGCTCAACAAATTTGATGAAGCGGTGATGCATGGCACAGACGAGTTCAACATATTGTCCACAGAAACAGATGGATGCAGTGATTGGGCTTTTAATTTCTTAAACAACTGGAAGTTCTTCCTCAGTTATTTCCAGTCACAGGATCCAGAGAAAAGAGAAAATGTCACATTAACAGACGAGAGCACTTATAATAACATGTAATCCATATACTCACCAATCACCCTTTCTCCTTTTGACTTTCTTCTACGAGGGATAGTGCAATGGCACGATCTATATCTTATTCTCTTGCTCGGACCACACATCTAAATTTGAGATTCCCGAAAAGTTATATGTTGAGTAAGAACATATCAGACATCTAAGTATCTAACTAGCCGAAGCAGTAAAGAGATATTACTAGATGCAAGAAGCATGCACAAGCACAATGAAAGGACAATTAAATCCCATTGAAAGATTATAAGTATGAGATGTAAAAGAAGGAATGTATACTTACCCCTGAAGTTGAAGGCGCATAGGAATTGGCTCCTCCCATGATTACCACGATAATGCCCTTCCGAAATTCTGTGGCTGGAGCCTTTAAAAAATTGTTAAGCCAACCCATAATGTATGTTATCTGCCCATAGTCAATGAAGTTTTAACTGTTCATGAGCAAATCAACAAAATAAAAGAAATGAACAGAAACGAAGGACTAAACCCTTGAATATTTCGATAAGTCTAAGTGATCACACAACCTTTAAACCTAAACCTAAAACCAAAATGTCGTCAACTATTGAAAACCATAAAATTTTTTTTTTTTACAAGTGAAAATTAAGAATGATAATTAACTCATGGGACCGAGAAAACATCAGAAATTTTCCATCAGATGAACATAGAAAAATCAAGCTCAGATAGCATAAGAAGAAAAGTTGAAGCAAAAAATCTCAGGCAAGCCATCCATGTCTATGAAACTAAAGCAAATTTAGTTAGAGACGATTGAGAAAAATAAAAACCATCAAAATATAGAATACATGACGATATAGGGCTATCATAACTGGAGTATACTTTCCATACATTTAGACAATCTAAATTTCATATCCATTTCATGCACAGTCAATTCCCACATTGGAGTAGGGCATTTCTCTTGAAGCATAAGAAAACAAAACTCTAAAAATAAAATAAATACAGCACCAGGCATTGTGTTGCCCAGAAGGTTAGAGCCACAAAGGAGTGAAGAAAGATCAATAAGTTGTCACAAGCTCAAGATATATATGAGATAGAGACAGAGATTTTCCAGCTCACCATGCCACACATTCCCTGACAACTTAATTTTATCACATTTTAAGAAATTTGGCATACATGTTGACATCATTTTCTGCAAAGAAAATAAACAGCACACCAACTTGATGCAGATGATTGCTATATATAATAGAATGAAGAATATTTACAGATTCCAAACAGTTTAAGCATACAGATAAAACTTGAAAGAGAAAGCCATTTTCTACCTTTGCACAAGAGCAAGAGTGTGAGCTGATTCATGCTAAAAATAGTTTCACACTCCCAAGTTTTAGATTGGTCATGCTAAAAACTTGTTCATACTCCCAAATTAGTTCCAATTATAAGAAAAAAACAAGTAATTAGGCTTCCAAACTACCTTTTTCTGACATAGCACTCAGCAGCCAAATTTTGGGACCAAGCGAATGATTATATCCTGCACCATGTGAATCATCTTTACTTGGGGAATCTTGCAAACAAGAAGTAAACACATCTGTGCTTCTGATGCACATTACCTGTGGTCTTGATGATCAATGAGAAGTACATGGGCCTCCTGTCTCAGAGCTTGAAAGTCCAAAGGCAATGGCCAAACTCAAAATCATCCCCACCAATGACATAGTCCATTGATCATTCATCAACAAGCAGCTTGAGAAACATCATATGAGTCAGGCAAAGCAGCAGACTCTGTCATCTCAATTGGTTTATCATAGACAACACTAGATGGGAAACAACTGAAATACATCATGTTATGAAGCTTAGAGATCTTCTTCACATCTCCGCATTTAACAGAACTGAGGACCAACTTAGATAACATGACAAGATTTTGATCCACACCTAACTTAATCATCTGACCTAAAAGCTTCATTGATTCTTCTCTATCTCCTTGCTCACAAAGTGCTTTTATCAAGGTAGAGTAGGTAATAACGGAAGGAGCAATCCCTTCTTTAATCATTTTGCATTTCAAATTAAAGGCCTTTTGGGTATTACCAGTTTTACAGTAACCATCAATCAGAATATTATAGGTTATGACATTAGGGGCCAACCCTTTCAGGTGAAGTTTGTGGAAAAGCCTCAGTGCTCGGTCCAGTTTTCCTGATTTACACAAACCGTTTATTAGAGCATTGTATGTGGCAATGTTTGGAACGAGAGCCCTTTTCAGCATTTCATCCCGTAACTTGAAAGCTTCAGTGACATCACCAGCAGCTGCATAGGCATGAATCAGGGTACAGTAGGTAAAATTGTCTGGAGTAAAGCCCGAAAGCAACAAAGCTGAGAAAACACTTCTTGCATCATCAACCTTCCCAGACTTGCAGAGTCCGGCAATAGCTATATTGTACACCACATTGTTGGGCATATCAAAACTTTTGGCACTTTCATCAAGGGAGTCGGCAATTTTCTGAGCATCCAGACTAATAACATCGGTCTTGAGGAGTTTGAGATTTGGAAAAAGATCAAAATCCACAATTTTCAGCAAAAGCATATTTGCTTCATCAATCCTACCAAGTCCAAACAGGGTGCTAACAATTTTGCTGCACATAATCACATTTGAGGCAAATCCCTTCTCTGTCATCTCGAAATATGCAGTAAAAGCTTTATCCAGCATCCCTACATCACACCAACCAATAACAAGGGCCCCATAAGTTACAGCATTAGGTGATAAACCTGAATTCTGCATTTCAGCAAGAAGATCCACCACTATACTTAATTTCCTAGACCTAAAGGCTCCACTAATAAGAGAATTATACATTTCAATGGAAGGAAAAACCGCTTCCCCTTCCATTACATTTTTAATCTTAAAAGCTTCTTCAATATTTCCAACTTTACAATAGCCATCACTAAGGATTCTATATGTTACTTTGTCAGGCAAACATCCCAACTCCTTCAACCTGTCAAAAATCTGCTGTGCTTCAATCATTTTTCCCATCTTACATAATCCATTAATCATTGTATTGAAAGCAATTGTGTTTTTGGAGAAACCCCTGGCTAATATATTGTTCCAAAGTCTTATTGCGCCATCGAGATCTCCCATCTTGAACAAAATGTCAAGCAGAGTACAATAGCCAACCACATTAGGAGACACACCTCTTTTCAACATCATACACCACAGGTGCAAAGCATCATCAAATGCATCCACACGACACAAACCTTTGAGAAGAGTATTATAAGTAACAACAGTAGGAGGGATTCCTTCACGAAGCATCTCATCACAAAGCTTGAAGGCCTCACTCATATTATTTAATCTGCAATACCCATCCAGTAATGTATGATAACTGAACGAATCTGGCCTTAAGTTCCAATCTCCCATACATCTTAACACTCGTTTTGCTTGACTAATTTGACCAAGTTTACAGTGGCCATTAATTAAAGAGTTACAAATAAGCAGATTCATCTTCAACCCTGCCTTCAGCATCTCATTCCGAACCCTATTAGCATCGTCAACTTTACCTACTCTACAATACCCATCTATCAGAACCCCATAAGCACATTCATCGACAACAATATCCTGCTCATCATTCATCCTTTGAAGTACCTTCTCGGCTTCCTCCATCTTACCTTGTTTGCAATAACCCTTAATCAACAATGTATATGAAACCACATTTCTCGAAATCCCCTTTTCACACATCAACTCTAACACCTCTTTTGCACCCTTAATATCTCCTAAACCAACATATCCATCCATCAAACTATTGTAAGACACCACATTCAATTCAAACCCCAGATTCTCCATTTCCTTCACGAACTCCACAGCCTTTTCCACCCTCTTCTCCTTACAATACGCATTAACCATTATTGAACACGTAAAAACATCGGGCACAATCCCAACTCTAATCATTTGCTCATAAACACGCAACGCAACATACGTTTCATCCCTTTTAACCAAATTACTTAACAAAGAATTACAAGACCTCAAACTTGGGACACGGCCATACTTTCCCATATTATCGAACACGTGCAATGCATTCTTTAGCATGCCTCTCTCAGCATAAATTTTCAATATCATATCGAAAACAAGAGGCGAAAATGTAAATTCCTTATAAACCTTAACGAGCTCATCCCAAATTAAGAACCCTGAATAATTATTCCGACATAAGCCAACCAATTCGTGTAAACACTCTCGGGTTTCATCGTACATTCGAGCACGTGACAAGATGTGAACAATCTTGCAATAAGACTTAATACTTGGCCTGAAATTTTGTTGCTTTGAAGCTAATTCAAAAAACCCCAAGCAAGCCTTAGGATTTAGTCTTAGTTTCTGCAGCACTGAATCGAGGAGATCATCTGAGTAGTCAAAAGAAAGGTTGCTAAGGGCCTCGTAACGACCCAGGACAAGGATACGAGTAATCCGTTCGATCAATTCGGGTTGGCTTAGCTTGTATTCGTGGCGGGGCTTCCAGTGGAGGAAACGGCGCGCGTGAAGACGAGAGAGATGGTGAAGAGTGGAAAATAGAGAGTACCTGAGCATTGCAGGAGAGAAAATTTTGATATTGTAGTTGTTGTTGAAGACACTGCATCTTAACATCGATAAAATTATCAGCCATTAGTTCTGAAGCAACGAATGCATTTTGAAGGTGCTTTGGGGACGATGAGTGGAGCAAGTGAAATGGTGCTGTGTTCTTACTAAACGTTTGTTGCTGAGAGTTTACATATCGTTAAGCCCGTAAAGGTAGTTGAGTTCTTGTTCTTATTATGGGCCTCATATTCTAGGACCCATTGCCCACCTAAACACAAATTCCTGCATCCACTAAGCCCACTTACACAACAGAGCCTTGTGACCAATAGAAGAGGGAGACATGAGAGTAATTGACACGGGAGATGACCGAAGTTTGCTGATTACACATCTGTGATGCTCAATCGTCAACATATATTGAAAATTATTAGGTCCCTTTTCCACTTTTCATACGGAGATCTTTCTTCTTTTACCGTCTAAGAAGGTTTAACTGGTGTGAATTGGTCAGTGGTCGATGGAAAAATAAGGCTACATCAATGCAATGGTCATCCTTGATTCTTCCAGGAAATTTCCTTCTTTTCTACTATATCTGCACTGTCAACAGCAAAAGTTAATCAAGGAGATAAGTTAAATCATCCACTCACTTTCTATCCATGAAGGGTCCAGAAGACTCGGGAATTAAAGCAAACCAAAGACTTTCCTATCACTTTCCGCTAATCAATAAATCAACAACCATCTGTGTAAGATAGTCATCCTCTCAAGTATCGCCCATCACTTTTGGAAAAGCAATCTGCATTGTTATTTAATGCCTTAAACCTTTTAAGCATATATCCGATTACCACGCAATTTCTACCAAGACTCTTCCTGGCTTTTAGTCTCCAAGTTGTGCAAAGGTCCTCGTCCTAAGGGGTAAATCGTAAACTTATGCTATCTTTTTTTCTTCTATATATATAACCATACATTGTTCTTTGTATCTGAAAACCGGTTAATAATGGCAGCTGGTAGCTCCAAATGGTTTTCCAATAAGAGTTTGAAGCTTATAAGACTTCCTGGTCTGCGCTCAAAATCCAGGTCCTCAACCTCAAGCTCTACAACATCATCTCCCCTTGTTTCACAAAAAAAAAGCTCCAAAGAAGAGCAGCTTCAGCAAGTATTTCGCCACTTTGATAGTAATGGAGACGGACTGATTTCATGCGAGGAACTTCAATCATACTTCGAGTCTGTAGGTGAGTCCGTGTCTCATGATGAAGTTGAAAGGGTTATCAAAGATTTTGACGATAATTGCGACAACTTATTAGAATTTCAGGAATTTGTCCGATTAGTGGAAGGTAATAATAAGGAGGCAGATGATGATGATCTTAGAAGAGCTTTTCAGATGTTTGAAGCTGACAAGGGATCGGGGTGTATTACACCAAGAGGATTGCAACACATGTTAAATCGTTTAGGAGATGTGAGATCACATGAAGACTGTGTTTCAATGATTCGCGTCTTTGATCTTGATGGCAATGGAGTGCTTGATTTCCATGAATTTCGCCAAATGATGGCTTCCTCTTAACAACTCATTCTACCGTCTTTAGTTCAGGAGTTTTATGTTAATCATATCAGTCTCTACCAGGGAACGTGTATTTCCATATATTAATAGAAAGACTGATTACTCAGAATGGTGTGTTTGGTTTTGGAAATGTTATATTACTAAGGAATATTGTATTACTGTAAAGATAGATTATTAGGGAATCTTTAGAGAAATGTGTTTGATCGGTTAGAATAAATTAGTGAGTATGTTATAATAATATGTTTGGTTGGGGAAATAAATGAGTGGATATGTTATATAAATTATTAGATTGTCCTCTTTTTAAAATAATAATATACTATTATTTTTATTATTATTTTATTCTATTATTTTTTAAATTATTTCTTTTAACCCCTCTATATTTGAAATTTTACTAAAACACTCTAACCATATATAACTTTAATTTATAGCAAAATCACCCCCATTCATCCCAAGCCACCGCTGGTAGTCGCCATAATGGTGCACGACCGATCGGATCTAGCTGGTGTGCGCCGATAAGGCCTAATCCGACCAGATCTGGCCGTGAATATGACTGTTTCACGGTTAAATCTGGTTGTGGAAAGGCCAGATCTTTGGTCATGAAACGGCGACCATTTCATGGCCAGATCTATGGTGTTTCACAGCCACATCTTTGGCCGTGAAATGGCCAGATCTGGTCGTGAAATGGCCATGGATCACAAATCCATGGCCGAAAATGTCCTTATCAGCATACGACTGGTAAGATCCTATCGGTCTTGTGTCGATATGACGACTTTCGTCGGCGGCCAGCGGTGGCGGCTAGCAGCCGGCGATGGTCTTCAGTGGTTGAAAGTATTTTATTAACTTTTAAACTTTTTTATGACAAGGGTGTTTTAGCTAAATTCTCAAATGTAAGGAGTCTGGGTAATTGTTATTTGGTAGACATATGAGGGCAAATGTGTCCGAAATGATAAAAGATTAAGGGCAAAATACGGTCAAAATTAAGATTACCTCAATAATCTTATATTAACACATCTTGAGAAGGTAATCTGATTACCCCCAATATTACTAATAGTAAACACCATTTGCAATAAAAGATTATGTAATCTTTTATTACTTGACAACCAAATGGGGAACCTTGAAAATTAAACAAAGAGTACAAGATTAATCTTATATCACCCCGAACCAAATGCTATCGAAGATTATTGAGAATGTTTAGGGAAATGTATTTGATTGGTTGTAATAAATTGGTAAATATGTTATATTAATATGTTTGGTTGGGAGGAATAAATATACCCTCTTTTTTAAATATTAATATATTATTATTTTTTGAATCATTTTTTTAACTCTTTAAGTCTGAGATATATCTAAAACACCCAAAATACATAAAAGTTTAATTTCTAGCCAAATCACCCCCACCAACCCCAAGCCACTATCGGCTGCCTGCCACCACCGTCGACGACAGTAGCAGTGGCCGAAACGGCGCACAACCGGTCGTACGTCGATCTGGCCATTTTCGGCCAGATCTACAGCCATAATTGGTTGTTGTTAAAGGCTAAAAGCCATAGATCCGACCGATCATGCACTGTTCCGACGCCGACGGCCAACAGTGGTGGCCGGCCTTCAATCGTTGACAGTGTTGGCCAAATCCAGCCACCACCGTTAGGTATTTTTTTTAAAGTCTAATGTCCTAAAACTTTTGTATAGAAAGATAAAATAGTCTATTAGTATTTTTGTAAATTGTTTTTAAAACAAGGGCATTATTGTCTTAAAATTTTATTAATAGGAATAAAATTGTAACAAAATTAAGATTATAAAGTAATCTTAGAATACCTAGAAAAAATGAGAGTAATCAGACCACCTTCTATATTATCAACAGTAATTACTATTAGTTTTGGAAGATGACCGAATCTTATATTACTTGACAACCAAACATAATAATCAAATAATATAAGTTGACATTACCTCAATTATCACTGTCCGGTACTTTTGATGATGAAATATCAAATAAGTTAGTAAACTAAAGTTAAGTTTGTTAAACATGTAGATTTGTAATCGAAAAATCTGATGAATTATAGGTTAGTGCAAAAACTTGTACACGCTCCAAATAGTTGTGATTAAAACAGCATATGTTACTTCAGTTTGAAAAATCACCTCCGGGAATATTTGATACAATATAGGAGTTAGATGAAGATTAAAATTGAACTTTTATATAATTAAAAGAATCAAAATCACGTATGCGGTGGCAACAACATAGCCACAGGGCGCAAAAATCAGTAACTCTTAAGAAACTAATCTACAGAGTTTTGATTCCTACATGCTAGGGCCTCGGTTCAACTGTGTCAAAAGAAAAAAGAAGCAGAGTTGAAAGAATGTTGGATACTTGTACAAGTTCAGTATGGAAATCTCCCAGTCATGCGGATATGATCCAGGGTCCTTCCAAGCCCATATTTATTTACTGCCACCTGCCCTGCTCTGAATCCATCTCCATACACTGGGGAAGCGTCTGATACGATCTGGTGCTTAAAAAATTCTCCTAGCTTTCTCTCAAATTTCGATCTTGTCTGCCTCCTTGAATTTTTGGAGGATGAGGTTGATGCAACATTATTGCCTGAACTGGACCTGAGCTGGGCATCTAACCACATGTGTGCTAAAACCTGACAAATGCCTTCCTCAACATCTTGATTCAGAGTACGGAAACCTTATAAACAAACAATATATAAATATTAGTGTCTCCACAAGGCATCAAAAGAAAACATCCAAGGTCTTCATATTTCGGTATCATTTGATTGATTGAATGAACTGTGAAGTAAATATGAGGCACAAAATAAAAAATAAATAAATAGACGCATTTTAAATTCCATGAGATGGGATAAAAAGTACCTTGAAGTCGCATCCAAGCATGCATCATCTCATGGGCTAGGATTGACCCGGTAAGTAATCTGTGTAAACAGAAATTTCCAATCGCAGATCAAACACCCAGCCAATAATTACAATTGCAAAAACTCGTACATCTCATGACTAGATAAAAAATTGCAGAACTAATGCAGCAAGGTCGAACACATAAAAGGAAAGAGAAATGTGGAAATGCACGAGATGTAAAACGGTTTTACAAATTAGCTTTCATCTCATATCAACAATTAAGATTGACAAGCATGTAATAGTGTGCAGGAGCACGTGCGTGTGCTGTGTGTGGGTGGGTGCCTGGCTGGGATTAGATTTTTCCTTTAATGACTCTTAACAACCTATTTGCAGCTAACCATGGCAAGAAGTACGATAGCATCATCCAACAAAATAAAGTAGGCCATTCAAACTGTCACTCCATTTTAGTATTAGGGGGCATAGACAAATAGAAAATGTAACATCATCTCATGCAATCAAAATACCAAGTAATAGAAGTTCCTTTCTGTAGGCCCATAACATTTCATGTCTACCAGATATGAATCTCCCATTATCTCATCAAGCGAACTGTTATTGCCATCACAACCCTTTTATTCCCAATTCCACAACATTTAAGAATTAGAAGTACATTTTTTTTTTTTTAATATTTTAAATTATTTGTACATTCTCGAGTGTTGTGCAGATCACCTACCTTCTACTACAAATTCTAAAGAGAGTTAAATTACAATACCTTGGAAGGCCATACAGAATCAGAATTGCAGTCACCTCACAGCGTCGTGACAGTTTGTACGGCTCTGTTATCATTTCCATGGGTATGCTTCCTGGCCCAAGCCTTGTTCGCCTTCGAATCTGGAGATTTTCAGGTTTTATTATTAAACCTCGGACCAATTTATATATATAAAGTCCAGTTCACCAAAGAAAGCAAAAGATATAAAATTCTTACTGTGCTGATAGTTTGTTCCTCAGAAAGGCAGAGCCCTCTGGTCTCCGGCATGTGATAATGGCCCTAGCCAATACAAAAAAGAATGTCCAGTTATAAAATTTACAGAAGAAACAAAAATTGTTAACAAATAGCTAATCTACAATGACAAAGAGTACAAAAACACATAATAAAACAATTCATGTGCAAGCGCATATCTGTTGGTTTGTTTCTCTGAATTTAATGTATCAGCATAATTTAATCATGTTGATTTTGTATGGGCGTGAAGTACAAACAGAACAATATATAATTAAAGAGACTTATTACAATGTACTAGTTATATGTCAAACAGTATGATTTACTAGATCAATTACAAATTCTAGGAAAAGATAAGGTAAGCCGATTTTAAAATGCTTAAGCAGTATAAGAAGTAAGCACAGGTCTGCTGTCAACAATATAAGATATGCCAACCATGACTATTCAAAATTATCCTACATGTCACAGTGATAAGAAGAGTTTAAGACTTTCTCTGCATACATTCTTTTCTCCCTCTCTGGCTTCATTTAATGCTTGCCTTTCAACCAAGAGTAGTGGAACTTGCTGCTCCAATTTCATATTTAAGCCTTCATAAAATTCTTGTATATCAAGATAAAGGGGTTGGCATGCATTGGTATCCATGATTGAAGAGTCTAGACACTCTAGGCAGAGCCTCCGTCCATCATTAAGGGCAACGTATCCAGTTTCGCGTGGCTGCATATTATGCACAGATGTATCATGCGACAAGTTTCTTATCAGAAAAATCACAAGCACATGCTTCCCTTTAAATGCTAACAGAACCTGTTCTGAATGAAGATGCATATATTTCACTCAGACTGACCTCCATTCGTTCACAGCTGCAGCATCTTGGAGTGCCATCATGTTCATGAGAAGGGCAGTACTTCTGGGACCAAAAAGGGTGTGCCCTATACTCAATAAGACCAGCAGGGTTTGTTGGGATCTGTCAAAAAAAAATATAATCCAGAAAGACCAATGGATGATGAGTGATATATACAGAGAGAAGTGCATTTACATGTCTTAAATTTAACATCTCAAAAAAAGGTAAAATCAGAACTTGAATATGAAGTGCATAAATGAGGCTTTCATAATTTCCATGAATCTTATGATGAAATATCCCAATTGTTGCTTATGAGGTCAAAAACCATCATTATTCTATAACAAGATGATTTCTATTATGAACACATGCATTGCAACTGACATTGAAATACAATTCTACATCAAAAAAATTAGCTGAGAACTTGGTTGCTAGTAGGGATCTTCACATATATCTGCAATCTGTTCTTCCATTGGCCATTTCTAAGATATTAGAAGGACAAACAACTTAAAACAAAATAATAATAAACAGAATATTTTCTTCGTAATGAGACAAACTTACAAAATGCTTGCAAACATCACATTTTGGATGGTACTGCTCCTTGTAGCAAAATTTATGATAAGGGTAATTCCCAGACATAGAAAACTACAGGAAAATGAACAAAAGAAACATTAGACACCATACATCACATACTATAAGAAACCTACCAAAAAAACATAAATAGAAAAACAATAATCAGTCAGAAAACAAGTACTTTAGGATACAATTAAGGCTAAACTTTTCACCTCAATATCAGAAATTGGTAGCTGACAAGCATGGCAACGGAAACATTCTGGATGCCAATATGCATTAAGGCAATTCAGAAATCGTCCTTGACCAATCTCAGCATTGCAACCAGCACAGATCCTACCCAAGAAAGATATTCTTTAATCATTTTTCTCGCATAAGTGTCTGAAGGAGATAGCAGTGAATAGGAAAGGAGTGGAGCTCCACAGGAAATTTAGGATACAACAGCAGACAGTACCAAGTCAGGAACAGTTGAGGCCAAAAAAAGCAACCACATTATCCCTCACAAACATCCTTTTCACCTAGAAGGGTTTTGGATCAAATTTTTCAAAATCTAAATCCCGGGTTCAAGTTTCATAACTGGCACACTCATGCAAAGAATCGTTTACTTATTTTTTCCCCAAAATACAAAGCCTATCAGCAATTAGGACCCTTTCTAAAATCACTCATCCATAAGTGCAAAACCAAGGTGCATCAGATTTACTGGTATTAGAATGAGCTAATGTAATTGATCACATAACTCAAACATACCTGTACCCTGTTGGAAATTGGAGTGGCATGGGGAGATACGGATGTCCATTTCCATACCTAGGAGGAGATTCAAAGTTCAAGCTTTCTTGTATAGCTCTTGCAAGTTGTTCATCCTCTTCCAATTGAGATCCCCTGTCTATTCAAAGTATTGTAAAAAAATTAATAAATTAAACTGTAGCACATTCAATTGTAAAAATATAGAAATTACTCAACATAGTTGCCTAATGCCAATATGCTGGCCATATTATATACATCCAATGTTTGGCAAACTAACAACCCATAAAAGTAATTTCCAAAATAGGAATGAAGAAAATGCAAATAAATTATATTCCCATAGACTATGATTGCTCAACAAATTTGATGAAGCGGTGATGCATGGCACAGACTGAGTTCAACATATTGTCACCAGAAACAGATGGAATGCAGTGATTGGGCCTTTTAATTTCTTAATACAACTGGAAGTTCTTCCTCAGTTATTTCCAGTCACAGGATCCAGAGAAAAGAGAAAATGTACATCCTTATAACAGACGAGAGCACTTATAATAACATGTAATGCCCATATACTCACCGATCACCGTTTCTCCTTTTTGACTTTCTTCTACGAGGGATAGTGCAATGGCACGATCTATATCTTCATTCTCTTGCTCGGACCACACATCCTAAATTTGAGATTCCCGAAAAGTTATATGTTGAGTAAGAACATATCAGACATCTAAGTATCTAACTAGCCGAAGCAGTAAAGAGATATTACTAGATGCAAGAAGCATACATAAGCACAATGAAAGGACAATTAAATCCCATCTGAAAGATTATAAGTATGAGATGTAAAAGAAGGAATGTATGTACTTACCCCTGAAGTTGAAGGTGCATAGGAATTTGGCTCCTCTCCATGATTACCACGATAATGCCCTTCCGAAATTCTGTGGCTGGAGCCTTTAAAAAATTTGTTAAGCCAACCCATAATGTATAATGTTATCTGCCCATAGTCAATGAAGTTTTTACCTGTTCATGAAGAAAATCAACAAAATAAAAGAAATGAACAGAAACGAAGGACTAAACCCTTGAATATTTCCGATAAGTCTAAATGATCACCACAACCTTTAAACCTAAACCTAAAACCAAAATGCTTGTCAATTATTGAAAACCATCAAATTTTTTTTTTTTTATACATTTGAAAATTAAAGAATGATAATTAACTCATGGGACCGAGAAAACATCAGAAATTTTCCATCAGATGAACATAGAAAAATCAAGCTCAGATAGCATAAGAAGAAAAAAGTTGAAGGCAAAAAATCTCAGGCAAGCCATCCATGTCTATGAAACTAAAGTCAAATTTAGTTAGAACGATTGAGAAAAGTAAACACCATCAAAATATAGACATACATAGAGCTATAGGGCTATCATAACTGGAGTATACTTTCCATACATTTAGACAATCTAAATTTCATATCCATTTCATGCACAGTCAATTCCCACATTGGAGTAGGGCATTTCTCTTGATAAGCATAAGAAAACAAAACTCTAAAAATAAAATAAATACAGCACCCACCAGGCATTGTGTTGCCCAGAAGGTTAGAGCCACAAAGGAGTGAAAAAAGATCAATAAGTTGTCACAAGCTCAAGATTATATATGAGATAGAAGACAGAGATTCTTCCAGCTCACCATGCCAACAAATTCATGACATGTAGCGTTTTGTTACAGGCTCTAAAGATAAAAAGATTTAAGAATCAAAATAGTGGGAAAATGACTCACCTCTGACAAATCAAGAACCTGGAACAATGGTAGAAGCAGAACACACCCAGATCAGATAAAGATCCAATTCCCTCAAAAGGCCAAATTTACAGTCTCACAAAGGAAGATAGATATTCTTCAAAAAAAAAAAAAATAATAAAAAATAAAAAAAACTATATATTCAGAAGAGGAGAGACCCTTTTTGCTTTTAAACGCTTTCAATCCAAAGCGGGTTAGAATCTATCAGAGCAACAAAAATGTTATCAAAAATAAATGGAAGATGATTCAGAATGACTAGAAGAGAAGGCAAATACGCAAAAAGAATGGCGGTGTACTTGAATTGTAAGCCAATTCAAAGTCAAATTATTAGAAAACGTAAAAACATAAACGGATAGTTGTGTTGATAACCCAAAAGGGATTGACGAAGAATCATCAAACCCAATTGGGTTTTGACTAAATTTTCCTATAATTTGGAAGGCATGTGGGGTCCTCCTAATTCTTCAACAAGAAGGCCCCAACAAAGGTTCTTTGAGGAAAGCGATTTTCTTTTTTTTCCTTTTTTATCTTTTTGTTTTTGGTAGTATTTTATGCAAAGATGGCTTGAGTCGTTCAAATTGAGCCAGTTGACGTGGGGGGTTTAAAGTTAAAAGGCACCGAAAACAGGATGAAAAGTTCGAAGTTGTGCACGATCATTAACAGTTTGAACTACAAGTCTCTTGCTGTGTCTGTAATCTCTATGTTTCAAAATCAAAAGTTGAACCGTTCGCTAAAGATTCCAATGCTATCAAGCTTTAATCTTGTACTAATAACTATCTTCGAATTGTTTTGTTTGGGTTTCCACAGGAATTTACTACTTAGATTCTTAATCTTGTCTACATGTTTTTCTGAACTAATTTTTTACAAATATTGTACCTTATTAAATTATGATATGACTTTTACATAAACCATAGTTTTATTTAAAGAAGGAAAATGTCAAAGCGATGAAATATTTATTTAAAAACTCTTAAATAAAGTACATTATCTCAATAAATGTCTAAAGGTACATGTTAGAACCTTCAAAAATAGTAAGCTACTATATTTAATAATTAATTATTATGCAAAGAAATAATTGACTTGACGATTTTAAAGATGAAACTATATGCTTTCGTTACGTGAGGCTTGAGTCTTGAGCCGCTCCCATCGACATCAGACGTCGGCCACGTGTTAGTTAAAACCCCTACGCGACTTCTGTTAGAAACTCCTCGTATACGCTGACAAAGTCTTGTACACAGTCTTCTGCCGTCCATATTTACGCGGTAAGTCTAACGCCCTTTCACATTTAAATTTAAGCACCCTTTAATTATTGCCTATGTCACCCGTCTTTAATGGCTCATCGGTCAATACAATCCATGTTTTCCTCTATTTTTGTTTTTTTTGTTTTTAAGGCATCAAAAGCCTTCTTGTATAAATAACATTAACATTATTAATGTTGATATGAAAATCGTATCAACCAAAGAGATCCGATTGATCTTGATGAAATCAGAATAAATGTGTATATAATTAACTGAAATCAAAATGACATATGTGATTAACTGAAATCAATAATATATAATAAAAGAGCAATAAAATAAAGAACACAAAAAGATTTTTAGAGTGATTCGACAAGTTGAATCTTGAGCTTACTTGTTTTTTATTGCTTTTGAGAACTACAAAAAATGAGTCTTTTACTTAGAATAATTTGTTAACACATTTTTCATTGTTTTATGAGGTATTTATACATGATTTTCACAAAAGGAAAGGAGAGATGAATTCGAGATTGCAATCTTGTGATTTTAGTGATTCTGCGTTAAGATTGTACTGCAATCAATGTTAGTCTTATCTCCTTCGAGATATCAAAGATTGGTACTCATCCTTTGATCCGTAGTTGTCAGATTCTAGGTCGAACTACAATTCTGCTAGCTTATGAGATCTTCAATCATCTGCAAAATCACACACAACAATTAACATATACATAACATGTTTTCCACGTGTTTTGAAGTTGATTTGAAACGCCATTTCTGTTAGTTTTAACAACTTGAATTTAAGCTGGCTCAACTTCTATAATGCTTAGCACACAATTTGGTCATTCGCTTTAATATTATTGTTAATTTGTTTGGTGGCAATGGCAAACTAGTCGACGTCAACAAAGATGGCTTAATTAGGTAAAACTACTTCAAACTCTTTCTGATGAAATTTGCAGACTGCCTTTGTATGCAATTTACCAAATCCAACTGCGGTTCCCCACGTGTAGGCTCCATGGCCGAGGAAATTATTGGCTTAGAATATACAAGTTGATTGAATTAATGCTTTTTTAGAAGAGGTCACCATTACGAAATAATAGTTTTCAGTTCATCTCTGAAAGCAAATTCATAAACTGTTTAAAGAATAGTCTGTTAATTGTACAAATGAATCTTTTTCGTTTTGGAGTAATTGGATCGAATTTACACACTTGATAGTATTTAATTACTATACCACGTGATCTTGACAGATAAAGAAGATGGCTGTTTCTTTTTCCGCAAAGGTCTTACGGAAGTATTTTTTTCCCGGTAGGTGGTGACTGTTTGTTAAGTGTTAAGCAGAGGTGAGCTTTCACTGGTTTGTGATCAGAACTGTAAATATCATCAACGGATTTGTAACCATGTAAACTCGCATTGATTTTGTCGGGGTCTTCTATCTTGAACAAGATCCTGTCAGTCCATGATGGAACTCGTACCTAACGAAACAACAAATATGAAAGGGAGGGAAAATTAATGTGTCAGGATCTTCAATATTTTTACTGGCATAAACAAAACAAAAAAGAAAAAAAATATTAAAAAGAAGTAAGATTGTTAATACCTTGTGACTTGTATCGTAGTTGCTGCTTCCAACATTATACTTGAATGTTGGTTTGAATGTGAGTGATCCCTCACAATATCCATTGAAGATTTGCCCTCTTTTGGCCTCTTGTAACAGTTGATCTTTACTGGTCAGCAGCTGTAATTAATGCAAAAATTGTTAGAAAGCTCTTCTATTAAATTGGCAACATAAATTTTGAAAATGATGGTGACTATTGTGCTCATCAGGTTTTGGCCCTTAACAAAGCAGAACTATTTTGGCAAATACATAACAGAAATTGACTGTCTACTTACTTTGTGATGCAGATCTTTCTGTATTAGATTTCTGGTAGGGTGCGTAGTGATACCATTTATCCTGTAGTTGAGGTCCCCCAACCATACTGTTATATGGGCTCGCTTGGCATAAGGGTTTACATTATTGGAGAAAATTTCGTGTGATATGTGCCTGCATTGAGAATTTCTTTCTTCCACATTGCGAGCATGTGCTGCGTGAAAATAGAAAATTAAAATCACGAACAGATACATATATATAACCCCATGTTGAAGTATTTTGGAAATTTAAGAGTCTGCTTAACAGTTTTTTTTTATTGGTTTTGAGGGGTTTTTAATTAAACTGGTTTTGATGTTTTCTAAAACCAGTATTTGCCAGGTTTTTTATACACTGATTTTGATTGGCTCAAAAACCTGTCAAAATCAGTATAGTGTATTTTTGAGGGGTTTATAAAATACACCAAATCGGAGTGTTTTAGTTGGTTTTAAAATTTTATTCCACAAATATCCAATCCACAACAAAACTGTCCCAATTATATAAAAAAAAAAAAAAAGTAACCATATTATATGTATCTCCAACTATATTAGATATAAAATAATTCTAAGCAATCATTAAAAAAAAAATTATCAACATGTCATTTCTAGATGTTTTCTTGGAGAAGTGGAGCTATTATTTTTTAATCATTCTAGATGTTGCAAAGAACGATGAAGAATGGTAGAGAAACTTTATCATATTTGAGTTATAAAATACTAAATAAGTAAAAAACAAATAAAAGACTCTTACCTTATAATTGAAAAAACAAACTCCCAAGTACTGGTTAAAGTTGGGATATTTTTATGGGCATATATGTAAATTTATCATTTTAAAAAACTGTGGAAAATAAACTCTTAAGCATAGGTTGGGTGTTTTAAAAACTGCTACTAAAAACCCCTCAAAACCGCGACGGTAATTTACTTGCAAAACCGTTACAGTGGTTTACTCTCATAACCACTACCATGAAACTCACAAGTGAACCCTAAGGTTAAGGAAAATGGATGTATCATCAAACAAAGACCTTGGCTTCGGCTAGGAATGAAGGAGGGACAAGGGAACAATGAACTTACCAGAGAGATGACAGGAGATGTACACCATTATGATTCCTTTATAATTGATGCGGATTGCCACAGCCCCTTTCTTTCTTCTAATTAATCCTCCAAATCCCCCAACAGAATACTTATCAACCTTTAATTCTACAAAAGAAGCAATGGTCTCAATCTTGTAAACAATGTATCACTTAACTTCAAAACATTATGTTTGGTGCCTTACCTTTGATAAGCAATTCAGAGTTCTTCAGCCCAAACATGTATAACTGCAGAGATTGCATGATGGCTTCTGCAAAGAGGCTACAGGTGTGGAAATAAAAACTAGTAATTAATTAGTGCACTAGAGGTAAAAAGAATTAGAAAAGCAGAAATGGTACTATTAATAACATTCTTCAAACGAAAAAAAAAAAACAAAAAGTCAAGTCTATAAGAGGAATGTATGCTATAGATTAAATGAATGAAGACAGATGGATACTAAGCATCTAATAATCTCATATAAGAATATTTTTCAGCAAATAAATGAATTCTTTGACAAATGAATTTGACATTGAATAATTCATCAATTCATCGAAGATCAATCTGATACGTCTCTGCTCAAGATGAACACCGTTACTGTATTGTATTATTATGAGGTGGAACGGGGTTTGCCGCTTACACGTGAGTTTCAGCAAGAGCTGTCTGCAACAATTGTGCTATGTTTTTTCGAGGGACCTCTTGCAAACCAACTACAAGTAGATCAAACTTGCGGCTGCTCCCAATTAACTTCACCAAATCTTCGTAAGATACCTTCACGAGGCAGCATGCACCCATCTAAATATATAGCAGTGGAAGATAATTAACACATAAGATTGAGAAACTGGTTTCGGCTTTACCTGTCCATTCATGTTCCAAGTCACCACGCAAATGCAGAGGTCCGAATTCTGTAAGAAGTTACAATGATTGTCGACCTCTACTGTCTGTATTCCTTCGTTATTACTTACCAGTTGGTTCTTCATCAAATCCATTTGTTTTCTCTTCAACTTGAAACCTCTTCTGCAAATTTGATAAGCCCGTTTCCATTAATAATTATTAAGACAAAAAGAGAGACGAAGGACAATGCGGGAAGGTTGACTTATAAAACAAAGATCAAGAAATCTTCATGTAATTAATAATTAATACCCTTTAACACCAAGAACTCCGTTGAAATTCCCCATTCTCTGGCCGTGTGATTCACCAAAACAAGCACTTTCTCGGGGTGTAAACTGATTAGACATGCAATGTTTGGAGTAAAACTGGAATTTTTGGGGAGAGAGATGAATGATTGAACGATACAAAAACCATAAATAAACATATACAGCTAGCATGCATATTGACTTAGACCTTGCAGATGAAGTTTATATACAAAAGCGAAGTATTTTTTCTTTAGGCGGTGTAGGTATGAAACAAAAGTCAAGCATCTAAAATCTTCTGTTATATATCTCTTATTTTTGATAAACTAATTTCTCAACAAGTTAGGTTAGGCATGATTGACCATAGAAAGAAGTTAAATCAAACATCACAACGACCTGATAAATGAACACCCAGATTTATGTCAATTATGTAAACGGATAAATGTCCCTTAAAGGGTAATCAAAACTTGTACACTAATAATTTTGAGATATTAGGAAAGGGTGTTCAAAGTTCAAACCAGTAACAATGGCCGTGCTTCTCACAACGGGTGAGCATCTGCCGCCACATTCAAATGTCTAAAAAACAGATTAGTGAAGAAGAAAAAATATAATTTATTTTCTTTAAATAATAATTAAGATGGGAAAAGGCCTAGTTTGTCTCCATACAGGCCGTTGACTTCTGCATACCGCTTTGCGTATGAGACGATTTACTTAATATACGTGTCATCTTCTTAATGGATAACTAAAGTTCCAGGAATTTATTGCGAAATTGGCAAGTTATATTACGTTTCCATGAAGAAAATTGAATTCGATTTTGACAGCAACGACTCTTATATGTAAAGTGTAACGACTCATATATGTAAAGTGTTATGTGAATTTTGAAATCACACGCGATAAAGAAAAATAAAATGAGATAATAAATAGAAAACAATATTTAAAGTGGTTTGGATGTTCAAAAGCGAATCATACGTCTATTGCTATTATATTAATATATGGGTAAAATCAGGTTGTGTATGGCAAACTGAGTTACAATCTAGACAGAATACAAAAAGAGAGAGAGTGTGTATATAAGCTATTTTAGACTAAGATTAATCAATCCCGTAAATGAGAGGGGTTTCCTCTATTTATAATGAGAGAGTGCAAGGTAATAATTACGAGTCTGTAAGTGGGTAAGTGCCGTGTAAATCCTTTTTTGCATCCTATTGGTTATCTACACAAGAAATATCCTCAAATTGCATAGAGTTTGAGCAGGTGGATAATCTCTAACCACTCGCAAGCCTGACACTCACATGATGCACTAAACCATACCTCTTCCGTCACTGCACGACGTGGTAGTGTCTGGACGATACAAAATCTTTCTGAATCATTATTGACTCTTGCTGACGAGAGTCTATGTTAGCCCTAACTTTTCAGGCATAACAGTTTCTATATGGAAACGTAATATAAGTTGCCATGATTACTTTTATTTATAATTTTTAAAATTATAAAAGTAATGAAGATATTTGATAAATTATTATAATGGACAGGCTATAATCAAAATGTGAATATGAATATGAAATGTGCCGGGTTAGACAAAGGAAGCAACGCATTTAATTCACGAACGAATCTTTTATTATATCAAGGGTTAATAACATCAACACCCCTTGAGGATTCAAAGTTTCACAATAAAAAATAACAACATTAGGTCAACACTTACACCTCAAACTGTGAGTGAAGTTAAGATATAATTAATAGAGTGTATTTTATTGTGTAAAGTCTACTTTGTCCTTGTTATTCTATTCAGTTCACAGTCTTAATTTCCGACTTAAATACTTATGATAGAAAACAGTATACTATTATCTTCTTATTAATTAAAGAGTAAACGACATTTTCCCACCCAAGGTTTGGCGAATTGGTGTCATAAATTGCAGATTGCCACCCTTAAATTAACAGAAAACTATTTAATTTAACAGTTAAAAGGGCAAAATGGTCATTTCAAACATGAAAATTTCAAAACAACTCTTTACTTCTCAAATTCACCCCACTGAAAAATTTTAAAATAACCCTTCACTTCTCAAATTCACCCCACCGGCAATTTCAGGCCGTTCCGGCTTGTTTCCGACACAATCGACCCCTCCCAACACCACCATTACAATCCCCTCAACGCCCATATCAAAACCCCTAACCTCCCCGCCTGATTGAACCCCCCAATCGTCGACCGTCGCTTTTAGTATCAATTGGCATTTCATCCAAATTATGGCAGATCTCGGCATCGAAAACCACCCCCAAGACCACCAATAGCATCGTCGGCTTCCCCCCACCAAAACCCCCAACATCACCAACTGCAATTGCTTGCTGATCGCCGTCGCCTCTCCCTTAGGTTTTCATGTTTTGTTGCCCCTTTCCAGCCAAATTCTGGCACCTCGCTGAGGTGTAATCAAGTGGAAAAGTTAGGGGCTTTGGTGAGGAGGATAAGGGGATGCTGATGGTGGTTTCGGGGAGGTCCAATGGTGTCGGAATCAGGCAGGGTTTTGGGCTTGGCCAAGATCTCCTCTGGGGGTTATTTGAGAGAAATTTGAGATGTGGGGATTATTTTGTGAGAAAAGTAACGGTGTTAATTTAAGGGTGAGAATCTGAAATTTATGAAACTAGGGGTGGGAACTTGCATATTCGCCAAACCTTGGTGGGAAAATGTCGTTTACTCTTAATTAAATTATTTACATTATTAATCTATAAAAAAAGTAGCTTTTTTTTTTTGTTGATAAATAAATAAAATAATGATTATTTGATTGACCTCTCCATTGTATCAATACTAAAACTTGTAAAATTAGTTGCTATATCTTTGCTCAAATCATCACCACCGCCCACCAGTACAACCAAAGCCTATACCCTTCTTCTATTTCTGAAATCTTTATGGGCAAATTTCTAGCCTCTTTTGCGAGTTAGAAAGCCAGATAAGTCAAACAAAATTCAGTCCTAAATCAACAAATTAGACCTTGCAAAATTAATTGGCAATCAAAATACATAACAAAAAATAATGGGTTTTAAAAAAAAAAAAATTAAAATTAGAAGAAACCACTGCAAAGACTTTCGCATCTGTCGGCTTACACTCTATTTTAACTGTATCCATAAACTACATCGCTTGCATCGTCAGTCTCTATATCCTTTGATTTGTCACTTTGCAAAGATTCTCTATATTTTTAGCTATGAAAAATATTACACTCACAACCTCTTCTCATAAACTTTCTCTCACAATCCTGATATGGTAGCTTGCAATTGATTAGCTTGTAATAGGTTCCACCTAAGTTCTACTTGATAAATTGTGGTTGACTAATTGCGAACTATCACGTCAGAATTGTGAAAAAAGGTTTTTGAAAATATTGGATAAGGGTACACCCATGATGGGTTACCCCAAGCGACGTGTATGAAATGAAACTGCCAAATGCAGTTTCTCTCTAACCGCTATATATAAAAGAAAAATTTCTTTCTTTTACAATGACACTGTCACTCTCAGAAAAACGAAAAAGAAAATACGCTCTCTCTCTCTCTAGAATTTGGAAAACAGAAATACATTTCGTGGCTTTCTTCTAGATTAACTTTATTGCTTCAGAGATAAGGAGTAGAGGTATTTATGCTGTGTAAATTCATTGTAGTTCATTTATATACAAATGTGATTGCAATGGTGATTATGATCTTGGGATTATGTTAGGATATATGTTATTCTATTTTATTTCCAACAGAAAAGAAATTGTAGGTATAACATTATTTGTTTAGCTATATTATCGCCTCAAACAACTTCTAATGGATAAGCCATTGCTGCCACGACATGCAATATATTTTCTTTTTCCCTATCTATCACTTGTTTGCTATCTACATAATTCAACTACAACACCGTCATTTTCCATCCTTTTTCTTCTAATGTTTGTCTTTGAGGTTAAATCCATAGTTGTTGGTTTTTGTGGTTTGGCTTGGGCCTTGGGTTGTGTGGATTTGTTTCTTGGGAAAAAAACAAAAGATAGTGAAAATATCTGATTTTTTTACTCTAGGTTGAAATTACGGTGGTTGTACTTTGTAGATATTTTTAATTTATTTAAGCTTTTTAAAGATAAATAGATAACTTTTTAAATATAGGTCCCATTGATTGAGTTTTTAACCGGTTGTTTTCTGTTGAACCATCCCGGTTCAGGTTCAAACTTCAAAACCCGCAATGAAAGTGAAACTCTAACAACAGTTTGGGCTTTGGGCTAAAAAGTGTGTCCACTGCGGAGCCCAGTAAGAGTCTTTCATCCGCGTCTTTGTCTCTCAAATTTGTCTGACTTCCTGACAGGAAAAATAAATAAAAGTAAAACAAAAATCCCGCACCTGGGTTTCCATTTCGTTTCTTGTCAAAATGCAATGTAAGACTTTGATTGTTTTGTTATGCTATGATTTTCCCTTCTCTTTTAACCTCCAAATAATGTGGAACCGATCTTTTTATATTTTCTTATATAAGAATCTGAGATTAATCTTTCGATATCGCGTCAATTATGATTAAATAATGTGGATTATTTATAGGTTGCGTTTTTCTTCTATCTCAACTTTAATTTCAGTGTCTTTTTTCACTAATAATTGTTAATCTTCGTTTTTTTTTTAATTTTTTTTTTTTTTTTTTTGAAGATCTCCGAACTCAGAAATACTTGCCCAGACCTGTTTAGAACAGTGAGTATGACATGCTTCGAATGTCCAGATCTCTTTTTGAAATTATAGCACATCGTTATGATTATCTTTGGTGTTGTTTTGTGAATCAGATTTGGCCACTAGAACTATTGTATGGCGGTTTCATAATCTTGTTGAAAGAACAAAGGGTGTTGCCTCGGCTCTGATATCCACATAGCATAATATAAACAGCATGGTAAGTTTGATTATATTGCTAGCTTGTGTTTTAAAGCTGAAAATTTATTATTTTCATTAAACATCTCTGAGAAAGAGAACCTCTTTAATACTGTAATATATGACTAAAAGGTTCTCTCAGGTAAAAATTTTGTGGCATTGCCAGATTCCTAGTTAAAAAAGTTGAGAATATTAATGAGGGGGAAGTTTGCTCACTAAGAACATTAACTTGAATCGGATAATATTAATTAGTACTTTGTTGGACCCTTAATTAGAATTTATCGGAATTAACATAGGCACCATAGTTGGCGTTGTCTTTGAAACTTTGATGGAGCTTGAATATTTTTAAATGTAAGAAGGATGGTTTAGAGGTTTGCAACATCGGCAATGGGTGCCTTCTCTCTTCTATTTGTTATATCCATTTTATTTGTTTCTTGTCCTTCTTGCTTGCATAATTGGTAAGGGTCTCCCTTGGTAACGTATCATTTGTGGAACTGCTTGTGTTGTGCACATGGTGAGGGTATATAGTGAGTTAATTACTTGTCCAAATTGATGTCTGGAAGGTTGTTCTACAGGAACTCTTTTATTCTGCATGTGTCATGACCAAGCATCCCTTCTTGCAAATGGGGTCATCTTGATGTTCTTGTCCTGGCAAAACTACAGCTTCCTTATAAAATGAATTAACCGTTTTAGTCTTCCTTTTATTTGTTTTTTGGAATTTGCTTGAAGAAATTACATTACGTGAGTACACCTCTATTTGGAGATTCTATATTAAAGTTAGGGCAAATAATTTTGCTAATTGCTACAATTGCATATTCCTCAGTCTGTTTCCTTCAGTTGAATGCTGATGCCAATGTTGACAGTTAGTAGCTGTACTTGCCACTGCTAATAAATATGGAGACTTCACTTGTGAGGATTCCTTTTTGTTCATACGGCTTTAATAAATGCGTGATACTTAAGAGGAATGTTGCTTAGGAAAATTTGCAATTCGATTAATAATATTTGTGTATTCCTTTTATATGCACTTATCATTTTTTCCCTTATCTGTGAAATTTGTGATGGAATATAGAAAATTGATGGATTTTTATTGATTGAAAATTTAGTACCTTCATTTGAATTATTATTTCTTCTCTCTCTTCAATGCATGCTTACTAAATTGAAACAAGGAAAAATAACTAACATTCTACCTGGGTTAGCCTGATTACTTAAACGAGTTTAATTTTATATTTTTCTTTTTAAATATAGACACGATAAAGGCCCAAGGCTCCCCATATATCCATATTTCATTTGTGTGTTTTCTCCCTTTAATATTTCAGAAGAAGAGGGAACCACCTGAGTTACCTTGTAAAATAGAGACAGAGCTAGACAGGATCAGCAGCTTACCAGCATACGTGATAGACCAAATTTTATCCCAGTTGTCGATTAGGGATGCTGTGAGGACAAGTGTTTTGTCAAGAAAATGGAGATACAAATGGGCTACAATTCCACATCTTGTGTTTGATAATCAGTGTGTATCTTTTTCCCAAGATCAGACACTTGTTAAGAATAAGCTTGTGAACATTGTTGATCATGTTCTCTTACTTCACAATGGGCCAATACTGAAGTTTAAACTCTCTCACCGAGATCTTCTAGGTGTCAGTGACATTGATCGATGGATTCTCCATGTATCAAGAATCTGCATCAAAGAATTCATACTTGAGATTTGGAAGGGGCAGCGTTACAAGGTGCCTTCTAGTTTATTCTCTTGCCAAAATTTGATTCATTTGGAGCTATTTAATTGTTTGCTGAAACCTCCATCAACATTCAAAGGCTTCAGGCATTTGAAGAGTCTCGATCTTCAGCACATTACCCTTTCCCAGGATGTGTTTGAAAATTTAATTTCAAGCTGTCCCCTGCTCGAGAGATTAACATTGATGAATTTTGATGGTTTCACTCATCTTAAAATTGATGCACCCAATCTCCAGTTTTTTGATATTGGGGGTGTTTTTGATGATGTTATTTTCGAGAACACCTTCCATTTAGCTTTAGTTTCCATTGGTTTGTACGTAAATGTCAAAACTGAGCTACCCATGGCTCCAGGGAATTCTGGAAAACTACTTAGGTTCTTTGTTCATCTTCCTCATATCCGCAGGCTAGAGGTTCAGAGTTATTTTTTAAAGGTAATGTTCGGAGTCATTACTCCAACTCTTGTTTTTCAAATGATCTGTAAATTCCAGTGCATTGTTTCAATTCATCAGGATGTCCATCTGCCACCTCTATTATATTTGTGTGAGATTTTAACTTATGCCTTTACTCTATGTGTTCTATTTTCTCCAGTATCTAGCCATTGGCAATGTGCCAAGCAGGTTGCCTCGTCCATGTGCTGATTTGAATTATCTTTCTATACGCATAAATTTCAATGATTTGGAGGAGTGTTTAGCTGCTTTATGCCTCTTGAGAAGTTCTCCTAATCTACAAGAACTAGAGATGCTGGTTGGTTAATTTGCTTTGTTCAATTTTTGTTAATTAACAATGTGATTTTGTCTGAATTAATGCCATTTGAATGCTTTAACCTACCTGGTTAACTGATATACTGATTGAAAATCCATTTCTGATTTGGAGGAATTTGCAAGATTCTAACATATTGGACTGCATGTAGGCTCGCCCGGAGGATAATTGTATCGGTGTTCTCACAAGCTTTTGGGATGATGATCACTGGAACTCTATGTTTCCCCAGCTGCAGATAGTGAAGATAGTGGGCATCTCTGGTATAAAATCCGAATTGGAGTTTATCAACTTTGTGCTTTCAAACTCTCCTGCACTTGAGAGGATGACTGTCAAGCCTGCTTCTGCTGATGGAGGATGGGATATGCTGAAAGAATTGCTGAGATTCCGACGTGCCTCAGTGCAAGCAGAAGTCATCTTTTTGGACCCTTAACAATCTGTGTGGGTCTTGGCAGCCGGAGAGAGACTTGAAAATGTTAAAAAGTGTGTGAATGTATCTTATTTCTTTCAACTCTTACCCAAAACAAGCAATATCATTGTAATTAATCTTGCGGAAGCATGTTGTTAAAGAATAGTGTTAATAACCAAACGGTCAGCATGCTCCTTTGTCATTCTTTTTTGGAATTATAACACTTACTCCTTTTTCCTAGCAAAAAGAAAATAAAAAAAAAAAGAAAAAAAAAAAAGTATTGATAAACAATGAGCTGTGTTGGAGCTGCATGGAGCCATGATTCTTTTCTTTGTCATGCTTATAGCTGCATATTTGTCCAAAACAAATGAAGTTTCATAATGGGTAGCAGTGTGAACTTGTAGGTCTTCGCCTTGTGTCATCTTCTACCTGGGTTTTAGACAATTTGTTGCAAAGTCAACAGGAACACCAATCCTTGAGGGTTGCTAGGCGCTAGCTATCAAATCAGCTATAACCTGACAGTTGATGGATATGGAGATTGGAGAGCAGTAAGCTTATTGTTTATAGAAGTAGTTTTTCATTGAATGTTAGAATGTTTAGTATTGAATTTGGTAAAAAAATCTTTCTTATAGAGAAGGCGATTGGTTATAAAAAATTAAATCAATCCATAGAGAGATATATAAATAAATTAAGCGTAAATGTAATTGAGCATTAATATATGGACTTCTGGTTCTGGGTCAATGGAAAGGCAGTTATTACCAAATTCTCTTTCTACCACTTTCATCCTTTTAATTTCGGTGGACCAAACTCAGTAAAGGAGAAAAATTATTGGCTTTTGAGTTTGATTGTGATAGACTTCATCTTCCTTTCCTTGCAAATCAAGAATTTACGTGGGAATTAATTATTTTTGTCTTCGTGAAATAAAATAGATTGAGCATTGTTGAAGGAGTTGTTCATCTTCACCTACTTTTCTACTCTAAACCCAACCTGAAAATTTAGCTACCACGTCAAAATCTTCCCCACCAAATATTTATATATATATATGAGTTTTTAAAGTTGTTTGGTAGGTCCCAATAGTCTCGACATATTCAATTTGTTCAACTATCGTCGTTTTCATTTAATGAAAAGGAGTTTGTCAAATGTATTTTGGTAAGGTTTACCGATGTCATTAAATATTGCCAACTCAAATCAAACTTCTTCAATTCCCCTAAAAATGGTACACATTTTCCAAGTCCCAACTAACACCTATTAGGTTTCAACGAGGGAGTCAACTACTTATAGTAACAAAACTCCTATATATATATATATGTATATATATATATGGGAGGTGTGCTGCTAGTAATGCACATGAGGACAAGAAGGATGAATTAAATAAAAGGACAAAAGCCCCGTGTGTCTAACTCTCAACGTAAGTCGACGGTGGCTGTTAACAGCCATTCTTTATGGGATTTTGGTAAGTTATAACCACCTTTCAAACAATCTTAAGTCCATATCTAATCTAACTAACTTGTAAAAAAGAAGCACAGATCCATAGACCAAGCTCCAAACCCTAATTCTCTTTGCATATAATAAATACTTCAAGAAGTACAAACTCATTCTTAAGCAGTAGTAAATTAGTAATATCTTCGGTAGCTCTAGCTCTTGGTTTGTAGTAGAACCTTAGAGCCATGGCCGTGGAAACTACTCCACTTCTTGATAACCAAACAGTCAGCCAAACCAATGGAGATGATGAGCAGAACAAACCAGTTACTTTTGTCAAGGAGTTTGGCTATGAATCAAAAAAGTTATGGAAAATTGCTGGGCCAGCAATCTTTACTGCCATTTGTCAGTACTCACTTGGTGCACTTACTCAAACATTTGCTGGTCTTGTTAGTGAAATTGACCTCGCTGCTGTGGCCGTCGAGAACTCTGTCATTGCGGGTCTTGCTTATGGAGTCATGGTGAGTTCTCTATTTACTTTTAACAATTTCCTAGTTAGTGGAAAGCTTTTTTGGCCTGCATTTGCAATGCATATATAAGCTGGGTGGAGTTGAAGTAGGCGTTAGTATATCCACCATCCAGAGCAGTTGCTTTGGCTAGGACTTTTGTATTTTACTATGATAACATAACAAGTTAAAAAGAATTTGAGTAGGATGTTGATTCTAGAAATGGTAAGAGATAAAGTGAGGAAGCTTGTGATTTGAAAGTGCTCTGCTTTTAAGTAACTTTAGTTAGTACTAGTAGCAGTCGGTAAACTTACGAAGTTGCTATTTACCCAAATAATAGGGGCTTGTGTTAATTTTGGTTTAATAAATGCAGTTGGGAATGGGCAGTGCACTGGAGACACTATGTGGGCAAGCATATGGTGCAGGGAGACTGAGAATGTTGGGAATATATATGCAGAGATCATGGGTCATTCTGCTCACTACAGCTTGCTGTCTTCTTCCCATTTATATTTGGTCTCCACCAATTCTTGAGCTCTTTGGAGAGACCACTGAAATCTCCCAAGCTGCTGGTTGGTGCCTTTTTTGTTTTATGCTGTTTATGACACTAAAATTCTAATTCTATTATTTAATTTAAAATGATTTTTCTTTATGATGAAATTATGTGTATTATGTAAATAACTATGCAGTGACATTTTGATGCAGGTAAATTTGCTCTGTGGATGATTCCACAATTGTTTGCTTATGCAATAAATTTTCCGATTCAAAAATTCTTACAATCACAGAGGAAAGTCTTGGTGATGGCGTGGATATCAGCCATCGTTCTGGTGCTACATGCAGTTTTTAGCTGGCTTCTGATATTGAAACTTGGTTGGGGCTTAACCGGAGCAGCAATCACTCTTAATGTGTCGTGGTGGCTCATAGATATTCTGCAATTATTGTACATTTTCATAACCAAGTCAGATGGTGCGTGGAGTGGATTCTCATGGCTAGCATTTGCAGATTTGTGGGGCTTTGTCAAACTTTCCTTGGCTTCTGCAGTTATGCTATGGTATATATCTCTCAGCCTGCTCACTAAATTAAGAGTTGTATCATATAGATGTTGTACTGATAGTGTTTCTTTTTGGAATTTTGATTTCAGCCTGGAGTTTTGGTACTTGATGATATTGATAGTGATAACAGGCCGCTTGTCTAACCCTTTGATTCCAGTTGATGCCATTTCTATCTGGTAGGTTGTTAATATAATTTATTGAGCATGGAAGAAGAAACAAAATCAAGAATCAACTATAATATCAATTTGTAACATCTTGTTTTGCAGTATGAACATTCAAGGTTGGGATGCAATGATTGCACTTGGATTTAACGCCGCAATCAGGTGTTGCTCCTGCATTTAATTAACTTCTAGTCACTTATGCCATCATGTTATATTTAATTTCATAGAAAACAGCCATTTGTGCGAATGACTTACAACTGATGTTTTTGTTACAGTGTGAGAGTATCAAATGAACTTGGAGCTGGTAACTCTAGGGCTGCAAAATTTTCAGTTGTAGTGGTCTCTCTCACATCCATCTCCATTGGTGTTTGTTGCATGATATTGGTGTATGCCACCAGAGATTATTTCCCTTACCTCTTCACCTCTAGTGACGCAGTTGCCGAGGAAACTACCCATCTTGCTATCCTCCTGGCATTTACTGTACTTCTCAACAGTCTGCAACCAGTCTTGTCTGGTAACCTACTGAAACATTTTCTTGTTAGTTTGCCTCTGAAATTAAAGTTCCATCTCTTTAAATATTGGTTTCGTTTGGTGTCAAGGTGTTGCTGTTGGAGCTGGATGGCAAGCTCTTGTTGCATACATCAACATCGGATGCTATTACATTGTTGGACTGCCACTCGGCATAGTCTTGGGATTCACATTGGATTTTGGAGTTGAGGTGAAATAATTTTATATAACTATTTCTATTCTCCAGTACTTTTTTCTTGTTCATTTTTATAATGAAATCAAGACTTTATAAAAATCCAAAATTTTACTTGTGCTCTGCAGGGTATCTGGGGAGGAATGATTGGAGGAATTTGTTTGCAAACCATAATTTTGATAGTGGTTACTTCAATAACCAATTGGAAAACAGAAGTCAGTATCTCAAATCCATTCTTTATTTCCTTGCCTATGATATTTAACCACATTACATTTCATTAATTGGGTTGAACGGTTAAATTTGCAGCTGAACAAGCAGAAAGCCGTGTTCGGAAATGGGGAGGATCAATTGCAGATCATTAACAAGTCTTACAGTTTTGAGGGGCGCAATGAGAAATGGGGTTTTGGATGGAGCATAACCGGCATTACTCATCTGGGTTAAGAGTTAAAAAGAGAGGTTCATGTTGGTGAACCAATTTATAAATTGGTAAGGAAAGAAAGAATGAATTTGTGATTTTGTCCTCATTTGAAGAGGGGGGATGGCGCGGACCCATGGGTTTTTGGTGTATTTAGTAGCGGTTTGGTTATTCAATTTTGTTTACCAAGGGCTTACTAACTTAATTTCATCGAATAATGTGTATTCTATTCTCACCAACTTTTGAAATTTCATTTAGTTAACCCATGCTCAATCAGCTCTGAACCAGTACATCATTTAATCTTGAAATCATTGTTCCACAATTCTGTGCATCATCAAGTTCAAGTAATCCAGTTAATAATCGGACAAAAGGACATAAGAGTTCCAATATGAGCAAACAAAAATGGTCAAAATCACTTCATTACTGTTGTAACCTATAAACTGTCTCACTTCTAAATTCAATCCTCACGACTATTAGAAGAGATAACCATTAATTTTAAGACCCATAAGAATTAGTTGAGGTACGCTCAAGCTATCCCTAATTACCAAAAAAAAAAAAAAAAAAAATTACAACCCATAAATTCATCATACACCCATTTTGTTAAGAAATGGGAGCTGATATTGAATCATCACGCATGCTAAATTACACTCAGCTTCAGCTTTAATAATGAAAACATGATCTTTTCTTTCTATCTCCCACACAATCTTTGACATCTCTTTTCTTTTCTTTTGGTTTTTGTTTTATTTAGATTATATAATTTATATTTATGGTGCTTAATTGTATAATAATTGGATTAATATTTATTGGAACATAACATAGTGAAATTAATAATAAATTCAGGTCTAAATATCGGAGAGACACGAATTTGATATCTAGTTTTGATAGTAATATATTAGGTGTGGGGATTTAATCACAAATTCAGGCGTATTGGAAGCAATATTTCCCCAAAAAAATAAACCATAAAATACCTTGAATTATTGTTTTTCAAACCTTAATTAAAAAGAAAAATAATATAATTATAGAAGGATATGTATCGAATTCATGTACCGAATATATTAATAGACGATTAGAATTTCATCGCATCTTTAGGTACACGAATTTTATGCGCATCCAAACGCCGTCTTGTGGCTTTGAGATAAAACGACAATGCGTTTCTGAAGCTTATGTATTGACTCTAAATCATACGACATCGTTTGCTATCACCAACATAATCCCTTCATCTCTTCCCATCCTCTCAAAACCCCCCGCACTGCAACTGAAGCTTAATTTATCCGTTTTTTCTCCAAACTCGAAACCACCATGGCCCTTTCTATATCCTCTCTCACGTCTTCGTTTTCTTCTCTCTCATTTTCCTCCCAAATTTCTCAGCAACCAAACACTTCTCTCTCATTTAAGCAATCCAAATCCATATCCATTGCGCCAATCTTTAAAACTCCTAAACTAGTTGTATCCGCCACAGTAGCTTCCCCGGCTGAACGAGAAACAACAAATCTCAAGAAGTACGTTAAATCGCGACTTCCTGGTGGATTTGCCGCGCAAACTATAATCGGGACTGGTCGCAGAAAATGCGCCATAGCTCGCGTGGTCCTACAAGAAGGCAACGGACAGGTCATCATCAACTATCGCGACGCTAAGGTTCCTTTTCTCTTTTACTATCTCTCTTTGTAAGTTGCGTCGTCTAATCTTTATTCATGTCGGGAGGTATGATGCTTATTGGTTCCCGAAACTGCTCTTTGACTGAAATTAAACCTAATGAGTACATACATTGTTTAAAAATAAAATTTCTAAGGTTTGGTCGTTTGAAATTTTGTGGAGGATTTTGTGCATTATAGAGTTGGAGTCCAAACCGCAGTAACTTGTGGAAATTTGCAGGCTTGCAAAAAAGGGGCTTAGCCAGGGTCATAATTATGCTTTCATGAAGCATGGTATTCTGTTTTTCAAATACAATGCCAGATAGTATAGAAGCGCACTAATATACAATAAAACTTTCATATTCTTAAATATATATTAGCATATTCATAAAAAATACTGTATCTTTTAATAACAATGAATTTAAAAGTATCATAAGGTTGATTTTGTACAGAAAATTAAAAAGAGGTTTAAAGGAAGAGGATGCAGTTTGGAATACTTTATTTCCGGCATTTCTAAATTACTAATACTGATTTCTTGTACAGTTATATAGTGATATTCATCTAAAGAATATAACACTTTATATACGTCATTATAATTTATTATTACACTTTATATCAACAGTGTTTACAAAAGAAATATACACCTTGATGCAAAGAGAAGCAATGTATTAAAGAGTTGAAGTCCTATTTTAAAACACTTTGAAATGGTAAAAATTGATGAGATATTAGACGGTCAGTGGGACTACCTACTTGAATTGGCCACTTTTATCCCATATAAATACTAATCAGTATGAGTCTTGAGCAAATTTCCAGAAGGCCGAACCTGAATTTGTTGTTGTATCTCAAATATTCAAGAAAAGTTGTTAGGATTATTCAGAGGTTCTGTAGTGGCCACCCTAGGCCATTACACTGCATCGCCCATGCTTGCGATATAGTCAGTGCCATCCTTCATTTTGGGACCAAAGATGTTTCGAAGTTGTATTACACAATAATTACTTGTGGATTTTCTTTTCTTTTTCCTTTAGCTGGAGACAACTAGTTTAATAGACTCCAAAGCTCCAAGGTGCATAGCCTAGTATTATGGATATATTTGCTAGCCTGCACAATTTTGGTCAAGGCACTCATCTGGATTAAGCTCAACCTAAATGTTGGAGGAAAACCTGAACTTAGAAATTTTGGACCCTGAAAACTGTGTTGATTATTCCAGCAGAATTGGAGTTGATCTCAATTCTGTTCAAAATGAAACTCTACTCAACTCACTGAAGATTATGGGAGGGATGTATGATATTGTTTTATTTTGGTTTCCTTGTCATGAAAGAGTCTCTATTTGGCCATCTGTGTAATAAATCCATAGTTTTATGCATTGAAGGATTGTGGTTTTTTTGGCTCATGTGTGACAAAGCAAGTCCCTTTTCGATAGTAGGCCTTTTATATGAAATAAAAGAACAAGCCTGCAAAGTTTTGGAGTTATATTTTCAGCTGAGGATGATAGCAACTATTCTGGTGGTTCTCTATATGGCGGATCTCTGAATGATCTTAATAGATTGCTTTGCTTATTAGTTTTCTTGATTTTCTAATATGTTTATGCAGTCCTCGTGATTTGCTTCTTTTAACGTTCTACAGGAATATCTTCAAGGAAATCCACTGTGGCTACAGTACATAAAAGTCCCATTGGTAACTTTGGGTTATGAAAGTAGCTATGATGTGTTTGTCAAAGCTCATGGAGGTGGCCTATCTGGTCAAGCTCAGGCAATATCGCTTGGCATTGCTCGTGCATTGTTGAAGGTGAGCGAGGATCATAGACCCCCTCTAAGAAAGGAAGGGCTTCTGACCAGGGATTCTCGAGTAGTAGAGAGGAAGAAAGCTGGTCTCAAGAAAGCCCGTAAAGCACCACAATTTTCCAAGCGTTGAGGTTGGAGTTGCATTGCAATGCACTTTTATTTGTACACCTATTTCTGTTGTGTATCTATGAAGAGTCTCTTACATTTCAATTCCTGAAGTATGTACTTTAGATTCAGATATCATACAATTTTTAAAAGCATCTTTGGTAGATGGTTAACATAATCCAAATATTCCTGGCAATTTTGTGAATGATGAGTTCCTTTAATGAAGATTTTTGAAGTCATGAATTTTTATTAATAGGGGAGGTTAACTGAATCAAAATCTGAACGTGTCAAAAATTTTGACGTTATTTTGGACTCTAAACTGCAATAATTTATCATGCTCAAATTAATCTTGAGAAAAAAAAACTCAATTTTGTGATATATCTTTGCTTTCGGCGGATTTTTACGTTTACACAAAAGCGTTTGAACTGGTATCGGATATTGCTTATGGGCATTGCTTTGCCCCAACCATCTGGAGTAAACTGAATTTACTGAATTCTGAACCTTTCATTTTATACATAATGAGAGACAATAGGAGAAATAAGAAATTTCATGGTAGGTGTAGGTCTAGGAAAGGAAAGGAAAGGAATGCATATAATTTGTCTTTGCAGAAAGTCAGAAACTTAAATGTACACGTCGGATATCTTAATGAAACTAATAAACCAGTAATTTCAAGCCACGTATAAACTGGCGATTGTGAGTGTTTTTTTAAGGGCAAACCTCGTTTCACAAAATTTCTTAGCTCGTTAATAGTTTTAGTAGTTCACTAACTTTAGCACCGTCAGCACGTCAGTCTGCATCTCACAAAAAAGAAAAAGAAAAGAAAAAAGGGATAAAAATCTAGCCAAAACAGTCAATACAGGGCAACAGCGTTTCAGATGTAACGGCATTCCACGGCCTATAAAGAGTTTGTTTGGTGAGCAATTTTGCTTCCTTATTCGACGCTTTTCATTTTCCCGAGAAAACAAAACCAAATAAAGTGCCCCTGATTTTCCCGGGAAAATTGTTTCTTCCATCGAACCGTGATATTTTTACATTTATTTATTATATTTATTCAGAATGGGGGATTACGGAATTAGTGACGATGATCATTGTTATTCGTACGGTGATAACGATGACGATTATGACGATTATGATAGTAGAGATGAATTACAAGCGGCTGAGACTGAGTGGTGTGTGCGCCAATCTACTGCTTCATCGAGTAAGGTAGGCTTTAGTTTTTATTTTTATTTTTATTTTTACTTTGTCTTAGGTTTTTCTTTCTTTAAATATACTTAAATTGAGCTTGATACAATTCCGAAAGTTATAGTTTATTTAGCCCAAAGATTCATAAGTCGCGAGTACATTTAGCGTCAAAAGGCTCAAAACAAATTAATTTGGCTGTTACAGTTAAATGAAATAGTCGATTTATTGTTATTATTGGTTGGAAAATAATTGGATTTATATATAGCTTCCAGCTTTTTTGTTTCATAATCCACGTCATCAGCAACCAAGAAAGTATTTTTTATGCCGTTTGAAAGTTTCTGGCCAGGTGATTATGTGTTGCTTATCCAGATTCTTTTTGTTGATTGTCAAATTTACATATTATGATGTTGCCTCACATTCATGAATTTTTTCTCGGCTTTGTTTGCAATCAGCTTATTAATTGGACCAATGTTTGGTTTCCATCATAAAAGCAACAAATAAATTTACTTTTGGGCTATGCAATGTTTTCCATTAACAATTTGCTTTCTTATATTTATCTCATACGCCCTAACTTAGGGCTTAGCGGGTTTCTGTTCTATTTACCTGTGGCATTGTGTTACTTGTGTACAGACAATTCAGTTGTTCTGGATTTTCAANCAGGGCAACAGCGTTTCAGATGTAACGGCATTCCACGGCCTATAAAGAGTTTGTTTGGTGAGCAATTTTGCTTCCTTATTCGACGCTTTTCTTTTTCCCGAGAAAACAAAACCAAATAAGGTGCCCCTGATTTTCCCGGGAAAATTGTTTCTTCCATCGAACCGTGATATTTTTACATTTCTTTATTATATTTATTGACAATGGGGGATTATGGAATTAGTGACGATGATCATTGTTATTCGTACGGTGATAACGATGACGATTATGACGATTATGATAGTAGAGATGAATTACAAGCGGCTGAGACTGAGTGGTGTGTGCGCCAATCTACTGCTTCATCGAGTAAGGTAGGCTTTAGTTTTTATTTTTATTTTTATTTTTACTTTGTCTTAGGTTTTTCTTTCTTTAAATATACTTAAATTGAGCTTGATACAATTCCGAAAGTTATAGTTTATTTAGCCCAAAGATTCATAAGTCGCGAGTACATTTAGCGTCAAAAGGCTCAAAACAAATTAATTTGGCTGTTACAGTTAAATGAAATAGTCGATTTATTGTTATTATTGGTTGGAAAATAATTGGATTTATATATAGCTTCCAGCTTTTTTGTTTCATAATCCACGTCATCAGCAACCAAGAAAGTATTTTTTATGCCGTTTGAAAGTTTCTGGCCAGGTGATTATGTGTTGCTTATCCAGATTCTTTTTGTTGATTGTCAAATTTACATATTATGATGTTGCCTCACATTCTTGATGTTTTTCTTGGCTTTGTTTGCAATCAGCTTATTAATTGGACCAATGTTTGGTTTCCATCATAAAAGCAACAAATAAATTTACTTTTGGGCTATGCAATGTTTTCCATTAACAATTTGCTTTCTTATATTTATCTCATACGCCCTAACTTAGGGCTTAGCGGGTTTCTGTTCTATTTACCTGTGGCATTGTGTTACTTGTGTACAGACAATTCAGTTGTTCTGGATTTTCAATTTTTGCGTCACTGTCTTTATGACTTTTCTGTTTTTTTTTTTTTTTTTCCCCACTTATTGTTGATGTGGTTTGTAACCCTCCTATCTTGCAGGTAATTACAAAAGAATCACTCTTGGCTGCGCAGGTAAAGTATCTACTTGGTAATTACAGTTATGCATTCCTGAGGTCACTATTCTTTTATCCCTTAGTTTTTCTTTCTTAAAGGAAAAAAGTAAAAAGAAAGTGGACTGGGTCCTTGTTATGCTAAACTTGTATAAAATGTTGTTATTAAATCATGCAGAGGGAGGACTTGCTGAGAGTAATGGACTTGCTATCACTGAAGGAACACCATGCTCGAACCTTACTTATCTATTACCGTTGGGATGTTGAAAAGGTGCTTTCAGTACTTGTAGAGTATGGGAAAGAGAGATTATTTGCTAAAGCAGGTATAACAATTCTGGAGCATGATGGCCTTTCCTCATCTGAATTACCATCTAAAGTTTCCTGCAATATTTGCTTTGATGATGTGTCTGCTGAGGAAGTTACTACTATGGACTGTGGTCACTCCTTTTGCAACTCTTGTAAGTATTCTGACATGAAATATTTTTCTTTTACGGCACCATCTGAGTAAGTTGTTATTCAACTGTGCAAAATTTCTTCCCAAAAATTCATATCGACATCCCATGGGATTTGCTAAACATTTTTAATATGAGGTGCTTTCCTTCTCTAATATAAATGCACACATGGAAGTATATTTACCAAGAAGTTAAATTTGATTCCTATTTAGTATATTTAGTTTTGTTGTATAAATTGGTTTGGTAATAGAAGTGCTGGACTGATTTGTGTCATTGATGGCTGTAAACGAAAATAAGGATAGGAAAGATGTGTAAGCGTGAAAGGATTAACTTTATCCATAGGTAGATAAAGGTAAGAAAGCTTTTTTATCATCATGTTTAATTCTTAAAATGGAAGTTGTGTCTTTGCAGCACCTGAAGAGAATGAGACTGAAATTGGCTTTTTATGTGATTGTGCTTAGGTTGGACTGAGCATTTTATTGTGCTGATAAATGATGGCCAGAGTAGACGCATTAGGTGCATGGCACACAAGTGCAATGCTATCTGTGATGAAGCAAAAGTAAGACATTTAGTTAGTGCGAGGGATTCTGATCTTGCAGAGAAATTTGACCGTTTCCTGTTAGAATCATATATTGAGGATAATAGAAGAGTTAAATGGTGCCCTAGTGTCCCACACTGTGGAAATGCAATAAGAATTGAGGTGGATGAACTTTGTGAGGTGGAATGTGCATGTGGGCTACAATTTTGTTTTAGTTGCTCATCTGAAGCACACTCACCATGTTCATGTCAAATTTGGGCACTCTGGTCCAAGAAATGCCTGGATGAATCTGAGTCTGTTAATTGGATCACAGTTCACACTAAACCTTGCCCGAAATGTCAAAAGCCAGTTGAAAAGAATGGAGGTTGCAACCTGGTATCCTGTGTTTGTGGGCAAGCATTTTGGTGAGAATTCTAATCTGTTTCTTCTGCATTTTTATTTTTATTTTTTGTCCTTCTGTGTATTCATATGCATATCTATAGTTCCTGGGGATGGGGTGAATTATATGACTTGACTTGTTGGTTAAATTTTAGTTTCTACCTTGTTTTGGTTTGCCATTTCTTTTATTTTAACTGGATAAAAAATGTATACTTGCACAGAACTTATGTTTCTTGTGACATGCCACTCTGTCTGGATTGAGATTCAGCTGTTAAGGACTTTGATTTCTAATATTTGTTAAATAAACCATCCGCAGTTTCTGCCTCTTTATGATTTTTAGATTAAAGAGAATTCTTTCAGGGTAGTATGGATTTGTAGCCCAGTCATATACCATAGTGCAGTATTTATCCTTTCATTTGCAGTATATTTGTTCATATGAGGAATTGTAAGGTTTGACTGGTAAACATTACCCAGGGGCAGTCACATTTCATGGTTGCTCTCTGGTGTAGATGTCTAAGACTTCAATATTGTCTATGGCTGGTTTCCTCACACGGAACCAAATTTATTCAGTGTAATTATACCTGTCTATAAGGGCTTCTCTTTTTTTTTTTTTTTTTTTTTTTTTTTTTTTTCTTTTTGCATTAAAACTTTACTTTTAATGAATTTTGACTTTGTTTATAACTGTACTGCAGGCGCATGTTTATATGTTATTTCTATTTGATGCTTCTAGCAGTGCTTCCTTGACCATTGCAATGCATGCTTGGTGCTCCAATGAGCCCCTTAGAACAATAATATTATCTTTGCCATGCAATAGTAGTTACTTATAACAGGATAAAAACTGAATTTTGAAACTTTCTTCTTATTATACAGTTGGCTTTGTGGTGGTGCCACTGGTCAGGAACACACTTGGACAGAAATTGCTGGTCACAGTTGTGGGCGATACAAAGAACTTGAACAGGAAGCTGAGTGTGCGAAGCGGAGCCTTGAGCGCTACACTCACTACCACAACCGTTACAAAGCTCATATAGATTCTCTTAAACTTGAATCGAAGATGAAGGAAACTATACAGGATAAAATAAACATACTGGAGGAAACTGAAATATCATCTAAAGACTTCAGTTGGATAATAAGTGGACTCGATAGGCTCTTCAGATCAAGGCGCATCCTTTCGTATTCATACCCTTTTGCTTATTACATGTTTGGTGATGATTTATTCAAAGACGAAATGACAAAGGAGGAAAGGGAACTAAAACAAAATTTGTTTGAGGACCAGCAGCAGCAGTTTGAGGCACATGTTGAGAAGCTTTCCTCAATTTTGGAAGAGAAATTTCATTTATACACTGAGGATGAAGTTAAGGATTTGAGACTAAGGATAATTGCTCTGTCTGTGACTACTGATAATCTCTGCCGAAATCTGTGAGTTACTTAAACCTTGAGTTTTACTAATTTTCAACCACATTTGTATGGCGTTGTCAGAATTATGGTTGATAGAGTTTTTAAGACTTTAACAATGCAAATGGGAGTAATTTCCAAAAGCTATAGAAGTTATCATAACAGTGCAGTGATGAGTTTACTCTTGCAATTTACAGTAAAAATCAATTTTGACTAGATTTGATAGGAATCTAGGACATCTTTTTTGGAATGCTATGGAACACCATGTAATAACTTTTTTTTCCGAATGTCTATAGTTAATGCCATTTGTTTTGAGCATATGCAGGCATGAATGGATTGAGACTGATCTTCTGGGTTCACTCAAGTATACAGTCCATGAAATAGCTCCTTATAAGTCAAAGGGTGTCGAGAAAGCTTCAGAACTTCCCAACTGTTTGGACACTTGATCTGTTTTTGGGATATTAAACATGAGATGTGGGGAAGAATACTAGTATCGATGGTAGGAATATTTCAGTCTTCTTCAGTTCTTGTTCTTTTCATGTGATGTGTAATAGCATCTAATGATGATGCCATCTTTATAACTATCATTTTTGCAGGTAGATTGATGAAGCCTGTGCTCCAGTATAAATTTTTTGGCGAGAAAGCAACCGGGAAGGCATATTTGATCTTGATCTATTGCTCAATATGGTTTTTCCACGGGTTGAGGTTACAGCTTCCCAAAGATTCGTCCATCACTTAGCCTATCAATTTAAAATATATCTATCTATCTATCTATATATATATATATATATATTTTGGGTCAAAATGCTATCCTTGTAATCAAAAATTTTCTTTTCCCCGTTGCATTATCATTTTTGGGTTGTCATAGATCTTTCTTTTCTCGTGTACAAAGCCCCTTAGATTACATGCAGTTGAATATGTATACTAAGATTGAAATAATGCTTATGGTTATAATCTTTATAATTTAATAATATCCTTCATGTATATGATAGAACTACTGATTTACATTCTATCATTGGAATTTTGAATATTGACCGTGTCTCTAATTACCAAAAAAAAAAAAAAAAACATGTCTCTAAAGAGCTTAATGAAAAAATGATTCATGGAAACTACAATAGCTAGACCTTCGGTGAAACAAAAGGGTTGAAATGGAAAATTGGTGTTTGTGCTTAACGAAGTTGTGTTTAAATTTCAATCAAATAAAAATACATATTTATATTTTAAATTGATCGAATTTTTATTAGAGGGATACTTCTTAATAATGGGAAAATGACGTTCATCCCCATAAACCAATATAATATGCCGGGTTTAGCAGCTGGGGTGTTCTGATGAAGTATGAAACAGTTAAATGTGCCTTTACCTTTTTAACTTTAATGTCTGTATGTTGGATTTGTCATTGTGATAGATCTGACTTTAATTCAATTTCCCATCCAAAAGTTCATTGTTTAAAGCGCGAAGGAAGAAAAAACTTAAACAAACTAATAGCGGGCTAAAGCAAAGTCTACAACCGAATGGTTTTACTCTGAAATCATTTTCACTATTTCATTTGGAAAGACCTAATTTCCTCGATTCCTAAATTCAAAATTGCTAATTCCTTTGCCATTTGATCTAATCGATCCTTGCATTGCGTTTATTGTGCCTTATCAATCTCCTCATACATGTTCAACAACAGTGGCATATCAATCTCGATCTCCGATGAAGAGTCAGATGACCTCGGCCGGATGCGAGTCCGAGTTCGCAGGAAGCGCAAGAAAAACAACTTACGAGTCAAGAGCGAGTTCACTCGCCGACTTCTAAGATTCTTTTTGAGGTACTGGACCATAGTGATCTTTGTTTTCGCTGCTGGATTACTTCTTTTTGAAGCCACTAGAATTGGGAGGAAACCCGGTTTGGTTGTTAACTCAAAAGACAGTCACGTTGAAGTGAAGAAATCAAGTTTGGGGGAACATTTAACTCGGATTGAACCACCGACGAGAGATGTTCGTGATGGCAGAGATCGTAAGTGTTTTCTCTAAGGCTTTATATTACTTTCAAGTTAAGTTCTTCTTTAAATTGAAGATAAATTACAACGCAAGTTTCAGGTGTACAAATTCATACATGATTTTGGTAACTCTCTAGTCAGCTGAGTTTGCATGATATCGTTCAAATTGAAAAAAGAAATTATGAATTTTAATTCAATTGTGTAGTAATTAGGTGTTACGAGGTAGTTTTCTTGTGCTAAGAGCTTGGGATTTTTTTCTCTAGTGATAATTATAAAATAGGGGGCCGTGTGCAAAGGAGCTCTTTACTATGAAATAAATAAAATTGTTGGAGTGCAGGAAAGTGAAACAAGAATTCCATAATGCAACAGTTTTTAAGACAAGAAAGCTGAGTTATAGATTTAGCAATTAATTCAGGTTGAATTTGTATTGTGGACAATAAATATAGAAGGTTGTTCATGATGTCTTTGATATTGATGTTTTTGTCATCTGTTGTATAGAACATGACTCAATTTGTGGATTTTATCAGGTTGCTTGAAGCTGTTACCTCCTGATCAACTTGAGCATCTGGATCTTCCTGTGAATGAAAAATCCAGAAGTCATGTAAATAAAGTGGTTTACTTTTCAGAGAATGATATACTTGATGTAGGAGGAAACAATACCTTATCCCGACAGCAAAGCAAAGGCACAAGATTTAATTTATTTACAGGAAACCAGACTTTTGATGAGAGAGAGAAAAGTTTCAAGGTTATGAGAGCCATATTGACATATTTAACTATGTTTAAGATAATAGATGGCTGTGATCATGTTAATGTTCGATTGTGAAATAAAGTTTTCAAGCTTAGAGATTAATTTTATGAATTATATTCTTCTTTATGTGCTTTTTCAAATTTTTATCTAATATCCTCTAGAAATTTGTTGCATGCAGGTGGATAAAACTGCTGAGGTACATTGTGGTTTTTACAGTGAAAATGGAGGATTTAGAGTCTCAGATGAGGACAAAAGGTACATGCAAAATTGCAAAGTTGTGGTGTCTACTTGTGCATTTGGGGGAGGAGATGCGCTTCATCAACCAATTGGAATGTCAGAAGCATCACTTAAGAAGGTTAGCATGTTTAATGTACAAGACTTATTACTTACTCATTTAAAAAGGTTAGATGCATAATACTATGTGGATTCAGGTATGCTATGTTGCATTTTGGGATGAAATTACCCTGGCAGCTCAGGAATCAGAGGGGCATAAAATTGGTGATGATAGATTTATTGGGAAATGGCGCATTGTGGTTGTGGGGGAACTTCCATTTACAGACCAGAGGTTGAATGGTAAAATTCCAAAGGTATCCATGATTTACATTAGCATGTGTTTCTTCCCTAATTTTTTTCCTTTGTGTAATGCTCTTGTGATTATCAGCCATCATTTCGTTCATGGATTCTTGGTCAACTACTTATATGAGTATTCCACTTTTTTGCTGAATATGTAAACATTTGTGAGTGCATGTGACCGAATTTGTAATGATCTAAATCCATGTCTGCTGTCATCAGATGTTGGCGCATCGTCTCTTCCCTCATTCAAAGTACTCCATTTGGGTTGACTCAAAGTCTCAGTTTAGGAAGGATCCTTTGGGGGTGTTGGAAGCCCTTCTTTGGCGTTCAAATTCTGTGCTTGCGATTTCACAGCATGGAGCTCGCAGTAGTGTGTATGATGAGGCTAAGGCAGTTGTTAGTAAACACAAAGCCACCCCAGAAGAAGTTGAAGTGCAGTTGGCTCAATACCGCCATGATGGCCTCCCTGAGGACAAGAGATTTAATGGAAAGAAAGGTATTATTTACTCTAATACAAATATCAATATAACTAAGTAGATGCATTTGCATAAAAGAGCTTTTCTTGCCACATATTTCTTTGGGTTTGCCATAATTTATATTAATCTTACTGCATTGAGCTACCTTCTTTCGCCTTCTGCTTTTTCTGGATTTGGGGAGTTTAGATATGTCTCATCCAATACAAAGAAAGGCAATGTTTATTCATTACGTGCCCAAGTTTTTAAGGCTTATTCTGCTTTTGGTTTCCTCTTATGAGTGTAAACCTCAGTCTTCCATAAGGGCAAGGTTCCTGAACAAAAAGTATGATGGGAGTACTTTTGAGCCCAGGCTTGGGTTTACTACCCGCTTTAACACCTGAATTAGGTGATTTCTTCTCTCAACTTATAGAGTAAGTCATAGATAGGAAGGAAAGACTAATATCCAGACTATATAGTACATGGAATCTAGAGAAAGCAAATGTAATGGCTAAGTGCTTGGTAATGATGGGACCTCTTACATGGACCTTATTTTGCTGTAGGAATTTCTTTTAGTTGTTTTAATGTTTGTAGTCATTTGTTGGAATGTGCAGCTCTATCTGAAGCATCAGTCATTGTGCGGGAGCATACACCATTAACTAATCTGTTTATGTGCATCTGGTTCAATGAGGTGGTTCGATTCACTTCTCGAGATCAGCTGAGCTTCCCGTATGTTCTATGGCGGTTGAATGTGTCTGAGAACATCAACATGTTCCCTGTTTGCATCCGCAAGGATCTTGTTAATGCTATGGGTCACATACGCAAGGCGAAGCCCTTGAACAGTAGAATGTCCATGTTCTAACGGTAACAAATTTCATTTCTCCAATTGTTGTAATAGAGGGGGCGAGGGGGGGATTGTATGCTGTAATTATTCTTAATTCTTTTGTAGATGTAGAGTTTTCTGAATGTTATTTATTGGCAGGGGCACTGGCCTCGATAATTTTCTTCTGTGGATTGTTTCTTATTCTTTAGGTTAAAAGTTTATTAAATAGATCGTGTATTAATTTTTGTCTTTAAAGTCCTATTCATTTGGAATAAGTTATTTGAGAGAATTACTTCTTTTTTTTCCTGAAACAATAGAATTTTTTGTTATTTTTCCTGGTAAGACTGGTTTATTTCATGATACGTTTGCCTCATTCTTCACTTTAGGATTATTAATAAGAACCTATCTGGTATAATTTTAAATATCGATAAAATACATCCCACAGGTATTTGGAGTTGGAAAGTGTATAATATTAAAAATAACTGGATTACAATGAATCAATTAAGGATGATTATTATTTCAAAATTAATGTTAAAGGTGATGAAATTAGTAATTTTAGAAGTAAAAATTGGAGTAGGTAAAAAAAAAAAAAAAATTATTTTATTTTTTGAAAATACTATATATTAATTAGACATTATATTTATGTTGTTAAATAACCGCTTCTAATATACATAATTTTAAATACTGAGAACGATCGAGAGGTTGTAGTATGCTATATCATCCAGATTACAGTTCGGTTTCAATCAACAATCGAGTTGGTTGAGTATCTAGCTATTATAATCTCTTAAACGAAAATTAATTTGCCCAAACAGTTTGGTAATTATGGGACTATGAAGACCCCTCATCAAAGTTAAACTATACTAAATTACATAGAATGTGGATTAGGTCCGAATTACAAAAAAAAAAAAAAAAGAAAAAAAAAAAGGGAGTGAATTAGGCGACTGAAAACACTCACTTGGAGGAGCAGGTTTGTTCAACAGAAGTGTATTAAAGTGATATTGAGAGAAGATAGCAAATCCCAGGCTTTCGATCATGCTGCCCAGAATCATATTCTGCACTGCAATAGCGTTAGCCACTTTGGCAGTAATTCTCTTGGCTTTGGTATCCCCAGTAGTTCACAAGAGACAATCAAAGAACCACTCCAGTCCCCGGTTGGCTCTATCCTTATATATTCAACCACCATATATTGCGAGCTCTAAAACACGACCAGTCTCAAAATCTGATGGTGGAGCATTTATTTTTCATCATACACTCACAGAGGGACCTGAGAACACTTCTCGGGCAGTTGGAAAAGCTCAAGGTTTCATTGTCCCAATTGAACATTTTGCACATTCTGCATTCAACGTCATTTATCTCACATTTGAAACACCTCAGTATTCTGGTAGCCTCAGTGTTCAGGCCAACCAAGTTAATCACAAAGATACGGAGAAACTAACTGTGGTTGGAGGTACAGGTTCTTTCGCTTTCGCTCGTGGACATGCTGTATTTGCGCTGACTGATCGCCAAACTTATCATGTAAAGCTTCAGCTTAAGTTTCCAAATCCATCTCATACAATTCCCGGATGAACCAGATCCTTATTCTTGATTTTGTTGCTCCTTAATATTCCTTTTTTTTTATTGTTATATATAGTAATTCTTTCCTCTCTTTTTTTTCCCCTTTTTCGTGACAGAAAGAGTATTTCTATAACTGCCTGCCACTTTTATTGACAGATCAATATGATTAGACTACTAATAAATAACTTATGATTACCGTAATTGTCTTAAAATATATAAATGTATATCTCAAAAATTGTGGTACACGAATTAAACGTGGAATTTTGGTACTATCATTGTCGGTTGTATCAATATTCAATAAAATTCTTGTAACCGCATCTTTGTTAATTTTCCGTGAAATATGTATTTAGATAATATGTATCTTATAATTTAGTACCACATAATAATAGTTAAAGTTTCAACTGTTACAACTTTGTAATCAGGATTTGAAAGTGATAATTGATTTTGCTAAAAGAGATACTCACCAAACTAGTCGAAATTTGAGAATGAATATTAGGATTTTAATCACTTCTAGCTGATCTGATATTAAAAAAATAAAATAAAATTTTATAAACTCTTGAATTTGAGTTTCTCTTGGCACTAATAAGGTGATTATTAGAACTCTCACCGGATCGATCATTTCAGGATCTTAAAAAATAATTGAGAAAATTAGTTAAAACATACTTAAACTAACAAAGACACCTTCGTAATAAAAAAAATAAATTAGGATTTTGCCAATCAATATACAAATAAAAAACTCAAAAGTGTAAGTTAACTTTTTCCCTCAAATATTTAACCTGTTTACCGGGGTGAGTCGGAACGTAGCTAAATCCGTATGACACTCGTCGCACTATTTTATTTTCTATTTATAAGGTGAAAGGCAACTGTTAACTGTTGAATGTACAGATTTAATATTATTCAATATTTCACGCTCCGTGCAAGCTTCGCCGATATCTCCTCTCTCGCTTTTTCACCTGGCGAAGTTACATCGCTTGAATCTCTCCTACTCCATAACCGCTAGGAATGGCGAAATCTAGCGCCGACGATGCGGAGCTACGTCGAGCTTGCGAGGCTGCCATTGAGGGAACGAAACAGAAGATCCTTATGTCCATTCGTGTGGCCAAAAGTCGAGGGATCTGGGGAAAATCTGGCAAATTAGGCCGCCACATGGCTAAACCTAGGGTTCTTGCTCTCTCTAGTACGTTTCATTTCTTTTCTTTCAATCTCCATTTCTCAGTGTCATTTAACGCTTGCGATCCTCCTCATAATTCTTATTTTGTTTCTGATTTTGTTATTCTTAGACATCTTGTGTTTGTTGCTTTATTGTTATTTAGTATTAACTGAAAACGATATTTTGTTTTATTGTTATGAAATTTTTGAAATGTGTAGACTGTAGAGCCAGTTAATGTATTGCTGGTGATGTGGACTTCTACTGTTTGTTGGCTCGAATTCCGGAAACTTGAAACAACGGTTACAGAGATATATATTCAAATTTGATCAAAGTTCAGTTTAGCAAGATTGTATCGCATGCTTAGTTGTTTCTAGATTCATTTAGAAGTACCGTGCGGTCAGTGATTTTTTACTAGAGTTTCTTTTTTTTTTTTTTTTTTTTCAAAATTTTGAGATAAGTGAGAAAGTAGGTCTACTTCTGTTTACTAGCCTTTTTGCGCTGTTGGTTGGGATATGCTGGCTGTGACATGTTCATCACCGAGGTAAAAAGCTGCTTTTGTTAATAGGATACATTTGATTGAGTGCAAGAACAGATTATCAAATAACCCGGGGGTTTAGCCAAGTGGCCAACCCTGTGGTTCGTTCCCACAAGCTCTGGAGTTTTGATTCCTCAAGGTCATTGACTTGGCCAAAAGCTAGGAGTTTCCTACTTCCCAAATACCGTAGGCTTTGATGGGAGTGCTAGTTTTGAACTTGAGCTATGCAAGTTTCGTGAAGTTTGGTCTGAGAGTAAATTTAAAGAAGAAGAAGCGGAATTTGGAGGGTCATCAGTTATGTAGTGATCACTGTAATATAGGATTGAAAGCTAGTGATCCTGTACTCGTCATAGTTTTCCTTGTTTCCTAAACTCATGATACTTTGTGTTGTTTATAAGACCATTGAATGATAATAATTTGTATGGCATCATCATTGATAACATGTTACATGTGCAGCAAAAGCTAAGGGTCAGCGAACTAAAGCTTTTCTTCGAGTCTTAAAGTATTCCACAGGAGGAGTCCTTGAGGTAATTTTTCTTTAAGTTTTAATCATGTCAAAAGAATATTCAGAAAATCTAGTTCTTTAGTATAAGAACTTTGGTAGCCTACAAGTAGCTTTACTAAAACTCAACTGCTGGGTTGGACCCTTACCGTGATCATTCGTTGGACTAGGTCATGAGTGTAGGCCTTGGCTAAGCCTAAATTTTATGGTTTTCAGATATCTAAGATGGGTTTTGGTGTTAGATTTTCAAGCTGTAGGTGTCTTGTCCAAGCTTGATGATTCTAGCTAGACTATTATGTTAAATTGGTTGGTTTTTTCCTTCTGCCTCTTTCTCTCTGTTTCAATTTAAGCAAGCCTCATGCACATTTTAATCTGTTTTAACCAACTTGCCAATCAGTGTCTGTGTCAGTCATCTTATGGACTTCTTTATTTCTTCTGTATTTCACTAGTAATTTGGAGATTTGGATGTGTGTATGTGGTCACGAACTAATTTTTCTGAATACTTCTTAACTGCTATTACTGATGCTACCACAAATATTTTACCACATGTTAATATGAAAGAATAAACATAAGAACATTCAAACATCCTGGAATAGAAAATATAGTGGATTATGACATAATAGCTTCCTATCTCCAGAAAATTGACTTCTTATAAGTGAATAGTTTCTAGAACACATATAAGCCTTATGATTTTCTTCTACATGCTTTTAGATCATATGCTTTGGCTTATGTATTGTTGGAAATTTCTTTCACACGCAGCCTGCAAAGCTGTATAAGCTTAAGCATCTCTCGAAAGTGGAGGTTATAACTAATGACCCCAGTGGATGCACATTTACCCTGGTAATGCTCGATCTAGTATTTACGTTTCAAAAACAGAAAAAAGCTTTATGGTCCATCTTTCATTTATTCAATCATTCCTTGGGGAATATTTGAATTAAGAAGAACTTTAACAAAAGTTCAAGTTATTATTATTATTATTATTATTATTATTATTATTATTTTGTTTCTGCTGGTTCCTGACTAAGTGTATTACAGGGTTTTGATAACCTCAGAAGCCAGAGTGTTGCCCCACCTCAGTGGACTATGCGGAATATTGATGACAGGTACATAATAAGATTTTTCTTTTCTTTCTTAGCAGGGAAATTGTACCCAATTAGAGATACCCTATAGTAATTGTTAACACAGGATTTTTCTTTTTTGTTTCTTGTAGGAACCGCCTTTTATTTTGCATTTTAACTATATGCAAAGATGTACTTGGTCGTCTTCCAAAAGTTGTTGGTATAGATGTTGTGGAGATGGCTCTTTGGGCTAAGGTGCATTTAGTGATTTGATACACTTTTAGCTTGGGACTTTAGATAGTTCAATTCAGCATGTTTGTACTATTCTGTTACTTTTTCTCCATTTTCATGGCTGTTAAATCACTACTACCAAATTGTTTTATCATAGAAAATTCCTATATGTAGTCAGAATCTTTTGGCTTCTTAGACAACTTTGGTTATTGCTATTGTTAATGCTGAAAATATATATTAACTGTCTTCCACTGTGGTAACTGTTGAAACTCTAAAACTCAAGAGTTTGCTATCATTTTTTTGAAAAAAGAAGGCCTCTTCTCAATTACATTTCTTGTTCTGGTTATGTTTGAAATAATACCCTGGTTTTGTTTCCTTATTGTGTTAGTGGTTGATTTGGTATGTTGCTTGATTTGTCTCTTGTTCTGTTCTTGATAATAAAATATGTATGGTTGTAAATTGGGATGTCAATTAAATGTGATGATTTGGTAATATAGCAAACCTTGTCCTCGGTGTGATGGGATCAATATGACTTTTTGATATAACTTCCTTATGATGTGCAATACAGGAGAATACACCCTCAGTTAGTACCCAAAGAAATCTGCAAGATGGGCCTGTTGCAGCTAGAGTGACAGAAAGTGAGCTGAAAGTGACTGTTGAAAGAGAACTTGTCTCCCAAGCTGAGGAAGAGGATATGGAGGCTCTCCTGGGCACGTATGTACTTTTCTCCTTTTATTTGTGAGGCTGTTAAAACAGGTTGGGATGTACTTTAACAAGGATGACATTCCATGTAAATATAAACTAACATATGAAATTAAGTACATCTTGAGGTCCTTGAAATTCTTCAATGCTGAGATGCAAAACTTGAGTCACTGACACCTTTGAGTCAAGAACATTGCAAAGGAAAGGAAGTCAAATCAAATTAAAATTTTATAAAGTCACTGAATCGTTTAAGTTCTGGTTGAGGTCCTTGATCCATGGGAGATGTGAAGTACTTACATACTTTCTTTCCCTTGCAATGTTCTTAATTCCCGTATGCCCTCTTTGGGTTACAATTTTGCTGCAAAGCTAAAAAAAATATTTTTAAAACAGGAGTAACACTTTTGGATTTTGTTGAATATAGGGTTGCAGATTTTTAAGGTGTGTGTTGATTCATGGTCTGTCGTTGTAGTTTGTCCTATTATTTGCTGATGTTTACTGCAAATATGGACTCATTTTGATTCTCATCTGCTGTATCACTGAAATGGAAACCAAACCAAACCAATATACTGCCTTTCTTGCAGCATTCTTTTGACTATGAATTGTTGAGATCACTTTTGTTCTGATCTGGTGTTTTTTGGCATAATATGGTATTGCAGTTATGTCATGGGTATTGGGGAAGCTGAGGCATTTTCTGAAAGGTTGAAGCGTGAGCTTCTAGCCCTTGAAGCAGCAAATGTGCATGCCATCTTGGAAAGTGAACCAATGGTGGAAGAGGTATTTCCTTTTGATTTACAGCTGTACCTTTGAGTTCAACAATATTTATGTTTTTGTGAGCATCTACTTTCTTTTACTGTCTTGGTTTGTTTATCCTTGTGATTAGAACTTGTCAGAGAATGAGCCACTGAATTTTGAGTCCTACTTGCACTATGTGATAGTCCAATTTAACTCAGTTGTATAAGATGTTGTAGACAAGCAATTATTCTGTCAGGGATCAAATCTACTGCTATATGATAGTCATCAAAGTTTTTATAGCAATACCAGTCTAGTCTCCTCTTCTCTTCCATTCAAGCTGCATTCAATGTCCTTAAGAGTGCCAGTAGTGTGCACCAAAGATTATTAGTCATCTGCAGTTGCTTTTACATTGGACTTTATATGTACAAAGCATTTTGGTCAACTATCATCTTGTATTGAGTACCTTTTTTGTTAATGCTTCATTTGTTGAGCAAGTGTGGGTTTCCTCCTCTTTCTAGTCCTTTAATCTGTCGGCACTTCATCTGTTGGAGCAAGCATTGTTTTGAATTTTATTGTTGTTCATCATTTACTGTCTTTTTATTTCTTAGGGTCCTTTTTGGCAGTGAACATATTTTCCGCTTAATTGGTGATTTCTTGTCTTGCAGGTACTGCAAGGGCTTGAGGCAGCAACAAATTGTGTGGATGACATGGATGAATGGTTAGGCATCTTCAATGTAAAACTTAGGCACATGAGAGAAGACATTGAATCGGTAGGGGCCTTTCTATGCAAAATTATGATTCTGTGGTTATTCTGCTGGTCCATTCTTGGTAATACTTATCATTTCTGTGCATCTGGGAATACTCTAACCTCATTTTATTACACACACTATCGCACAAACAAATTACCTCTCTGTCAACTGATCAAAGCTGTCTTGCTTCATTCTTCATTCTGCCTGTGTTTGGGTGTTAAAGCAAGTGATGAATGAGTTGCTACTGTATGAAATCACTATTTACTGTTCTAATTTTTTTAAACTTCTTACATAACATTCATGCATATGGAGTGTTCTGTTTGTATTGTAGTGAAGTTTTTTCTTCTCAAAGTTAGGTTTTAAAGACTGTTTTGGATAGGGGGCATTTTCAAAGCTGAGCACCTGATAAGTTTGCTGGTGATTTTTTTTTTTGGGTCGTGATATACAGATAGAAACCCGCAATAACAAATTGGAGATGCAATCTGTTAATAACAAATCACTTATTGAGGAGCTTGATAGGCTTCTCGAACGATTGCGTGTACCTTCTGAGGTATGCTATCTATTATTCTCATTGTGTTCATAAAATAGCTTATTTTAGGCAACATATCAAGGCCACAATATATTATCCTTACGACGTTTTGTCTGTTATAGTATGCAGCATGTCTAACAGGAGGTTCATTTGATGAGGCACGCATGCTTCAAAATGTTGAGGCATGTGAATGGTTAACTAGTGCGTTGCGCAACCTGGAAGTACCTAATATGGATCCTATCTATGCAAATATGAGAGCTGTTAGTATTCTGCCTGTCTTGTTTTTCTTTTCTTTTGAAGATCTTGTAAGGCAGATCATGAAAATGGTTTATGTATTACTCATATGGTTGTCTTAGATAGTGATTCAGAGCATTTTGGAAGTGATAATATTTCAGTTCAGTTCCTCTAAAAACTAGAATTTTAAAATTGCAACATTATAATGATACAAATTTATAGACCAACCGTGCAACCTCGTGCGAGGTAGCCTTTCCTTATATGGGGTTTGATCAAATTTGAAGAACTTTCCAGCTCCAAATTAAAAGGTTGTGCTAAATAGTTATATGAATGGGTTATTGGCAAAAATGATGCTGAATCCTCTGACCATTTGTTCCTTTATTGTCCAATGGCTTCACGGTTATGAGCAAAAGTTTGTAGTGAAACCAATCTTCAATAGGTTGCTCCTAGATCTTGTTTTGATTTACTTGTGGAGAATTCTACTTTCTTTAGTAAGGGAAAAAGGCCAAGACCCAAAAAATGTGTGGTTCTTGCTCTTTTGTGGGTTATTTGGGTGAAAGAATTAAATGGATTTTTGAAGACGGTGGGGAAGAAGAATCTGGAACTCTGTGGGACATGATCAAATTTTTGGCATCTCTTAGGGCTTCTGTCTCAAGAGATTTTGAGGACACCTCTTTTTTCTTTATCCATCTTAATTGGTTAGGGGTACTGGGTAGTATGTTGATCCTGGTATTTTTGGATTTGTCCATGCCATAGTGTCTCTCTTTTTTTGGGTTTCTTTTTGCACAGGTTCATGATACTCTTTGCTAAGATTTAGCCCCTTTTTAGATGGGTTATTTTTATGGTAGTGGGTTTCCGATCCAGTATCCAAGTTTTTTCTTACATTAATAGACATATGTACTTTTCCTATTAAAAAGAAAATAGTTATTTGAATGGGATTTAGTTGTGTGCCTGATACCAATTTTGTTGCAAATTGAACTTTATGTAGATTTACTAATGAGCTGGAGAACGCATGTGCTCAAATTAAGATATCTCAGCTTGCGAGAAAAACTTCATAGACTGTTATTGTCTTATTATATAATGTCATTACTGATAGTTAGGTGGAAATAATACTCTCTGTTGTAATTTATGTTTCCTTAGTTCGCTTCTACAAGTTTACTCTCTACTTTGCAGCTCGAGCAAGATGAGCAAAAGGGGCTAGAAAAAAAAAATTTGTATGGGAAAGTGTGAAAACTGTGAACTAGTTAGCTTTATTTTTTTTATTTTTTTTTTTCTAGTTCCCTTTGTTTTTGCTCCTAAATGATAATAAACCTGCTGAAACCCAGAGGCTTGATTTGGATAAATTTGTAGCGTGTGACTAGGGTTAAATGACTCACTCGCCAAACTGTCCCTAGTTTTTTGTTTGAACTCATTTCTACGGAATTCTAATTGTCTTGTTTCACCTCTTTTATTTATTCATTCATATTAGGACACCATATTTAATCTCAGCATCTTGAGTACCTGATTCCTGTAGCCACCAAACTAGCTGTATGAATTTTCAGCCAACTTAATAATACCATTTATGAGCCCTTGTTGCTTGATTAAGGCATCGGTTTGTAAAGTTTTCAGTTCATATTGGTAATATCCTATATAATTGCTTCTTTCTAAAAGCTGTAGCTGAAATTCCTACAGGTTAAAGAGAAGCGAGCAGAACTTGAAAAATTGAAAACTACATTTGTTAGAAGAGCATCTGAGTTCTTGAGAAACTACTTTGCTAGTTTGGTGGATTTCATGATAAGCGACAAGAGTTACTTTTCTCAGGTATTCTTCAGCTTCATGTTCTTCTGTTGAGAACAATTTTCTGTTTTCGGACTGAGACTTCTAAGTTGCCTGTTTCTTTGCAAATAGCGAGGACAATTGAAGAGGCCAGATCATGCTGACTTGCGGTATAAATGCAGGACATATGCTCGTCTTCTGCAGCATTTAAAGGTCAAAAAATTGTGGACACTGTGTGTGTGTTGTGGTTGGGGGTTTGCATGTGCATGTTTCTGGGCATGAGTTAATGTGTATCACTTGTTTCCTTTCTGATTTTCTCTGTTTCCCATTTTCAGAGTCTTGATAAGAATTGCTTGGGTCCTTTGAGGAAAGCTTATTGTAGCTCCCTCAACTTGCTTCTTCGCCGGGAGGTTAGGCCACACAACTTCTTACTAAACATCTTAAAATTATTTTCCTCATTTTATAATTATTTTATGCATCTATGTTTGGGGCTGAGAATGCAGCTCTTGATTCTTATCTCAATTTTGGATCCATGTTGCATGCCAAGAATATGATACTTAAAAGTTGCACCATAATGTGTTGAGGATGTGTACAATGTGAAGTGGATTTAGCCTCTGTGAATGCTGAGAGATTTTTATTTTTCTGAGTTCATGCCTGCAATTTATCTGACATTCTCTTTCTACTTCTTCGCGTCTTTTTGGGTAACCCAAATTCATGGTTGATAACTGATAACATTAAGCTTTGCCAGTTATCATCTCCATTTGTAGAATGACTATAAATTACTACTGTTTTTTTGTATAAGGCTGTCTTATATTTTTCCAAACTTGATAGCTCAATTGTTGTAGCAATGTTTGAACTAAGGCTCTAAAGTTTTCTTGTTCGTTAACAGGCTCGGGAATTCGCAAATGAGCTTCGTGCTAGTACAAAAGCATCCAGAAATCCAAGTGTCTGGCTTGAAGGTTCCACGGGATCCAGTCATAATGCAAACACTGCAGACACTTCTTCAGTTTCTGATGCATATGCCAAAATGCTGACAATTTTTATTCCACTCCTTGTTGATGAGGTTCAAGACCTTTTCATAATTTCATATTAACATATTCTAAGTTCCTAATTTTATTACTATTTATGTTGACAGTTTTCTGCTCAATGGCTCCAATTGCAGAGTTCTTTCTTTGCACACTTCATGTGTTTTGAAGTGCCTGCACTTGTTCCCCCAGGAGGGGTTGCTAATGGAGGTAGAACTGGTTCCTATGATGATGATGCCAATGACGATGACTTGGGCATTATGGATATAGATGAGAGTGACAGCAAAGCGAGTAATTCTTTTTTCTATCTTCCTTCTATCAAGTTTAAGTTGGTGTATGCATGTCACAAAGTTCTGCTGCTCCTTTCTCAAGCTAAGATAACTGAGTCAGATTTTTTAATTCTTTAGGTAAAAACTCTGCAGATCTGTCAGCATTAAATGAATCTCTCCAGGAGTTGCTTAATGGAATCCAGGTAATGCAATAAAAAATATTGTTTTTGATGTTCATGTCCTTGTATCTTCTTTGTGTGTTATAGCCGGTTTTCCTACCAAAAGTGTTTTTTTGGTGGCTACCAATGGCCATCTTTCGAAGATGGATTTCCTATTTTATTTCCCCAGTTCCGGATTTTGATTAGCAGAAGGTGCCAACTTCTATTTTATGATTGGCAGGAAGACTTTTATGCCGTGGTGGATTGGGCATACAAGATTGATCCTTTACGGTGTATATCAATGCATGGGATCACAGAGCGCTATCTCTCTGGTCAGAAAGCTGATGCAGCCGGATTTGTGCGTCTGCTGCTTGGCGACCTTGAGTCCAGAATATCTATGCAGTTCAGTCGTGTAAGTTTATGCTATAAGCAGGAACAATATAGTTTCCCTATGTATTATGATGATTGAGGAGAGCTCATCTATTAAATTGGTGAATTGTGCAGTTTGTTGATGAAGCTTGTCACCAAATTGAAAGAAATGAGCGTAATGTACGGCAGATGGGTGTCTTATCCTACATCCCAAGGTAAGTTGTGTCTTATGAGCATATCATTTATTGCCTTCATGCAAATTTGGGTCTTTTTATGAACTAATTATATAATGTATCAACTTGCCCCAATATTGAGAGTACAGATAAAGGAACTAAAGCAAGAATCTAGTGTCTTCTGATTGATGGAACTGAGATTGAGCCATGAAATGTGCAAAGAAAGATTTCTGTAATTTTAGCATAATCACTGAGATCTGAGCCATGGCTGTAAATGAAAGGATTTTTTGAGTTGTATTGAATGCCTCAGTTGTTCTTAAGCTTTTTGTTAGCTTGTAGGAGCCTTTGTGAATGAGGTTTTAAATTGAAATATCTTCTCAATAACTGAGATTTCTGTGTCCACTTTAATGTGGCATATTCGGTTAGAAGTTGCTCAACTGAAATGAAAAACTGGTTAGCTGCTTTGAGAATGGTTTTTTTGATGAAGAGTGGTATAGGAATGATGAATAAATAATATGGTTGTTTTAAGATTTTTTTTTTTTTTTTTTTTTTTTTTTTTGGTGCATGTATATGTATGTGTGTGTTTGTGCGTGTGTACCATTTTTCAATATTTGGTTTAACATTATTGATATCATTACTTCTGTATAGATTTGCCACTCTTGCAACCCGTATGGAGCAGTATATTTCCGGACAATCTAGGGATTTGGTTGATCAGGCTTATACAAAATTTGTGAGTACCATCTTCTAAAGCATATATCTTGGATATTTTTTATGAATGGCAAATGGTGCTTTGTGCAATGTGATTCTATTATAATGCATAACTTACCAGATTGATGCAGTTTCAGACAAAGTTATGTGAAAATAGGTAGGCTTATTCTTTTGCCGCTTGCAGTGGTTGGTATTGTAGCTTAAGCCAGGGGCGGAGACAATTCAAGCCCAGGGTTGGCCGTGCCCTCTCTGGGATTTTCAAAAAAAATTGTAACTTATCAGTTATGTCCTCAATACTTTGAATAATTACAGTTACCCCCTCAAATAATTAAACTTGGAAAAATATTAAATGGAAATTTACCCAATCAGATAATTACCCAAAAGCAAACTAAATGAAGCTTAGATTATAAATAAGGTCTTATCATATACAAATTTAATGACACAATTAATAATAAAGCCAAAATAAATAAAATTCTAGATTATAAATAAATAAAATGCATTTTATACAAACTTAAATAAATTAAGGTTTTGATATATGACAAATTATTTGTTAGCTTATGAATCATATTAAGAAAATTATAATAGTATTGGACAAAAAAATATTATCAATAAATATTAAAGTTTTAATATTTATTAGTAGAAAATATTTTTAAGGTACATAATTTCTTAATTCCCACCCCCACCCCCCCTTTCCCTTCTCTCCCAGCACTTCGAATCCTGGCTTCGCCACTGGCTTAAGTAATATAATTTGATTCATGCTTGTGTTGAATTTGTTATAATGACTGTCATCAGCATAATGGTCAAACAACAATGTCGTCATATATGAAGGCATAGGAAAATGTTTTAGTGAATTCTGTCACCTTAAAGGTTAGTCTTACACTAACTCAATCTCATATAGCCACATTATTGTTTGAGTAGGTATTGTGCAAGTCTGCGAAAACAAAGCAACTGAGGACTTGAATCTAATTTTTGGATTCTGAGCATGTTTAGTGTAGGGCCTATGGGAAATAAATGCTTACAAAAATGATAGCTTCAGGAAGAGGTCCATTTACTGAAATCTGGAATGTTCTCCTAAAGTAGTTCTTTGTCTGAAGGCCTACTTGGAGGAGGTGGTTAGGCTTATATTTTACCATTGTTAGCAAGTGAAAGCATACTGGATTGGGGTAAAAGCTTATTATTCAATATTGAGTCTTGCTTTCCCGTTGCATTATATTTTTTTATAGAGTAGTCAGCCATTATAGTGGTCGGGAAAGTGCCAATATCCTGGTGAAATCAAAAAGACTTCTGAAACTGGAGTATAGGCCACCTATTGGGGTATGATAGCTTCTGTTAGAAGATTGTGTGCATGTTACTCTGTAGTTAGCCAGAAACCTACAGAAATCCATGCCTATATATTTACGCTTACTGTAGGAACTTCTTTTGGAGTACAATTGACATTGTAATTATTGTTTAACAGGTTAGCATTATGTTTGTTACTTTGGAGAAAATTGCACAAACAGATCCAAAATATGCTGATATTTTTCTTCTAGAGAATTATGCAGCGTTTCAGAACAGGTAAATTTTTCCCTTCTATTTGTCGATTTCTTTTGGCTATTCAGTTGATGTTGTTATTGGTTTGGAAAAGGGATTTTTTTTTTTTTTTTTCTTTATTTCTTCAAGGAAAAAAAATTCCTGTTTTCTCTACTGATTAGAAGTGGTTACACAGCTTGTATGACCTAGCCAATGTTGTGCCCACTTTAGCCAAATTTTATCACCAGGCGAGTGAAGCTTATGAACAAGCCTGTACACGTCATATCAGCATGATTATATATTATGTAAGCAATCCACTTTTGTTGCTTAGACTCTCTTATCTCTCTCTCCCCCTCTCCTCTCTATATTTCTATAATTGGTTTCACTGAGAGTTGTTAAATATCTCTTGAAAGTTTGATAACTTTTACCTGTTGATTATGCATTCTCCAAGTTATATATTTTTGCCTAATAAGTTTGTCCTCTACAGCAATTTGAACGGCTTTTCCAGTATGCTCGAAAGATTGAGGATTTGATGTACACAATCACTCCAGAAGAGGTTAGTGTGTGTGTATTTTTTTTCTTTTTTTTTTTTTGGTTCATATATATCTTGAATGTATTTTCCATTAGCTTGGTAGAACATTTGGGATTCCACTACATGATTTGCTATTCTTTTAGAAAATAAAAGCAATATGAACGTTGAATTATCTTCATCATTTATGTCGGTATGTGAGGTTGGTAATAAAAATAATGGAATCTGCTATTGTTATCCCTTTCAGTGAGGCAAGATAGGATTGTGATCTATGACAGGGAATTTTTCTTCAATTATTGAACATGGCCACAATGGTATTGGCAGCATAATAATTTCTCTATTCTCCATCACATTTTGCCTTTGAATTTTTATAGTAGACCAGTCCATATTTTTGTGTAGGGTAGGAGTACATACTGTATTAAAATTTCAGAAATGTTTTTTCTAATCAATATTCTCAACAATATTTTAGTTTTTATTGTATTTCCATATGATTTATAATTCATGTGGGAATCAGAAATCTGACTGAATAGGTACTGCTGTTTCAACAGTGCACCAAATAACATGTGGTCTCTACTCCAGCAAACAAAACTTGGTTCAGGAATGAGACTATGGCATTTTACTTTTCCCATAATGTCGCTTCAATTCCTAATCTAGATTCTGTTACTCATCTGACCCAGGGTTTTCTTTAGGTCCATTTTTTGAGGGAGTTGATGGTTCATGGGTGATAATAAGAACCCAGTGGCATTACTAACCAAAATTTTGGTCACAAGTGGCAATGTTTTTGTTACATATAACAATGTTTTAGTTACCGTGAATGATATTTAAGGTACCAATATATGTTACTACTTAAAGAATAAAACTATGTGCACTAACCAATGGGTACTAAACCAAGTACTAACATTGGAAATTTGAAATTCCCTCCAAAAAAAATTTCAAATTTCCAATGTTAGTACTTGGATTAGTACACATTGGTTAGGGCATATAGCATTATTCATTAGGCTGGCCCGAAGTATAACCGAGAGATATACAATAGTCAATATATCTATGTTCATTTCACTATCTTCCATTTTTACATTTCCCTACATCTAGATGCATATCTGCTTTAGCACAAGCGACATACTGTAGTTTGCTGATTCTCAAATTTATGTGCTGTAGTTGAGACATTTTTTAGATTATATTGGTGCTGTCTACTATAGCGTTGATATGGGATTGCTGTAATTTTAGCCTCACTTCGGTGCCAATTAGCTGTTCTGCACGTTATATCTTATTTTTCTCTTGCTGACTTTTTTGTGCTCTCTTTTTTTTTTTTTTTTTTTTTTTTGTTCCTTTTCAAAAATTTCAGATTCCTTTCCAGCTTGGATTATCTAAAATGGATCTGCGGAAGATGGTGAAGTCCAGTTTATCTGGGGTAAGTTTGTTCACCTCTGTAATATCTTTTACCTAGTACTGAACACTAATAAAACTATGTTAACAACTTTGATACAGGTTGACAAGTCCATTGCTGCAATGTACAAGAAGTTGCAGAAGAACTTAACTTCTGAGGAACTATTGCCTTCTTTATGGGACAAATGCAAGGTAAGCTGACTGCTTTTTCAAAAATATAAAAGAGTTTGGACTTTGGATCTTGGTAGTTGAATATTCATTTCAGGTATTTTTGGCTGTAAAGTGAATGGGTATAAAATATTACAAAATGAGTATTCTTTTAATTATCCCAAGTAAATCGCATGAGAATCATGTATCGCACATGGAACTACTGTGAAAACATAGTGGAAAAGGTAGAAACTCAAAGCCTAATAAGAAAAGAGGACTGTTATATACAATATTCTGAGCTCTGAACTTGTATAAGTGAAATAATAATAATAATAATAACAAACCCTCAGCATACAATAACATAGAAAAATGAGTACTAACAAAATTATGTGGTTTAAATTTGACAGAAGGAGTTTTTGGACAAGTACGACAGTTTTGCACAACTTGTTGCCAAGATTTACCCCAACGAGGCCATCCCATCTGTGACAGAAATGAGAGATCTTTTAGCTTCCATGTAAATTGAGAAATATCTTGTATAATCTTTAGCACTTCCTATTAAAATTTAGACTTTAATTAGTCTGCTGTAATTATTTTTTAAAGTTTTGACAAATTATCCCATAATTTGATTATTTTGTCTTCACTGGTTGAAATTCTGTCAATTGGACTTCATGCGGTCATGCCTACTATATCAATTTTTATCCCTAATGAATTGTAATTGTTTTTCATAGTTGCCTCTTGTGGTGAAAAGGATGTCTGTTTATTCATGTCAGCTTATTCCAGGGCAGAATATGTAAATATGGGTGATTTCCCAGCAATTTTTGCTGCTGATTAGTCCTGAATTTTTTCAGATTGAGATCCGGATATGGCCGTAGAGTTTCTCAACAATAGAAAAACGAAAATTGAAATAATTAGCTATTAAAACCACAACATTAAGATGTATCCTGATAAATGCATGGTCCAATTACCGTTATCAAAGCTTTTGTGGATGACGTTGGAAATNTCATGCGGTCATGCCTACTATATCAATTTTTATCCCTAATGAATTGTAATTGTTTTTCATAGTTGCCTCTTGTGGTGAAAAGGATGTCTGTTTATTCATGTCAGCTTATTCCAGGGCAGAATATGTAAATATGGGTGATTTCCCAGCAATTTTTGCTGCTGATTAGTCCTGAATTTTTTCAGATTGAGATCCGGATATGGCCGTAGAGTTTCTCAACAATAGAAAAACGAAAATTGAAATAATTAGCTATTAAAACCACAAGATTAAGATGGATCCTGATAAATGCTTGGTCCAATTACCGTTATCAAAGCTTTTGTGGATGACGTTGGAAATCTTAACCTATAAATCAAGGCTATTATTGATATTAAAATTTATATAGATAAAATCATAAAAATGTTAGAACGCAGAAGGAAACTATTATCGTAAATCATACCAGAAAAGAAATATGGCACTATAAGAGTAAACCGGAAAAATAAGACGAGAAAAAAGCAATTCGAAGAAACTGAATGTTCGTTTACTGCTGTAACAGAAACAAATATTATATTACAAGAGACAATAGTGCCGCAGGTATCCGTCACAAAGTAAATGGTAAACAGTAGCCTGTGGGTTTTTTGTACATTATTTATTGGTAATCCTACTAAGTTTCATTGTTTGTATGCTCAATACATGCCTTTTACATTATGGCAATTGACAGGGGCTCGGAATATGCTTTTCGTTTTGAGTTACTGCTTATGGTACAAAAAGAATATGAATAACCAAAAAAGAATTTGAGTACACTTTGTCTTGATCTGTTTGAAGAAAATAGCCACAGCTACCTATCCTTCTATATTACCGGCCACAGAAAGTCTGGAGAGAAGGAAGATACACGCTGAGGAAATTACTACAGCTCCAGCAAAACAAACCATATCCAAACTAGTAACAAGAGGTGTAGTGCTGAATTTTTCCAGCACTCCCACTTGAAGTATCATCATTACAGCGTGCACTATTTTTGATTTAGCTTCCCAAATTGAGTCCACTTCTATCCATTTTGGAAGTTTCTGAAAGAAGAAAGTTGCAGTCCATTAAAATGAATTCTACTCTGCACAGAAGGGTTTTTTGTTTTTTTTTTTTAAATTTTTATTTTCCGAATGAACAAGGAGGAGACAGACTTACCGTCATGTAGAAGAGCCCAAATAAATTGGACCCTGAAAGCCCTCGTTCTTTCTCTTTAATATTATTTGGTCCCACAAACATGGCATACAATCCTACCCCGAAAATTAGCATAGCAGTTCCCACCAAGTAAACGTCTGCATTAAAGATTGACATAATTAAAAAGGGTACATTCAAGAAAGCTTACAAAAATGTAGATAAGAGTGTGAAAACAAGGAGTACCAATGGCTTCTATAATCAGATGAACCATATGTCCGTGATCAGTCTTTGGAGATAACGTATTGAAAAACTGGAAATATGATTTTACCACAAGAAAGGAACCCTGCAAATATAAAATGTTTGTCAGACTTTAGTTTTATATACGAGGACCCTGCTTAAAAATCAATCATTAGATGTTTCTTAGTTTAAAAGGTTACCTCCAGAAAACACAATACTGAACCGAGTAAGGATCCCGCAACAGCAAATAATGTGAAAAACCGACAATCAACTATACCCTGCACGATTTCAGCTTAAAAAATTAATCTTTATTACTTATATGAAGTTTGTGCTTGGGATTTAATATCTTTGATCATGTCATCATGTTTAACAAGAGGAACATTCCGTTAAGTTGCATAAAAATGTAACTAATCTGTCAGAATTATCGTTGTCTACTGATCTATATCTAAGACTGATGCAAGTTGTGTTCATCCAAATTTATGAAAAGGAATATCAAGAACCAACACTAAAATTATCAGGTTGAGATGGAAGAATTCCGCCAACAAACAGGAATATAAGTCAAAAGTAGTATTCAATTAAATAAAAACATAGACGTACCCTTTCAATGAGCATCTGGATTAATTTCCAAGGTCTTCGCTCCAAAATTTGCCTTAACACCTTAAGCACGGCATCAATAACGTCAGCCAGCAAAGAAGCAAGATCAATTACTGGATCAACCTTTGGCCCTGTTGTGATCAACATCCTATTTGACGTAGCCACAGATGTTTTTATGGGCACCGTTGATCTCATCTGATCAGCATTCCCACAAATTCTCTTCTCCCCATTAAACCCTGCCTTATTCATACACCTCACAGTATTTGTTGATGAAGAAGATGGACAAGTAGAAGAAGAAATTGCATGACGCAAAGGTTTAGAAGTTCGGAACAATCTTGAGGTTGCCATTGCAACTATTTTGAGGGTTTAGGGGTTTATTTATTTATTCATCGATTGTGGTGAGCGAAGTTGGTTGTTTATATACCATGCAAATGCAATGTGAGAAAGAGAAGATTCGTGGAATATAAGCTGGAGTTTTTGGCTACATGCACTTTTGGGCTTTTACTTGGAGAAGTTGGTCTCATTTTTGAACTTTTAGTTTGACAATCGAAAATTCTACAATAAAATTCACGTTGGTTATTGGTTTCGTTAACGTGTGGGTCCTCTTACGATGTGAGCCGAACATATGTTAATGGCGTATCTTTCGGGGAAAAAATATTTGGAGTTTCATGTTCTCCATCGTTGGCTTGGTCTTGATCGCAAAGAGAATCTAGTACTACCATGCTTGCGTTAAGGAATAGTAGTCGGCGGCCCTGNTACATGCACTTTTGGGCTTTTACTTGGAGAAGTTGGTCTCATTTTTGAACTTTTAGTTTGACAATCGAAAATTCTACAATAAAATTCACGTTGGTTATTGGTTTCGTTAACGTGTGGGTCCTCTTACGATGTGAGCCGAACATATGTTAATGGCGTATCTTTTAAAAAAAAAAAAATATTTGGAGTTTCATGTTCTCCATCGTTGGCTTGGTCTTGATCGCAAAGAGAATCTAGTACTACCATGCTTGCGTTAAGGAATAGTAGTCGGCGGCCCTGACCTGCTACTCGACAACAGGATACACCTTTGCATTTTGGCTACCTAACCATTCTTCACTTCAACCCTATTTTTCCTGTTACCTTCATTTTCTGTCATCTTTCTACTCGACTGAACACACGGTCCTCCTTTTGTTGTAAATCACATACAGGAGAATCTACTTACAGCGTAGCCTTAGTTTAATTAATAGCCGAGAAAATATGATAGATTTATTATTTATTATTTTAATAAAGTAAATAAAGGATTAATTCACAACCTAATATTATAAATTTTCTTTCACAATCTCGATGTGATAGCTTGTAATTAATCAGTTCATAATTAGACAAACAAGACCCATAACAAATAAACAAAACCTATTTGCGAACTGACCCTACCACGTCGAAATTGTGAAAAAAAAATTATGAGATTAAGTTGTAAATATAGTATTACAGTATTACCCGTACTTCATATATAAATTGATATATTTTCATAAGATAATTATCACATCACGATTCGTAAGGAATAGTTTATATTATTGTAGTCATAAATCTGATATTAGAATACTAAATACACAAAGTCAAATAATGTATGGTGTGAAAAAAATAATCGAGCAAACATAGCATGTTCCCACCGGTTTATGTGCTGTTAGCTCCATCAGTAAGAAATTTTGGTTAATGGAAGATGAGGCCACTCAACAGTCAACAGCTTCACAGCCGCTTCATCAATTTCATTGGACTCTAATTTATAAATAAAAAAATAAAAAAACGGAGCAAAGATTTGACAACGCAAGCTAGAGCTAAGAAAGAAATCAACTCAATATAACAAAGATGAGAGGTTCATCTAAAGCATTCCATCACCACCTAAATCAGCCTAAAGAAAACATCGCACAGTTTCAATGTGCTTTATTACTGCTGGGCAAAATATATTCGATATAATATGCTGCCCTAGAAATATCCACATAATACCATAATATAGATACATTTCAATAAAGAATGTTCAAAAAAAAAATTGTTGACCAAAGGACAAATAACCTCAGACATTGTCAAGAGGAAAATTTACAAGAATACATCATCAAAAAGAAAAGCAATTATCAGGCTAGAATCAAGGTTGTAAATCGCAAAGACTACAGCATCCCTTGAGTCATGATGCCTCCCAGGGCCTGACAGCACCTTCGATCTATCTTCTTGGTAAAAGCCCTGCAATGGTTAGCTAGTTTATAACAGATGGTTCCATAGGTGCATAGATATTACTAAAAAAGAAAATCCACCACTTTATGAAGAATCAAAAATAGTTATAATTGGCATGAGCCCAAGAGAATGAAAACATGATCAGTGACTTGGAGATAACTCTTATTCTAACCCAATGTTTGTCCATCCAATTACCTGTAATTTGATATATAATTATATATATCAAATTCTATCACAAAGAGATCAAACAACCAATTAAACCTCATACCCAATGTCAGTAAAAACACCCAACTAACATACAAAACACATACAATCAACATAAGAACAATACTAAGTTCCTCTGCAAAGATAAACATAGAAAAGTGCAAATAAATAGTTTGTATAAGCAAATACAAACTACTGCCACATATTCTACATGATGGTCAAATAATTTATAAAACAATGTCAAAACAGCATAAGGATGCATAAAGATCTTATTCTTATGCGATGCAGCTCAAAAGTGCTTGAGATATAATCATAGAAATTGCCTCATAAAATAAAAGGTCTTTGCTTCATCACAGCCGCATTCTCTCTTTAAATGCCCACATGAAAGACATTAAAGTTGAATACTGAATCAATTTATATGGTGTAAACCACAAATCCAACCTTCAACCACCACCCCTCTCCCCAATGAACTGATTTATCAAGAACCCTAAGCTAGACTCATAAAAAAATATCTTTTAAGGACTAATTCCACAAAATATTTTCAACTGGCAGGGGAGAATTCCAAGAATCATTCCACAAGTAAAAAATACTAATAATAGTGTAATAGTGACAATATTGCATAATATATTTGCAGTGAGGTCCAGGCAGTAAAACCTAATCACACCAACATTGGGGCTTTGGAGGATTTAGGGTAGAAATGGTTGAGGTAGGGATATAATCCAAACAAATTCCCTGTTATCACAGAACAGATACATCCATAAACATTTTTAACCTTGGAAACCTTGTACATTCAACCAAACTAATTCAAACTCTGAAAACTTTTAACACATTAAATCCTCATGCAAAGGGCTCAACTAGGAGTACACAACTAATTAATGATTTGCATGTCGAAACATTCAACAAGGAGTGTACAACTAATTGTTGATGTGCATGTAGAACCACTAATGCATGTGTTTCCACAATCTTGATGTTGAGACCTGCCTCTTCTAGCCTAGATATTACGCATCCAGAAAATATGATCAGCCTGGGAGGCATCTTTGCATGCCATGTTTTCTCACCAACAAAATCCAATCGAAGTCCAAGTTTTCATAAACTAAATCCAATCCAAGTCCAAAGTTATCATATATGGTCTTGTTCATATAGTACGAGTTTCTTATAGATATGGTAAGCTTTCTCATATAATCCATAAAGCACAAATTTTAAGGAGTTTTTTTTTTGTCACTCTGTTTCTTTAGGCATAATATTTTTCGTTCTGTTTTTTTGGCCAGAACAATAACTAACGATTTCGCCCTTAACTACCTTTTCCTGATCATATTACTATCTAAGTTTGATTGATCTTGCAATAAACAGTCATATGCAGCCGGAAGTCATCTGGTTTGCAAATGGAAGGTCAAGAACTCAGCCCTAGAAGTATGCAACTCCAGGAAGGAAAATGGAAGTTTTTGTATCACTACGATCTACACTGATATAAAACATTAAGTCAGCTTGGTTATGAGAAATCACAAAAAAAACAAAAAGTTTGATTCTTTCAATTTTCAAGACTGCAAAAACATTTGGTTTCGCCTATTCAAAGCAATCTATAAGTTAAAGGCCTCATTTTTCCTCTGAGAAAAACACATTAAAAACCAGAAGATGAAAACAAAAGGTGAATGGGGGTTACTCTCAGACAAATGCCTCGATTTGTCGTCAAGGTGAATGGATTAGTTATCGGACTCGTCATCGAAATTCATCATCACAGAGATAACCCCAATCAATCACTCACTCATACTCATCTTAGAAATCACTATTAACACAAAAGAGAATTAAAACAAAATTACCAGAAGAAGCTACTGTCATTTGAAAGCGTTTGACTGCTGCATACAGATCACCAGTGCCTCTCCCGTTAGGACCTCATCTTCTTTTATACTAGTGTTAATCTGTTTAGGGTTTTCGCTGTTGCTCCAGTGCCGAAAGTACGAAAATAACCACATACAGCTACTTATTTTAAATGCCCAAATTACCCCTACTCACTTACATATTAGAAGGTTAGAATTGCAAGTTATGATTTGCATCTCCACCGTCCACCAGCGCGGGTGGGACCCATTCCTTTGACGGCCTTGATTATCGGGATGCAAGTTCAGCTTTGGTCACTCCGCTTCCTCCAATTCAATCCTTCAATGAGCTCTGCAACAAACTGCAACTGGAATTTGGGTTGAAGTATCTCTGTTCAATGGAGTCTTCTTGTCTTCTTATTCTTATTTGCTGCGAATCATAGAGATAAAAGAACATGATTCTAGCTGCAGCTTCAAGTTATGGTTCAGTCCCAACATGTCCCACTCTCGACCAGTCAGAAAAACCTCGCCAAACCCACTCTCAGTCTCGCAAGAGCCTCTCCATAACAAACCAAGGCTTCAATTCTAACGCTACAATAACCCATCGAAACACAAAGTCGTAAGTAATTCTTTTCACAAACACTTCCCAGGCATTGAAGCTAATTCAACTTGATCATCTTACATTATTGGTTCAGGTGCGAGTGTTATGATTTCTACAAGGAGATAATTCCGTACAACGAAGCGTGGTCCTGGCAAAAGAACATTGTTGAGGAAAAGAAGGCTTTGATTGAAAGAAATGAAGAATGTCCAGACACTTTGATTATTCTACAACATAGTCCTGTTTATACATTGGGCACTGCTAGTTCAGAGAAGTACCTTAATTTTGACTTAAAGAATCCTCCTTTTCAAATTTATCGGACCGAACGAGGCGGGGAAGTTACATATCATGGTCCTGGCCAGGTGACACTCTCATAACTAACCTCTAATATCTTAAATGCAGCGATTCAGTAATTGGCGCATGTCAATAGCATCTCATTTTGTCTTTAGTATTAAAAATGTATAACATTGTGAAGATCAAAAATCAAACTTCCTTTTGCAAATTAATTGGATATTGAGTAACGGTCCTAACTTGCAATGCTTTTGTTTCCATATAGCTAGTTATGTACCCTATCATCAATCTGAGAAATCACAAGATGGATCTTCATTGGTACCTCAGGGCTCTTGAGGAGGTTGTCATTCGTGTTCTTTTCTCAACATTTTCTGTCAAGGCTTCCCGAGTTGAGGGTTTAACTGGGGTTTGGGTTGGTAAGCACTCTTGATCTCTCTTTATACAAGTAGGTCTATGCGTTTCACACTACTACATATTATGTGTTGTAACAAGTAAAATTTAGTTATTTTCTCTAAGTTGATGTCATATATTATTGACATTAGTATAAAGCGAATTGTCTGAACTACTGGTAAATATGTTTTGTCTAAATTCCATCCAATCATCAAATAGAAAACAGAATGTGGTATCTGTCAAAGTGCTATCGACCCCAGCCCATTCTTAATATTCCAAGTTCGCCTCATCTTTCCTAGATGTCCCTAAGCATCTAGGAGGTACGTTGAGTTTTTTTAAGATGAATGTTTTTTAAGATGAAACACTTTCTTCGATTTATTGAGTTATGATTATGATTGCTTTTATCAATTTATTAATGGTTATCTAAATCTCTTAATTGAATTTTTCTTATGCTGTATTGCAAACTTGATATTTTTTTCTCAAGTACAAGTTGAATCTGGTAGATGCAATGAGGAGAAAAAGCACATATAGTAGTTAAAGCTTATTTTCTAGCCTTGATTATTAATCACTGGTCCAACTGAGAAATTCTTATGAATCAGCAACAGACAGACTCCATATTATTTCGAACTGTTGAGACTCCACTGAAATCTAGCAGAACATATATAAAGGCTGTAGGAAAGATTCAATTAATTAACATCCTTCATTGAACAACTTTTTGATCTCGCTCATTGAGGGACCAGGGCTTGATCTGTTATATAGTGAAAGCTATATGTTGGGAAATAGGCAGGTTTTGCTACCTCGTTATGATGTGCCTTTACTTAGATCTTATAAGAGCGATCTATTGTGCTATATCAGTTATGCTTACCCTTTCTGCCCTGATTTTATTTTGTTAGCCTAAATGCTGCATACTCTTGATCTTTTTTCTCTTTCTGGAATTCTTCAACAGGAAATCAAAAACTGGCAGCGATAGGGATACGTGCATCTCAGTGGATTACATATCATGGTTTAGCACTAAATGTCACCACAGATCTATCACCCTTTAGTTGGATTGTCCCATGTGGTATTCAAGATCGTCAGGTTGGAAGCATTAAGAGGCTGCTTAAAATAGATCAGTCATCCAATGGATGCAGGGAAACAGATTTAGACCATCCTGACAACTGCCAGCTAATACATATCACTAACAATTCTTTGATCAAGGAGTTTTCTGAAGTTTTTCAGGTTGAAGTCATTAAGAAAAACGTCCTCTTTTTAGAGATTTCAGAGAAAAACTTCTAGCTCGTATGCCACGGAACTATTTAGTTCTGGACCGAACCCAATATGATAGAATCATTATAGAAATATAATCTGTGTTTCCATCATAGCCTCAGGCCCCCAATCCATGAGTTGTTGAAATCAGAGCTAAGACTATCCGGTAGGATTGTCCCTCTGTACAATGGATGTAATACCAATTTCCTATCATTATAGAAACATAATCTCTCGGACCTTTTTGTTTTTCAAAAGGACAGATTAGGTCCATTGTTTACTGCAATAGATTGCTTACTCTGTTTATAACAAAAATGATAAATATCGCCTCTGTAGCTCCTTCCGATATAATAATAATTTTAAGGAAGACTTATAAAAAATGCCCCATGATTTAAGAAAGTGCAGTGTTTTTGGGTTCCATTAGTTACCTTATAGTATTTCGTGGTCCTGTAAATCCTATATTTCCACATTATGTACAATTTAATATTCGGTGGATCACAATCGTATTATGCTAACAAATAACAGTACACATTTTTTTTTTTTTTTTTAAATATACTAACTCAACCCTGGAATTATACTAACATAGTACTCGCTAAATGATGTTGGCGGGGTCAATTTGGACCGCTTACCACAACTTCCATTCTCTAAGGCCAAGGGCATAGCGGTTTTGCTAGATATTTTTGAGTGCGAGATGGTTCCTTTGGATAAGGGTTTCTTTTCATAATTTGGAGAGTGGGCTTGGAAGATTTTCTCATTTCTCCGATACACAATTCCAATTCTATTCTCCAATTCAACCTTTTGAAACCTATGAAATGGCTGGAGTTGCTAGGTTGAGTTACTGCTCTCTCCCAATGTCTAAATTTTCATCTTCAAGTACTTTTGAGAAAGTGAAGTTCAATCTTCCTCCGTGCCCGTTTATAGAAATGGTTGGTGTGTATGTTGTTTGCGCTAAATATTGTCCCACCAGTTCTTTGGCAAGGAGTATTCAAGATACTAAAAAGTATAAAAATTTAATGGTAGCTTCAAGTTCTTCTCAACAAACTGTTCATGTTCAAGGAGATAATCAGGTAAGCTTGGATTTTAAACATTTATGCAGAGAAGGGAAAGTGAAAGCAGCTCTTCAGGCAATGGATAAAATGGAAAAGAAGGGAGTTTTTTTGGGCTCCATCGATATCGTTGAATTGCTTAAGGTTTGTGTCGATTTGAAATTGTTGGAAGCTGGAAAAATGGTTCATGAGTATGTTCTGAGGTCTCCATCAAAACCAAGTTCCGTTGTGTTTAATAAATTGGTGGAAATGTACTGTGGACTGGGTGATACTGGAAGTGCAAAAAAAGTGTTTGAGCAAATATCTGATAAAAATTTGGATTCTTGGAATTTGATGCTGCTAGGTTTGGCAGAAAATGGGGAAGGAAAAGAAGCTCTTCAAATTTTCGGCCAGATGAAAGAAGCCGGGGTGAGGCCGAATGGGTCTACTTTTGATTGTGTTATGGAGGCTTGTGTTTGCTTAGGAGCAGTGGAGGAAGGATTAACACACTTTAAGTCGATGAGCCGGGATTATTCTATCAATCCAACAATGGAGCATTACGAGAGTATTGTTGATCTTCTTGGAAGGTCACAGAAGATTACTGAGGCTAAAGAGATCATTAAAAACATGCCAATTGAACCAAGCTCTGTGGTGAGGGAGACACTAGAAAAGTACACCAAAACTGGACGTACAGAGCAGCCTGGTGAATTGGGTTCATTTGTATCACCTTCGGGTTTGAGACTTAGTAATAAGAAGAAGGTAAGGGACAGCTTAATTTCAAACCAAAAGAAAGCAAGTCCAGAGAGAAGCAAGGCCTATGAAAAGCTGAGGTCTTTGGGTAAGGAGGTGAGAGAAGCTGGCTATGTGCCAGACACAAAGTATGTACTTCATGATCTCGACCAAGAAGCAAAAGAGAAGGCATTGATGTATCACAGTGAAAGTTTGGCCATTGCTTATGGGCTAATCAGTACTCCTCCTGGAACCACCCTAAGGATCATCAAGAATCTAAGGATCTGCGGAGATTGTCACAACTTTGTCAAGATACTTTCAAGCATTGAGAAAAGAGAGATAATTGTTAGAGACAATAAGAGGTTTCACCATTTTAAGGATGGGAAATGTTCCTGTCGAGATTACTGGTGAAAACTAATTTCTTTTAGAATTATGGAGCTCCTTCCTAGTTCATAAAACCTGATTCTGTATGTCATCTCATCTTTGAGTAGGACACTGTGTTGCTCTGTCGACTTAGAAGCAGAAATTTGGTATTGGAGATGAAACCATGTCATCAAAGGCTGCAATAACTTGGAAGATTTAAGGCCACTGTTGTGGTTCAGACTTGTAATTACATGTTTAGATGGCCTGTCGCATGCGTTCATCTGTATGGAAACAACTATGCTATTGTTTACGTGTTAATGATCAATAGAGAGATTGTTATTTGCATAATTACATGGCCTTCTATGAGGACAAAGGGGGGCTTGAAACTTTTAATGTTTTTTTCCTTCTTTTTCTTTTTGCTTTTCTCACCCAAAAGAGTTCTAAGTATTAGGGTCTTACTCAGACCTGTAAAATGTCAAGTCATCAATTGATTCAAGATATGATCGATTGATGTGTTGCTTTTATTATTTATGTTAAATTATCACGCCTACTATCAGACTATTCCTCTTGGAAGTCAATTGGGGAATTACTGAATTTGCCTTTCCGCTATTCTCTTTTTTATACATATAAAAAATGGCAGATATACTCGGGTGCTAAAGATTATGTGCTTCATTGGCAAGAGGAAAAATCTTCCCTTCGCCTGTACACTTCACCATGTCGAGGCGGATAACCCCCCCACAGATAAAGAAAATTTCGGCTGTACTGATGCAATAAGAATCTAAGTGAGCAACAATTAATAGAAACAGTTTCAGTCTATCAAACCTCATTTCCCGTATCTAGGCACCCAAAATCTCAACCTTCAGAACCATCTCAAACAAACATCCCAATTGGAACAAAACTTTGTGGCCACAAGATCATTACATCATCGCCATGGCAACAGCTAGCATTTACCTAAATGTACAACCCTTTAGTGAAGGAGTTCAAAAACCTTTAGAAATGAATATACAGTATCCCTTGTAAAAATCAGTAGTTCTCAGCCACTGGCCTTGAAGGAAAGAGCCTTAGAAGAAACGTCAACAGTGACCAGAGGCAAAGCACACCAAGGGCTTGAAAAGTCACTACCATGCCAAACATTGCACCACTTCTCTCCAGCAATTCTGGAGAGCTTGGAGCATCTTTCATCGAGAAAATCAACCTCTCAATATAATGAGCCGCTTTGCTCAACTGATATAGTCTATATATCTGCAATCAACATGACAAATTGGGTATCAGAAACATAAACTTAAATTAAGAGAACACATTTTCTTAAATCAAAAAGAAATACCTCAAAAATAATTGGAATCAGTGGCCAACAAGATGACCCACGCTTGTCAAGATATGTCTCAAATGCAAGTTGAGCTGCACAGCCAAATAGAAAAGGAAACACTGCAACCAAGGCTGGCAGGCCAAGCACTGGCCAAGTTACATAGACAGCAAAGAGAGGAGCAACAACCTTAAAGCCTGCTGTGAAGAAAGCAGATGACAAGTATCCTCTGAGACCTGTGATGAGTCCCCACCTCTTTGGACTGAATTGCAAATATGGCCTTTGAACATGATCAGTCACAAGCAGAAATGTTGCAAGACCAATATAAAACGCAGACTCAGAAAATAGTGAAGCCACAATCTCTGCATGATTATTACAAGGGAAATTATCTTTGGAACATTTATTCTTAAAAACACTAAGATACAGGCAAAAAATAATCATGAATGTATGGAATAACTCGTGTCATGCTTGGTTTTGAATAAAAAAAGAACACAAGGAAACTCATAACACAAAAAGGAAAAGGAGATTCCCAAAGAGGCCTATATCTGAGTTGGCTACTTGTGATCAGAATTGTGGAACCACATTGAAGAAGTGAAGATCAATCCAAAGGAAAACTAATTGAATATAATTAAAAAAAAAAATAGTTTTCTATGACTCTGTGACTTCATCTGTTCGTTAAAGTAATTTCCATGTTACGAAATTTTGTAATCTGAAAGTATAACAATTTAGACGAGAATAAACATGAAGTCCAGTCTGCTTTGGCTCTTTCGCTGCCAATGACTCACAAGTGAACTGCCATTTATCATGCAGAAACAACACATTTATACCCGGAGCTAAGCATATAAATTTACTTGATAAATTAAGGGTTTTTCTATCCCTCTTCCATAGCCTCCTCTGTTTAATGCTTAGGGACTGCAACACCAGATTAAGACTTCAAATTGCCAAATTCAGATTACCACCCTCAATTAAAATAAGCATATGGTGTACCTTTCAGAAACCTGAATATTTTACTCTTTATCCACCCTTTCTATTTCATTTTGTAGGATAAGAAGAAATATTTAACACCAGAGGGAGAAAAATGTCCCCAAAAAAACTGTGTAATTCTGCTAAGAACAAACAAATTGTGACCGTTTTTTCACTTCAGACTCATTTTTAATTCTGCTAACCCAGTTGGTTGATTCATGGGCTAAGTTTTTGATCTTATACATTTCTTGTGATTCTTACCTCTCAATAAGAAAGTTCAAAGAAATCCGCATACTCTCTCTTTCAAGTAGGTCAGTCTCTTCACTCCAAAATGTATCATCCACGAAATTTTGTTTCCAATATTTGGGATCAGCTCCCCATAATACATCCAAACACGTGTTACTCCCTCGAAGTAAAGGCCATTATATTTTATCTTACTGCATAAACCCCTTAAACCTAATGACTTTGGGCTTTTATCCTATAAAGCTTTCCTTTTCATACTAACATTGCAACTTGAAAGCATGTGATACAAAATTGATCAGGAAGAAACCATCATGTATTGAAACAATTAAAAAAAATTGCACACAAAAACATATTATATTAAGGTTGTTGATAAACATAAAAGCAAGCAACTGACAATTTTACCTATGAGAACCTCGTTCCTGAAGAAATTTTCTACTGCATTGCCAAGTAAAAACTGAGGAAGGATCAACGACAGTATGAGTGCAACAGGTGCCAGAATCCAGAGAAAAGAACCCTTGTCTTCTTGGAAAGGAGCTGACATCAACTTCCCTTCTTCCACTAGCTGGTGAGTTAAGCCACAAAATGAAACAGAACCGGATTTCCCACGAAATGGCTCCACCCCATTAAAACTACCAACGGCTACACCAGAATTTTCGCTCTTAGAAAGGTCCAACTTTGCCTCAGTATCAGAATTAGAGGCACATACAATAGCTCCTCTTGGCAAAGGCCTTAACAAAGACCCTCCAGTTTTACGCGTTGAACCAGGGAAAATATGCGCTGTAAAAGTACATTCTTAAGTATAATTAACAATTAAAACAATTGCTAAACCTCAGTCTTCTCAACAACCAAAAAAATAAAACAAAATAGCATTGATACAGATAAAAGTAGAGTGCAAAAGAGATTATACATCTATATGTATTTTGAAGACAAACATTGGGACCTTTGAATCCGACTTGGCTTGGAGAGACCTTAAATTGTAAGATTACAATCAGAGATAAAGATAAGTGATTATAACAAAGGAAATTCAGAAGAAATGTAAGGTTAAAGAATCAAATTGAAGAGTAATTGCTTACAATTCGATAAGCAAGGAGACGATCATTTGAGGACTTGAATTGTGGGACGGGAATTCCAAGACAAATTGATTGTACTTCCATTTTAGTTTGTTTTGTGGGGGTTCTGGGGTTTTCTCTTTTATTTTGGACGTCTTAAACCCTAACTGGTGCTCACAGAGTCACAGTGCCTACGTGTGTGTTTCAATTCATGGGCTTGGACTTGGAGGGAACCAAGTCAACCAACATATGATAATCACCCACGGTCCCGCACGTCACATGTTAGTGCTCAGCTCCGTCAGCTGTTCACTGTTGGTTGGAGGTTGAAATTTAAATACTATCACACATTATATCTCATAGATTTGGGTCAGGAAAATTCTACCATTTCCGGTCAAGTCATTGTTAATATTATTAGGGTGCGTTTTATTCAAAAATGTTAAATTAGTAGGAATATTGGATTATTGAAAAGATAGATTAGTTTGGAAGATTACTGAGAATCTTTAGGAAAATATGTTTGATTATGTGGTGGGTATATTATATTAATATGTTTGGTTATGAGAAATAAATTGGTGGGTATGTTATTTAAATTATTAGATTGTCCCTTTTTTAAATATTAATATAATATTATTTTTATTATTAATTTTTAAATAATTTCTTTTAACCCCAATATTTCAGATTTAGCTAAAACACCCCGCTTATATAAAACTTTAATTTATGACGAAATCACCCCCACCTCCTGCCATCACTGCAAACCACCATCGGAAGTCTCCGAAAGTCCCTGTGAGTAGCTCACCGTCACCAAGAGGCTTCGATATGGCCGTTTCTGGCCATATTGATAGCCGAAAACGATCATATCATGCCAGATCTGGCCGTTAACGACCATATCCCTTGCCATTATCGGCCGGATCTGGACGAGATCTGGCCATTAACGGCCATGGAGCTGGCCGTTAGCGGCCAGAATAGATCTGACAGTTAATGGCCAGATCTAGCTTGATATGGCTGGAAATGGCCCTACCGAAGTCTCCCGGAGCCTCCTACCGAATCTCGTTCTTTTTTAGGGGCTCCAACAACTTTTCGGCGGCGGTCCATAGTGGTTGGCCCACTGTTGGCGGTGGTGGCTGGGTGGCAGTAGTGGTCTGTAAATTGTTTTAAATATAAAGGCATTATTGTCCAAAATTTTAATTAAACAATGGTAAAATTGAAATAAGATATTAATGTAAATTTCTTTTAAAATAGGGGTATGATTGTCCAAAATTTTTATTAATAAGAGATAAAATTGTAACAAAAAAATATAACCCTGGTAATCTTAAAATACCTAAGAAAATAGAGATAATCAGATTACCTCCAATATTACCAATAGTAACCACTATTGGTATTTGAAGATTACCGGTATCTTATTTTACTTGATAACCAAACATAATAATTAAGTAATATAAGATCACTTACTCTCAGTAATGTCAGATACCTCCTAACCAAACGCCCCCTTAGAGATTAATTTTTGCAAATTTTATGCAATGATATAAAGTCATTCATTTGGCATACAATTTGGATAATTTATAAGACATTTTAATTATTTTAAAAATAAAAATTTGTCTTAAATTCAAAATATTATAAAACCACTCTGGGTGGTCGGGTAAGGCAATAAAGACTCTTAGGGTCCGCTTGAGAGTTTCATAATAGCAGATATGAGGGTAAACCATCGTAGCGATTTTGAGGGGTTTTTAATAGCGGTAAAACACCTAACCTGTATTTTGGAGTTTATGTTCTAGCAGTTCTAACAATTTTTTATAGGGTCTCTTTATCCTTCTTTGTCATTCTTTACAGCATCTAGAATGATTGAAAAATTGTAACTCTACTTCTCCAAGAAAGCATGTAGAAATGAGATTTTAATAATTTTTTGTATGATTATTTAAAATTATTTTATATTTAATATGGTTGGAGACACGCATAATATAGTTAAATTTTTTTTTAATATAATTGTGATAGTTTTGTAGTGATAAGGTATTCATGGAATAAAATTTTAAAACTAACCAAAACACCCAGATTTGGGGTGTTTTATAAACCCTTAAAAAAATATATAACACTGGTTCTAAAAAGTTTTTGATCCAATTAAAACTAGTGCATAAAAAATCTGGCAAGTAATGGTTTTAAAACGCCTCAAAATCAATCTAATTAAAAACCCCTCAAAGCCAGTGAAAAAAAAAAAAAAACTCCCAAGTAGACCATTAGATGTATTAATTAAAAAGTTTTGAGTTTGATTTCTCTTATTACTAAGAAGACTGATCACTAGAGTATTTACTTGATCGTTTACTTCAGAGTCCTGAGAAATTAGACAAGGCTGACTTAGATGGTCCAATCACCAAAAAAAATAAAAATAAATAAATAATATAAGATAGTACCTTCATATATTCCATTAAAGATAAAAGTCATAACAATGATAAGTTTGTAGCTAAAGCTAAAACCTCCAAGTATTTATATCTCCCAGGAAGAAAGATAAAGAGACCCAAAGGGCAAAAATTCTTAGTTGATGGGCCTAAGATGACCCGAAGGTTATCATAGACCTTATAAATTCAAATCACTGGTGATCAATGGATGTAGCGTAAGAATTATGTTATTAAGTGGAATTTCAGGGCTTGTATAATCTTTTCCAAGATTTTTTAATTAAAGGAAAAACTAAACCCCATGTGAAGTGAATATCCCAAAACACAGTAAGTCTCCAATAGTTTCAAAAATTACCTCTGTTTTTTGTTATTTTTAAGGCCATGGGTATTCATTTGTTTTGAATTACCAATAAGGGTTTTTATAGTCATCCTTATAACTAATTATAATGCATCATTTTGAATAAAAGAAAAAGGAATATTATTTGAAATGTTTAAAATTAGTAAATATAATTTTATATTGGTATAAGAAGTTGTAGTTGTGGGTAATAAGAAATAGTTTGCTAAGGTAAAGGTTCTTAACCTACTAAATTAATAAGTCAAACATTGGACCCATGTTGAGACCACAAGAATGTGAGAAATTTATAAAGGACTAGACTAAAGATGATGAATAAAATAATAGAGTAATACACTTACAAAGATCTTCATATAAAGTAATGTGACAAAAGATGAATGGAATAATGAATATAATGAGTTTAATTTTTTGTTTCACTCTTCAATTTATTTTTTGTCATCTCACTTTATATGAGAATCTTTGTAAGATTTGTTTATAAATATAGTATTATTAAAAAGAGAGAACGACATTTTTCCACCCAAGGTTTGGGGAAACGACACTTTCCCATCCTTCGTTAGGTTTTATTATATTTTCTGTTAATACTTGATTGAAAAGACAAAAATACCCTTAAAATTTGGTTTTATAATTTTTTAATAAGCCAAAAAGTCAAATATTAAAAGTCAAAAAGGAAAAAATTGTTAGCCCCAACTAAAAAGTAAGGGGTAATGCTTAGAATTGTTTAAAGATAAATAACCTTAATTTTTATTTATTTTATAATGTCATCAATTTCTCATCACTATTATTCAATAGTCTACTAAATTTATAATGTTTTTGATTTTTACTAATTAACATAGAAAAATAATATTTGTAATTAATTAAATAAACAAAGGAAAAAAATGTATCTTTACACTTGAACTAATAAATAATTGAGTAAAAATTTTCACTTAACTAAATTTTAATTTATAATAAACTAATTAAGAAATAAACTATTTAAAGGTATTTTCGTCTTTTCAATCAAATATTAACATAAAATACTAATAAAACCTGACGAAATATGGGAAAGTGTCATTTTGAAACTTGATGGGGGGGAAAGTGTTGTATTGCCAAACCTTGGGTGGGAAAATGTCGATCTCCCTGTTGAAAATAATATGCGGTGACTATTAATGATTTCATATATAAAAGACGATGAGGGCTCATGGCTCATGGCTCATGGCTCATGCCTTAATATTTTATCTATTCAATCAAATGTAGTCCATGATAGCTGACACCCAAACAACATTGATTCAATAAAATCAGAGTCAGAATATATATTATATACTGTTTTATAAGTGGTAACGTTATCCCCATCAAAATAATTGCTATAAACAATTGTCGTCTACTTTAAAAAAATATATACAAATTTTAAATATGATTTTTGCTCAATTTCCAACGTCGCATCAAATGCCAAAAGTTATTAAGAAACATAAATACTACTGATTTTTACTAACCAGCCTACAACATGATGTGGCGTTTGACGTGATGATGCCAATTCATTTACCACGTCAGTCACTTGCCACGTCAGAAAGTTAAAAAAAAAAAATCTGAAAAAAATTTTGTGCTAAGCTTATAGAACGAATTTTTGCCTCCCTAATCTCAGTTTTAATAACTTAAAATCTTCTTTCCCAAATCCCAATCTTAATAACCTAAATCTTCTCTCTCAAATCCCAATCTTAATAACCTAAATCTTCTCCCAAATTAAATCATACTCAAAACTCAAATTACCCATCCCAAATTTGAGCATTTGAACTGCCGATTGCGACATCCATTGTCGCCGTCGCATTTATCTCTGTCGCTGACTAGTGAGAGTTGCTTTTGAGTTGAGAACCATGTATAACTATGTATAAATTTTATGATAAACAATATTATAGTAAAAAGGAGCTTTGTAAATCCAATAAATTGAGGAAATTTTGTGCAAATGTAAAAGGGTGAAAGGGAACTGCACAATTTGGGGAAGAAAAGGTGAAAATCGGATGACTTGGTGACTGGTTTTAGTAACGTCTAGAACCTTTTTTCTTGAGGACTAATAATGTAGTTTTCAACAAGACACTTAGAAATCTTTTATATTAGTTATTATAATCATATAATCATAATGGCTAAAGTAACCATCTGGACTGTCTTTCCCCAATTTTCAAGTGCACAAAAGAAACAACTTTGTTTTGTCATGTTTGTTTCCTTAGATTTAGCTAACTCGTAGCAAATATCCTACTGTAAAGGCACTTGTCTCTTTGCCCCTTATTTCATAAGGATGTTTCTTCCTGTTTTCTACCTTCTTGTTAAAAATTAATTTCTTGTTATATATCCAAGAGAGATGTTTCTTGGTATCTTAGAAAACATTTAGTTCTTACAACTGGGAAGTTAGTTGTTACTACTTTGATTTGATGTGCTAGCGTATATGGTTTGGATTGTTGTGTCTTTAAATATAGTTAATGCATGTGGATAAATGGGAATCATAGAGAGTACCCATGTATTGAAACATGAGTGCTGAATAGAACTTTCTGCATAAATGTAATAGATTATCTTCCTGATTTAATTGTAATTATTAATTGTTTTTTTCTTAATTATTAATACACAAGTTTAGTTTAGTTCATTGCATTCAAAATGAATTTAAGTTGTTAACGATTTTGCAGAAGAGGCAGAAACAAAGGCTGATAACATGCAGGAGCAGACAATGGAGGAGATAAATGAATAGTTAAAGGCTTCAGTTTCTAATACTGAAAGGGTAAGCATTGTAATGAAACAAAGTTATTATTATGTATCAATGAGTACCCATGTTTGTATGATAAATGATAATTTTTGTATACGCACAAGTTAATGTAGTTTAAACAAAAATTTTGATGGTTTTGTTTCTATCATATTTGTTATCTTATAATATTCTAATTCTCGGTATTATAATATAAATGAATCAGGATAATCAATTAGAAGAAGTTAAAGATAGAGGAAGTGTAGAGGAGGAATGGGAGCCGGAGCTTGGGATGGTTTTTGATTCACTTTATAATCTTCTCCAATACTACAGAAGCTATGGGAATAGAATGGGGTTTGAAGTTATTATAAGATCCTCAAGGAAAGGAGATGATGGAGAGGTGACAAACGCGACACTAGCTTGTTCTTGTACTAGAAAGTCGAGTAGTAACACCCGAAATGCTTTTAAATTGTACCCAGTGACAAAGACAGATTGTAAGGCTCGAGTTGGTGCAATTGTACGTGGTAAAGAAAAATGGAAAATATGTTCAGTGGGGTTGAATCATAACCATGAGCTTAGTAGCCCAACGAAAACTAGATATTTCAAGAGTAATCGTGGTATACAACCATACATGAAAAGGAGACTTGAAATAAATGATAGGGCTGAGATTAAGCCGAATAAAAATTTCAATTCCATGTTAGTTGAAGCAGGCGGTCCTGAGAATTTGACTTTCTTGCAAAAAGATTGTAGAAACTATATTAAAAAAGTTAGGAGGATGCGACTTGGTGCCGGGGACGCTTATGCAATCCAAAAATATTTTTTGAAGATGCAAAAAGATAATGCAAATTTCTTTTACATGATGGATTTAGATGAGGAGGGTCGATTACAGAATGTTATATGGGTGGATGCAAGAAGTAGGGCTGTATTTAAGGAATTTGCTGACGTTGTCACATTTGACCCTACATACTTGACCAACAAGTATGATATGCCATTTGCGGCGTTTGTTGGTGTTGACCATCATGGACATTCAACACTCTTAGGTTGTGGGTTAATCTCCCATGAGGACACGGAGACTTTTGTTTGGCTTTTTGAATCTTGGCTTGCATGTATGTGATGTATGTGGAATTGTGCTCCAAATGCAATAATCACTAATCAAGACAAGGTGATGCAAAATGCAATCAAGATTGTGTTTCCTGATACACGGCATAAATGGTGTTTGGGGCATATAATGAAGAAATTGCCGGAAAAGTTAAAGGGTTACAACGAATACGAACGTATTAAGTTTGCTTTGCAAAATGCTGTGCATGATTCATTGACATGTGAGGAGTTCGAACAATGTTGGATTGGATTCATTGAAAAATACAACCTTCACGACAATGAGTGGTTACTTGGACTGTATAATGAAAGACAACGTTGGGTGCTAGCGTTTGTAAAAGACACCTATTGGACAAGTATGTCTACCACTCAATAGAGTGAAAGTATGCATGCATTCTTTGATGGGTATGTAAATTCTAAAACCACTTTGAATAAGTTTGTAGAACAATATGAGAATGCATTGTGTGATAAAGTAGAAAAAGAAAAAGAGGCTGATTTTAGATCATGGAAATCATGGATTCCTTGCATAACAGGTTATCCAATGGAGAAACAATTTCAGGAGACATACACGACTGCAAAATTCAAAAAGTTTCAGCAAGAGCTTACTGCTAAGTTGCATTGTGAGATATCTTTTCCAGGCCACTAAATCTGAAATATAATATATTGTAAAGGAAGTTGTCGTGGTCGGGGAGACATGTCGTAGTGTGCCTTTTGTGGTTTGTTATGATGACCGTGGTTGTGATGTTTGTTGCAACTATCGATTGTTTGAGTTTAAAGGGATTATTTGTTGACATGCAATAGTGGTATTGCTTCATAAAGAGATTTATCATATAACTGAAAAGTACATTTTAAGAAGGTGGAGGAAAAATATATATAGATGCCACACGAAGATTAGAGTTAGTTACAATAGCTAGAGCACGACTGCTGAAAGAGAACGGTTTGATCAGTTGTCTAATTCATTCTCTGAGGTGGTTGATTTAGCCTCAACCAATATTGATGATAGTTATATGGTGATGCATATGATTATTGACATGAAGAAGAAATTATTGTCAAACGAATGTGCTGGCGGGATTGATAGACATGGTGACATGTCATGTCACAGTGGATCAAATTTTGATAGTGTTCATGCTAATTCCACAAAGGTAAGCAATAAAATTTTAACTCCTCGGGTTGTTCATTGCAAAGGTCGACCTCCATTCAAAAAGAAGCAATCGAAGCTCGAACAAAATGTACGTAAAGGTAAACAAATGAAATTTAATGAAAAAGTGTGTGTTGCGACATCCCTGAATCGATTGTATGATGGGGGTTCCCAAGAAACCAAGCAAGCAAATGAACCTTTTCAAGATGCGATTAACTTCCAAGGATGTGAAGGAGTTCATATATTAAGTCAGGTATGATTCATTAATTTTCTGCCCTTTTCTTTTTGGTGTACAATTAATTTCTTAAGTCATTTTTTTTTTTACATTTTCCAGAATTACAGTGAAAGGTCAGTCGCTTATAGGCCGTATCCAACAGATTCAAACTTGTGAATGAAGAATAATGGGTGAAGACCATGGTGAAAAGAATAGATAGTTTGAAGATGTTATATCGTAAAGTTGTATTATATAATTTATTTTTGTTCGTTTATAATCCAAGCTAAAGATATCATGCTGTTCTTGGATAATATTTTGTTCTTGTATAATATTTTGTACATGCAAGACATCGATTTAAAAGATGCAAGATTTACTATAAGCAAAAAAACATTTTATTAATACAATTGTTGGCATTAGCCATTTTTTGTACAATATTTTTACCAAAACAAAACATGACCCCACAACATAACATTGGGGAAAGAACATTTAAACCTTGAAGCATTTGAAAACCTAAATTAGATGCAATAAATTACATCAATGAGTTGCAAAAATATGGTTCTCTTTAAACAAGTTGAGTCCGATGAGCTGACTTCTTGATTCTGAACAATCAATTTATGTGATTTTCTTGATGACTGTGGGTGGTTGCAAGGGTGTTGGGGGTGTTAGGTTGGTGAAATCTGGGTTAGGCAAGGCCAAGAAAGGTGGCTGGGGCGCAGGGAGGGTAGAGTGGCTTAGGTACAATGGGAGGCAACTGTGGTGGCGGGTGATGGCTGGGAAGAGACTACAGTAAAGGGGGGTAGTGTGTGGTGGTGGGTGATGGTTGGGAAGTGATTGCAGTGGATAGAAAAAAGGGGCAGTGTGTGGTGGGCAATGACTGCAGGTGGTTGCAGGGGTGCTGGCGGTGTTAGGTTGGTGAAATGTAGGTTGGGCAAGGCCAAGAAAGGTGGTTTGGGGCGCTGGGAGGAGATGCACATGCACTGGGAGCTGCTTGCGTGCGCAGACTCTTGCTTGCTTATTCCTTGGTTTTGGTTTTGGTTTTGGCAAATGGTTGAGCAAGTGGTGAGCATAGAACATATTCAGGTGGATATAGTGATTGACTGACTGGATGCATGGGGAAGACCGAAAAACATTACAACCAATCAAACAACACAAACCCTCCCAATATAATCAATTTCCCATCAAACAAACTCCAAAACAAATACGCCAATCAAGTTGCCATTCCCACCAGCAATTCCTCCTGTAAGCCAAACCACCTTACTGGGACCATTTTTCATTTTTCATCTTTCAACTTAGTCAATATCCTCCCTTAAATTGAGCCACCTTACTTTGTACCATTGATTCACCAGACACTCAATTTTGAAGTTAAAAACATGTATTAGCAATTTGTAATCTGCAAAGTATCTGCAAAGCATAAGCATTCATCAATCTGAACCACAACATTTAGTATGAGCACTAGCACTTTGAAACATATTTGAGTTAATAAGAATCTGAAATTTTAGAACTCTCTCTCTCTTAACTTCGGCTTTACTCTTTACTCAATAACTAATATTAATTAACTTGCAGACCATTCCAATGGTTCTCGATCATGTCCTGCAAAGCCTCAATTCTGCTATTAACTTGCTTGGCCACAAAAAGTATATTCAAGGCACACTATAACCATACACAATACAGTCCAAATTTCAAAACCAATTCAAGACTCTTCTTAAGAAAGAAACTGTTTACATGAAAAACAATTTGAGTAAATTATTTACACACTTTTTAAGAAATTTATAGTAAATTAATTACACCCTAGCGCACAGAACCAAATCCATCTTTAGCCAAGAAATTTCTTTTCAATTTGGTTTTCAACGTTTTCTTAAGTGCAGATTATGGCAATCTAACAAATTTCGCTGCCTGTTTCTTGTTTTCCACATGTATGTAATTTTTTCAACTTTAATTTATTTTAGAAATGGCATTTGCAGGGTTCATAATTTTAACTATACCTGGAGCAACCACATCAACTGCAAGAGGAACCCCCAAGTCGCTCCTTAGTTCTGCACAAATTGGTTTTACAAAGCATTGTTTTCCAAAAAAAGTTCCAGCATTTGATGGAACCAGGGATTGATTCAATTGATGAACAGAACCGATCCATGAAGCTATAAACCAAAAGGAAAAATGAAAAAAAAAAAAACACTGCAGTTAATTGAAACAATCACAAACCCAGAAACTAAGTTCAAACATTGCATTAGTGGGTGATCTTCAGTGGGGATGATAGGGGTTTTTGTCAGGGGAGGGCGGTGAGGTGAAAGGTGGCGTCGGGGTAGATTTTTGATGCCGAAATAGATCGAAAATTGGTTTGAAGAGTGCGAACCCTAGATGAGCGGCGATCGGCGATTGATGGGTGATCTTCGGTGGGGATGATAGGAGTTTTGGTCAAGGGAGGCCAGTGAAGTGAAAGGTGGTGTCAGAGTTTATTTTCGATGCCAGAATGGTGGCTGGCGATTTAAGGGAGAAGGAGATTAGGGCACAGATGGTTTTTTGGGCAAAAAATTTGTAAGCGAGAATGTATTTTGAGGAATTTTTTTTTAAAACTATCTGACGTGACAAGTGACTGACATGACAGATGAATTGGCATCACCACGTCATGTTGTAGGCTGGTTCGTAAAAACTAGTAGTATGCATAATATTTTTTATTAAGAAATAACAACTAATTTATTAAATAAACAAAGGATATTACAACAACTTGTGTTTCAATATGAATATCATACTTTCCTTTCAATTATCTTTCCTAACAAACAAATCATTTTTTTTTCTTCAACTTGGATATAAAGATCTATTTATCTAAGATTTTTTCACCTAAATAAAATATTCTATTCTATCTTTTGCTGGAACAGCCCAAAAATAAGTGTCCAAATTCCAAGAGTCTCGTTGGCGCTTTGTGACCAATTCCGAATCTAATAAAAATACATGTTTTTTTAAAAGAAAAAAAAAATCTCCGTCCAAACCGCTTTGTGGGTGGTCACGTGAAGGAGCGGAGCAATAATATGAATGGGGCGGTTACAGAAAAGGGGCAGTTTGTTGCCAGGACGGAAGTTGAAAAAAAGTGGCTTGACGAGCCCTCCACTTTTAAAATTTTCAAAGCTCAGAATAGTAAAGCCGGGTTCATGATTCAACTCCGTCCTTCATTTGTCATAAGACTGGAGTGAAACTACGTACCAAATGACAAAAAAAACAATTGATGATAAACCCACGCGCAACATCTGTACATGAGGACACGAGAATATTTCACCGTCTACATCTGGGTGGCTGGGTGGGGTCTGCGCCAAATTGGACGACTCACTGTCAGTCCAATTGTACATGTTTTCGTGACGAAAAAAAAAAAGTTTTGCACGCGCCATGCAGAGAGTGATGAAAATGGCAGTTGATGAAGTGGTTCTTCTTAATTCTTATATACGCAAAATTGTGGAGTCAAAGGGTGAGGAAACAGTATCAATAATAGAAAATGAAACCCTAGGCAGAAGCACGTGCAGAGCATTTGATGAAGAAGCACGTGCAGAGCATTCGATGAAGAAGCACGTGCAGAGCATTCGATGAAGAAGCACGCGGTGACGGTGGTGGCGGTGGTTGTGTGAAAGTCCCACTGAAGTTATAGTATTTAGAGACAGGGCATATTAATGTTAAAGTTCGGGAAGGTGCAATTAATAGTGACTATATTTGTGAAATGGAGACAGTTGATTGAATTGATGAAGGCAATGGTAATATGTGCCACGCGTGTATTGCAAGCTATTCTTCGGTCTTTATAGAGGAGGAACACGCCAAGTCATCTTTCAACTTATGAGCCGCACTACTGGAATTATATATATATATATATATTGAACACGTGCGACTTATTAAAAAAATTATGAAACACCACAGAAAGTGCTTCCAACACCCACACACAAATAAAGGTAGAAAAAAGTATAATATAAAGACATACATTAAACATGTCAGTAAACGACAAACATAAAAGATGATAATTTAAAAGCAACCTAATTTATATCCTGTAAATAAATATTAATGGTTAATTTAAAGTGATTATCGTAATTAAAATTTAATGGATGTTTAAATAAATCTTATTATTATTATTTTTAATAAAATATTAGTCCTGAGTCGTAAACGCACACCTTTCATGACTTAAAATTAGCTAGGGCTTTTTACACTAATGAGTGGTCCCACCACGGCACCACCCAGAGCCGATATAGCCCATTATAAAACTAAAGCTCCTTCTATTGAATCACATATTGTTATACAACATACAACGCTTTCTCCTTTTATTAAATTCACCTCTCTCTCACTCTCTCTCTCTCTCTGCAAATACAACGCTACAGATTGTGATTCAAATGGCATCCGCTTCTCTTTCTTTTCCTTCTCTGCAGCTCCAGTTCCATACTCCACAAAAAACATCATCATCAAATCCATACTCGCGTCGACTATCAATCCGTCCCATCACCGCCTCAGTTTCCGAGAAGCCATCTCTACAAGCACCACCAACCACGGTTTCACCATCTCAACAACCCACTCAACTTCCGATCCGAAAAATTCCAGGAAACTATGGTCTCCCTTTTATTGGTCCAATCAAAGACCGTCTTGACTATTTCTACAACCTTGGTAGAGAAGAGTTTTTCAAGTCAAAAATGCAAAAGTACCAGTCAACTGTGTTTCGAACCAACATGCCACCTGGCCCTTTCATCTCTCATCACCCGAACGTCGTCGCTTTGCTAGACGGTAAGAGCTTTCCGATTCTTTTTGACGTGACCAAAGTTGAAAAGAGAGATCTTTTCACTGGTACTTTCATGCCCTCAACCGAACTCACCGGTGGTTACCGTGTTTTGTCATATCTTGATCCCTCCGAACCAAATCACGGAAAACTTAAACAACTCCTCTTCTTTCAATTAAAGTCTAGCCGAGACAGGGTAATCCCAGAGTTTCACTCTACCTACACAGACTTGTTTGAGACTCTTGAAAAAGATTTAGCCACCAAAGCTAAAGCCAATTTCTCTGAAGCCAATGACCAAGCTGCCTTTAACTTCTTGGCACGATCCCTTTACGGTACAAACCCGGCTGATACTAAACTCGGCCTCGATGGCCCTACTATTATTCCTATATGGGTTCTCTTTCAACTCAGTCCAATACTCACTCTTGGCTTACCAAAGCTTTTAGAGGAACTGTCCATCCACACATTTCGTCTTCCTCCATTCCTGGTAAAAAAAAATTACCAGAGACTATATGATTTCTTCTACGAGTCATCAGGTACCATTCTTAACGAAGCAGAGAGGTTGGGCATCTCCAGAGAAGAAGCATGCCACAACCTGTTATTTGCCACTTGCTTTAATTCCTTTGGAGGAATGAAGTTTTTCTTTCCCAACGTGGTCAAATGGATTGGTCGAGCAGGGGTCAAACTCCACACGCAGTTGGCAGAAGAGATCAGATCAGTCGTCAGATCCAACGGTGGAAAAGTCACGATGGCCGCCATGGAACAGATGCCGTTGATGAAATCCGTCGTGTACGAGGCATTCCGCATCGAGCCTCCCGTACCGTTTCAGTACGGAATAGCCAAAAAGGATATGATCGTTTCAAGCCACGACGCATCGTTTGAAGTGAAAAAAGGAGAACTGTTATTCGGGTACCAACCGTTTGCAACAAAAGATCCGAAAATATTCGAGAGAGCAGAGGAGTTCGTGGCGGATAGGTTCGTTGGCGAAGGTGAGAAGTTGCTAAAGCACGTGCTATGGTCAAATGGACCGGAGACAGAGAAACCAACGGTGGGAAATAAACAGTGTGCTGGGAAAGATTTTGTGGTTCTGATTACCAGGCTTTTGGTGGTTGAATTGTTTCTCCGATATGATTCGTTTGAGATGGAAGTAGGAACGTCGGCACTGGGGTCTTCTGTCACAGTAACCTCACTGAAGAGAGCGAGCTTCTGAGTTGAAGGAGAATAAAGCAGTTATGTAGGGGTAATTTGGGAAAAAAGAGAGATGTTAATATGGTTGGGGGAGGGTTATAATGGTATTTCGTGGAGTTCAATTAATTAGCTTTGTTTTCAGTTGTGGATGTAGATATGATGATTGAGTAGTCAGTAGTTAATAATTTGGTTTGTTATTTTGATATAAAGTTTGTTGGGCGAAAAGCGCATTTACAAGAGTAGTCTCTTTCTGAATGAGTGGATGCAAATATTAATTCACTATGAAAATTATTTATTCTGATTTTTGCTTGTAAGAAATGTCTCTCATCAACTTAACATATTCTCCTTCTACTTATCAGTTCTCATGTACGTATAACTTATGCAAAAGTTGACAATATAACAAAAATGAAAACTTCTCTCTACTTATTTTGGCGGCTGAATTTTTCAGATTTACACCTCCTTTTCTTAATCCTATACTGGGACTTGGAGGAATGTTTTCAGCCCAAAAACATAGGAGGCCATTGGACCATTTTGTTCTCATTCAAATACGATACCATCTATTTATTTATTTCTTTTTTATTATTGGATGTATTCACACCAGCTTTAATTAATCATTTGAAGTCCTGGAATTATCAGTCTGGTAAAAATCCTAATAACTATCCCTATTAGTGTTTGGAGAGACTCGAAATTGAGGAGGAGCTCATGAAACTCCTTTTGTTCTTTTTATCATCAGGGCAATGCTGGTTCAATCCCATCTATTTTCTAATTTTTTCTTCTACCTCTTTTGCTCACAATCAACCAACCCAAAATCCCATCTCAGTTATTCATAAACATTAACGCTAGAATATTTAACTCTTCTCAGGATTATACAGTACGATAATGTTTGATATCATGTATTCTAAGATGTTCTGGGTACAATTCTACAATAGTGACTGGTATTCAGATGAGTGGGTACTATTTGGCACTCTCTTCAATAATTGAAGTCAGATTCTCCCTATTTAATCTGAATATGGATTTAGTTAAGTTACTAAGCCCATTTGGATTTTGAATTATTCAATTTAATCCTATTGAACTAATTTCTATCATAATGTTTTTTTGTTTTGGGTGATCAGGGTGTTCGAATCAATTTGCATACACCTTAACTATTCTTAAAGATTTATTAAACACTTTACAAATCTTTCTATCGTAACATTGCTCATCACTCATCGTAGTAATAGGAACAACAAACCTACCTTTCTTTTTTTTCTTAAACTGGGAAAATTTTAGACAACTCTAAATTAATGTTATTTGCCATCATGCGTTGTGGAAGAACCTATCGTTTCTGTATAAACAAAATACTAAAAATGTCCAAAATAATGTTAAAATTACGAAACTAGGGATCAAAGACGATCATCAGAAATCACTGAGCATCATCAAATACTTGTAACTCTGAAGAGCTCAAGGAGCCATGGTGAAGGGAGAAAACTGTTGCACTGCAATGCTGCATTGACAACACTAAATTAAAAAAATATGAACAGGAGATGAAGCCACTTCCCACCTTAATTAATTCAGTTCATCATTGAATTACAACATTACTTAGCAAACTATTTGATGAAGGTGAGCTTTGTTCACTTAACCAAGGATCTTGAACTGAAACAGGAGAATTTTCCTTCAATCCATCAATTATATCCACATTATTAGCTTCTGTGTGCAGCAGGAAAAAACCACCTCTACTCTCTATTCCACCTTTTTTAACAGAGAAACTTAGCGGCTTTTCGCTGATATTAGAAAAAGAAGAGCAAGGAGATGGCTCTGATGAAAAGCTGTACAAGTGATTTCTTCAGAAGATGCCCATCTACTCATCCTGATTTGCTCCAATTCAGCTGCTACCTCCATCATTGAAGGTCTCATGTCCCTGTGAAATGCAAGGCATCTGAATGCCAATTCAGCAACCTTATGAACCGAACAAAAGGTCCAAGCATCACTATGGGGCTCTAGAAATGGATCTATAATCTCGTCTAAACGCCCCTTCCCAATCCTATCAGAAGCAAAAGCAGCCAAATTAACTTCATTTTGAGGCCTAGAAAAGTCCACTACTTTCAAAGCTGTTATGATCTCAACAAGAACTACTCCAAAGCTATATACATCACTTTTGTCTGAAAGATGGAAATTCTGATGATACTGTGGATCAAGATATCCAGGAGTGCCTTGTGGTGCAGTGGAGATGTGGGAGATTTCAGTCTTACCAAGCCTAGATAAACCAAAATCTGCAACTTTGGACTTAAAGTTGTAATCCAAGAGTATGTTGCTAGACTTGATATCTCTGTGGTATATTGGAGGGTTGATAGCAGAATGAAGATGGGCTATGGCTTGTGCGGTTTCTGTGGCAATGGTGAGGCGAACTGGCCAGGCAAGTCCATCACCTCTTTCTCTTTGTAAATGTTGGCACAATGTTCCATTAGGCATGAATTCATAGACAAGGATTTGTTCACCATGTTCTATTGAACAACCTAAGAGGCGGACTAGATTCGGGTGGCTCACAGATGATAAGAGCTTGATCTCATTTACTACTTGCTCAATGCTGTCGGTATCTCTTTGTTTTATCCTTTTAATAGCAACCCATAAATCATTATTATGGAGCTTTCCTTGATAAACCGTGCCATAGGCCCCAGTTCCAAGCCTTTGCTTCTCAGAGAAACCGTTTGTGGCCTTCTCAATTTCTTTGTACGGATAGATGGGAATGCTGATGCCTGTAGCTTCACATAGGCGGTTCTTTGTTCTGTTTCTGGTTTTTGAGTAGGATCGCCTTCGAATAAAACAGCATACTACACCCAAACTTATAATAAAAAAAGCCCCGGCAACGCTACCTGAGAAAGAGAAACCATATTTAGCAGATGAAAATTTAAATTCCATTGTGTATTGAAATAAGACATGAGACCAATCTGATGTTATAAACCATTAATTCCTAACTGTTAGTTCGAGGCTATGAAAAAACTTAAAGAGAATTAATGACTGGCATTTTAACATGATACTTCCACCGATGTTAGAGTGAGCAATATATTAGAATAATTTCTGATGTTACAGAGATTAATACTCCAGGGTTTTAGCCCTACTAAATAACACTAGACTCCCAGTTATATGCAGAACATATATATTACTTGTGTCTTTCAGGATTAAATTGTCTTTATAGTGTTTCTGCTTAAATAGTCTTTTTGTTCTCTCTGTTTCTACCAACCTTGGAATCCATAATAGGTACAAAGGGGGCTTTGTTAAATGAAAAGCAACGAATTTAAAATGAAGAAAAAAAATTCTTTGGCGGTGTTGTTCAGTTGGTGAAAGGTAAGAAAATTAGGTACCTCCAATTAAAACAGCAGTTCTAATTTTTCCTCCGCATTGGCCAGAGATAAACTTTGCAGTGTTGCAGTCTGAAGAGGCTGTTTACATAACAAAATTACAAACAATCAAGGAATAGTCAAGTCATTTTCAGGTTAAGGAATAAGGATCGACTTTAAGCAGTGGATATAATTGTATTCCTTTTATTATATATTGATCAACGAGTTTAAGCAGTGGATATAATTGTATTTCTTAGGATGTAATGATCTGTTTAATCTCACTCAAAAGTGGTCATCCACACATATAACCAGACAATAAATTTGTCTATAAAACAACAGAATAATGATAGAAGGGTCCCCCATATGCATTAGGTGAAACTACCCATATGCATGTTCCTGTGTACATACTAAACTTGACTGATACTTGAATTATCTTTATCTTTTGCTCATACAAAACAAAATTCAAAAGAAAAGAAAATGAAGCTACCTCAAGAACATGATAACATTCCCCCTAGTGCTAATTGATTGAGTTGATTTCACCTTTTTTTAGCCTTTAACTCGAGATTAGCATGGCGGTTGAATGGCCAGAGGCCCACAGCGCACCATTTCTGGGTCCTGTTGGGGTCAACTAACTTTACTTTTTGCCTCGAAATAAGGCATTATAATCATTTAACACTTTCCGTTAAGAATTGCATTCAACTATTAGTCCACATATGTATCATTGCCGCGTGCCCCTTTTAATATGTAACTGTGCTACTTCCATACCATTATTTTACAAAGACTCGAGAAATGTTATGTACTTTCGTGTGAGTGGAGACTAGTCTGACTGGTAAAATGGAATCTAATGTTTTTATTATATCATTTCCATATCTTATAGAATCATAGATTATTTCATTAAAAATAATAAACTTAAGCAAAGTTGAATTGTGTGAAACTCTCTGTTCATGTGAGCCAATTAAGTTGGGACCTTAATTATCAACTGGCTTCAATTACGGTATGAAATCACACTCTTCATATATTTAATTAGTCACTAAATAAAATCACAAAATCAAGACTAAATTAACAAGATCAGGCAACGAATGAAACAACAAAATCCCTGGAAAACCAGAGAAGTACTGACCTTTATGGCAGCCTATGCCTGCATGATAGCCATCTCCTTGGAACCCTTGTTTACATTGGCATCGAAATCCTTGCCTTCCTCCGGGAGATAAAACCGGAGTACAATTTGCATCCTTGGAACAGTAGGACGATCCTTCTAGCCACCACCCCAGCTCCACAACCTGAATATCTAATGAAACTCCTGATATGGATGGCTCTGCTGATATGGACGACAAAAGATACTTGCACTGTCGCCTGGTAATATTATCATAATCAAGAAATCCATAATCTTTCTCTTCCGAATAGCAACTGATATTGCGGCTATCATTTGAGTCGCATTTAAATGAATGAAATTGAGTCTGCAGGTCAATTAATGAAGGTATTTCACATGTATTGACAGTGGAATTGCAGTCGTTTAAAAGTATGGCGTTTCTTGCTGTTGGGGCGTAGTTGTGGGTGAAGAGTTGGTGAAGGGTTTTGATTGAACGGATGCATGTGGGTTGGATGATAAGTTTTATGTTATCGCTGTTTATGGTTTGGACTGGAAACTCGCCTATAAAGATTTGACCTTTTGAGCTGCAATTCAGATGAATATGGCAACCGCTAGAGAATCCAAAAGGGTAGGAGACGAGGTTGTTGCCGCATGTTCTGTCACATTTTATAGATGCATGAACTGTGAGTACTGAAAACATATTCAAGATTCCCACAAAGAAGAGAATTTGTAGTTTTAGAGTCATGTTTCAATCTTAAAATAAAACTGAAACTGGTAGAGCGAAAGGAAGAAAATTTTAAGAAAGAAGAAGGAATTCAACTACGCTAAGGTTGAAGAAGTTGAAAGAGAATTTGAGAAAATGGAAATTTTATCGTACTTTATTGTTGCTGTTGAGTAGAACCACCATATCATACAAGGGCTTCGGCTTGGGAGGGAGAGAGAGAGAGAGGATTCATTTAGCGTGTGAAAGTTGGACTGCTACTTTTGGAAGATTGAAAATTTAATTGAGATTTTGTTACGTAAACGTAGTTAACATGGAGGGGTGTGAGTTTCAAGAGAAAGCGAGTGGGTATCTAACGTATTGACTGGTACGGATTTGAAAAAAAAAAAAAAAAAGATGAACAATGAAATCCATTAATGAAAGACTGAAGAGCAACTGTTTCCACACCTCTTTTCCGTCGTCTGTCTCTACTCCAACTATTCTTTGTTTCTTCAAATACCCAGACTTTTGCTACAAGATTCATGTAAAACTGTTGTACATATGGGGACAAGAGAAGGGATCTTTTGAATTGTCTGTTGCTTAGTTTTCTGGTGGTTGAATTCGCCACATCAATCCTCATCAAAATGCCTTTGTCGACTTGGCTCTTCTGCAGATTTTTAATTTTCATATGATTTAGTCCAGTATAGCTGGCAATGGCATAATACTACGTTAAGAAGTCAAAGTTGGTAAAACATTTTTGTCAGCATTACAGTTTCCGGTAACAGCTTAAATGCTTTAATTAATATAATGTACGAATTAATTTGTTTATTGAAAGTCAAAATATTGAATCACGGCCATCATTTCATTGTCAACAATTAAAGTAAATAGGGTGGTGGGTATGAATGTGGGACCAAGGCTTTTGAAGAGTGATCCATGAACGTGATCATGATTTAATACCATATCACTCCCAATTCCCAATTTCCACTATAAATTATCCATTCAATTACCCATATAAATTAATTTTTGACATTTGTTTTACATGAGTATTATGCTAGGCATTATTAAATTGAATTTAAAAGATGTTGATTAAGGCGTGTTTGAGTGTAATTATTGTTGTTGATTAAGCATTAGTCCCTTTTACTTATAAAATGATAAATATTTTAAGCATTAGACTATTAAGAGAATCCAAAAGTGGTTATCGTATTCATACCTGTGCCCTAAAGCCTGAAATTTGGGACCTAGCCATCCATCATACATAGAATAAACAACATATTCGCACCCAAGGTTTGATGAAATCACAAGTTGGTACCCTAAATTATATTTATTCTAATTCTCACCCTTAAAATAACACTGTTAGCAATTTTTAGGGTTTAAGGGGTGCAATTACCATAATTACCCTTAACCTAAATTAATAAATAATATTTTAACCCCTAAATTAGGATAGTTAACTTACCATTTTATTTTTAAATTATCTCAATAACACCCTCGGTCACTACACACTCTCTTGATTTTTGCCCGATCTGGGTGTTTGCGATGGCATCAAACCCCCTGGTTACCTCCATCACCTTCCTCATAGTTTTTCATCTAAAACCCCTCTGGTTCCCGATTCATTGGCCCCTCCAATCGCCGGCGCCGTTAGGCTTAGGGTTTCTCTGTTCTTCGTTGGATTCTGGTCGATTCCGACGGCAAAATTTCAATTGACCCCTATGTCCCCAGCAACCGTTTAGTCACCGTTCACTGGCCGAGAGTTCGTGTTCATCGATCATTTTTTGGTGAAGTGGTGGACGGCAAACGGTGAGCTGTCGTGGCTAGGAAGGTTAGGGGTTTTATAGGGGAGGATGTGAGGAGTCAAATGGTGGTGGTGGTTGGGGTTTTCGCCGTTCAAAACGGTCGAAAATCGACAAAAACCAGTCGCATGTCGCGACTGTTGTGGCCGGTGATCAGCGAGTGATGAGGGGTTGTGAAGGGTAAGGTTTTGTATAGGAGAGCATGGGGGTTCAAATGGTGGTGACAAGAGTGATTTTGGGTGAAAGAATCGCCAAAAAAAAGGCAAAAAATGTCGGGGATGTCGTCTGCTAACATGTGCCAGAGGACTGTTAAAGGCAGTGATCTGTTAACGTGCGCCGTCCATGCAAAATGATCAATCTACCCTTTCCGTCACTTTAAGGGTGGGAATCTAAAATAAATGTAACCAGGGGTACCAACTTGAGATTTCGTCAAACCATAGGTGAGAATTATGTCGTTTACTCTCATACATATAACAAACTCTCTGTGCAATTATTTATTTATAATCCCTTCTCTGTTACTCTTCCTTCTTCAACTTAAACACTAATGTCTGTCCAAAGATTTTTATTTTTTTTCAAACACTAAAGATAATTAATTAAGAGTGGTGGGGGCTGGCTGGGCACTAGATTTCAAAAACTGGTTGTTGAATAACAAGTTTTTAAAAGATTTTGTTAATGAAAAGTTGCTATCACACAAAGCTAAGCAGAATAAAGAGCAATAAATCAGGTTTGAAACCAGATTTTAGGTGAGTGTGAAGTATGAACATACAACCTAGCTAGGTGTGGAAACAAAAACATCAATTTTAAATTCTAGTCTCAATGCTCGAAAATTGGGTTTGTAGGATATTCAATGGTTTCCTGAGATTAGTTGAGATGTGCGCAAGCTAACCCAAATACCCCAGTTTCCTGAGATTAGTTGAGATGTGCGCAAGCTAACCCAAATACCCCAATTATNGGTGACAAATGTTGCTGCAAAAAATATGGAGGCTATAGGGTAGGGCTCTAGGGATTGGTGAAGAACACGGCAGTTGGTAAAGGTGGAGTGCAGGTGGATCAAACTCTGTCAAATCGAGTCAAACCCGTTTGACCGAGAAGAACAATCAACAAAGCTTGATTTTGGATTGTTTGATTCTTTGATGTTTGATGATTATTTCTAATTGATTGGGTTGAGAAAAATTGAAGTTTGGCTTGTGGGATAGGGCTCTGGGAACTGATAATGGTGGCCTTGCTTAGCAACCATCGTGGCCGCAACAATGGCCTCGTAAGGTCACCATCATGGCCACAACAATGGCCTTGCAAGGTCAGTCACAACCTTGTAAGGCCATCGACGACTTTGACTAGTGGGAGAGAGAAAGTGGAGGAAGTGGGTGTGGGGATAGGGGAGAGGAAGTGAGATTGGAGGTAGAGCAGAAGGTGGAAGAGAGGGGACAAACTGGTAATTTACATCTCATATATAGTTGAGGGTATATTAATAATTTTATATTTAAAGAGTGAGTATGAATGTAATTGATTATGTTAACATGACATAAAATAATTATTAAATCAAATAATGGTATTTTCGTCTTTATAATGTCTATAGTTTGTACCATATCAGTTAATAGGTTTCACTAAAGATCTTAATGGGGGGTGAAAAGGTTGTTTTTTTTGAAACCGTTGGGAAAACTTAGTTAGGCCATCATTCTCCAAAAATACTTTTAAATATTTCAAAATCTTCAAAACGAGTTCATGGAAACGGCTTTAAGCTGAAATCAAGGTTGTATAAGAAATTTAAATTTTGAATTAATGTAATTTACAAAATTACCTCATCAATAATTGAACTATTTTAAAAATGTTTTCGGCCTTCAAAATAAACCACAATATCTTCCCCATTGAATTATGCCTTTATTAGTGGCACTTGAAATTTCAAATCACATTTGGAATCCCAATTTTCAGCGTTCCCTTGTTTAAAAGGTATATTATACCATTCTAAAACTTATAAAGTGTGTTTTTTACAATGATAGAATCATAAGGAATATGATCCCCTCAAAACAATACTAAAACGAAAAATCAAATTAATTAAGAGATTCAAACTAAATCTTCTAATATTCCATTATATGTACAAACATTCAACCAACCAACATAAATATGTTAATGTCTCATCAACACAAGTTTTTTTTTACAATTAGAGATCAAAATTTACATTTTGAAGCTAAGATAATAAAACTGAAGCTGGCTTTTCTATTCAGAAATACTATGTTTACTCACGAGTTTTACTAACAGTCTTGTTACTTTTGTTAAAATTACACATAATACCCGTATTATGCATATAGTATTTGTATTATGTGTTATATTTACAAATGATAGTAAGATGGTTAATAAGATGGTGAGAAAGCATAGCATTAATGTTTTCTATTTACTAAATCATGCAATTATTATATTGGATATCCGAATCCTTGATACCCCTCTGAGGAGGAGCCTGTAGGTTGAGCAGCACTCCAATTTTGATCCTTGGATTGACCCAACGAGTTCGAATCAACGGTGCTCGTTATGTCATGTATGCTAGACCTCTTTTTCTCTTTCTTCATCGAGTTTAGACGAAGAAAGTACTTTTGAGCATGGCTAGCCACTTGAGTTGGAGTTCTTGATACGACCGCGTTTCTTGATATGCTCCTCCAATCTCCTTTCCCATATTTCTCTAAACCATATAGAAACAGCCTGAGACCAACACAAATTCAAAATTACACACCATCCCCCACTAAATCACTAATCAAATTTAACCCCATTAATTGTTTTTAATTAAACTTCTGCCCAAACCCGAAAGAACGATCTTCATTTATTCAATATCAAATAAAAAAACATTCAAGATTGGCCAATTGAACAAGAAAGCATCTAGAACTTCCTCCTCCTCAATAATATGATTCAGAAAAGTCAATAAAAATTTTAATTTTTGATATTAACAAAAATCAATTTTATATTATAAGAAACCCTGGTTAATTGAATTTTTTTTTTTTAATATAAAAATTTGGAAAAAAAAAAAGAAAAGAAATTGATAATCTGTACTAACCTATGCTCTTCTGGAGTCCAAGGAATGCCCTTCCTTCTCTCGGTCTCCTTCTCTTTAGCCTTACCCCCAAACCACATCTGACTCGTTCCAGACTCACCACTCCAGCCCGGCGAGTTCAACTCATCTTCATAATTCGGCAATTCAACCAATCCAGAGTCGATCTCTCTCAAATCACGGACCAAATCCTCGTAATGATTTTGTACGTCATCGGAATTCTTTCCAGGGACTCTACTGGCGATCTTTTCCCACCGCTCCGGCGTTTCCTCGGGAAACATGACGAGAGCGTTCTCGAAGAGCTTGTCTTCCTCCCGAGTCCATGAGGAGGAAAACGGCGACGTATTAAGGCGGTTGTGAACCATTTCGTTGGTTGATTGGTTGGTGAATAAGGTGTTTTGTTTGTTTAGAATTCTGGTTGCTATGTGAGTCAGTTTTTATGTATAGAAGAAGAAAGAGGTGGTGGCTTTTGGATTACGTTTGCAGTTTGCTTATTAGGCTACGACGGGGACCAACCCTACTTCTTAAAACACGTGTGATAGATGTATATATAACAATTAGATACAGGGTTATATACCTTACACTCCTAAAACTCTAGAAACTAACCCATGGACCCAAAATATGGTCTAGAAAGTAGAAAATGGGGACATTTTCCCACCCAAGGTTTGACGAAATGACACTTTCCCACCCCTCGTTAGGTTTTGTTATGTTTTCTGTTAATATTTTATTGAAAAGACGAAAGTAGCTTTAAAAATTTGACTTTAAAAATTTTTAATTAGCTAAAAAGTCAAAAAAGAAAAAGTTGTTAATCCTATCTAAAAAGTTAGGAGTAATACTATGAAATTGTTTAAATTTAAATGATCTTAATATTTATTTATTTATAATGTTATCAATATCCTATCACCATTATTTAATAATCTACTAAATTTATAATGTTTTTTCATTTTTCCTAATTAATATAGAAAATCAATATTTTTAATTAATTAAATAAATAAAGAAAAAAAGTATCTTTACACTTGAACTAATAAATAATCAAGTAAAGATTTTGATCTAATTAAATTTTAATTTATAATAAACTAATTAAGAAATAAACTATTTAAGGGTATTTTCGTCTTTTCAATCAAATATTAACAGAAAACACTAACAGAACCTAACGAAAAGTGGGAAAGTGTCATTTTGAAACTTGATAGGTAGGAAAGTGTCATTTTGTCAAACCTTGGGTGTGAACATGTTGTTCTCCCTAGAAACTACTATACAAACCTCCTGCGATCTACTTTGGATGTTAATTTTATTTGACTTGAATGTCTTATTTGCCCTTAAAATTTTCAACTACATTTGATTTTAAACTCCAAAACCAAATTATCCAAACTAAAGAAAAAAAAAAAAAAAATTATATATATATATATAATAAGAAAATGAGTGACGCTATTAGCCCCTGCCTTTTACTTTGTAGACCCCTTTTATAAGTTTTTTTTTCTAATTCCAATTTTATCCTCCCTAAAAATTACTAAATAGGACAAACTAAAGATAATAACTACATCTATGATATATAATTATTTCAAAATTAAACTCTAATTTTTATTCTACATTATAAAACTTTACTTTAAATTAATTTTTTTAATGTATTTTTATCAATTTTAATTTTGGTTCAACTTGCTTTCTTTTTTTGTTTTTGTTTTTTAATTGTTAGAACAAAACAAATTTGGTATTGTTTTTGAGAAGCAAGGCTAAGAAAATTATTTCATACACCCAATGTAGTCTTTGTTGATGAATAACTTAAAGAATAATGTTATGTGCACTAACCAAAAACCATACAGTCCAAGTACTAACTGACGTGGCAGACGTCTCTTATTGTCACGTCAGTTCCCCCCAAAAACTTAAAAAAAAAAAAAAAAAAAATTCAAATGTTAGTACTTGGATTAGTACAAATTGGTTAGTGCACATAGCATTACTCTAACTTAAATTATTTAATGCATCTCAATATGTTAATGGGTTTTTTTTAGAAGTGAGGTCAAATTAGATAAAATGTGGGGGTAAATAACATTACTCTAAAAAAAAAATATTAAAATCATTTTATCCGAACTTTAAAATAAATCTCTAAAATACCAAAATTATCAAAAAAAAAAAAAAAAAATCTAAATAATAGAAAACTATACAAAATAGTTTTACATAACTATACTAGGGTTTTAGCTTTCTAATAACTTTTTAATTTTTACACAAAAATATTTAAGATTAGTTTTTGAAAAAAAAAAAACTTATATTTAAAAAATTAAAAACTAAAAAAAAAAAAAAAAAAATCTAGGTTATGGCAAAACCAAAACCATCCACAAGACTAGACATTAGCTAGCATCATCAACAAAACCATTCCTCATTGACGTTGACCTAGAGCCCGTTTGACTAAGCTTATAAGTAGTTAGTGCTTATAAGCTAATTCGAGCTTATAAACATTTGAAATTTAAGTGATTACGTGTTTGGTTAAAGTACTTATAAGTGATTGATAAATAATTAACACGTTTGGTAAAATGTAGTTTATAAGTACATTTTATTATTAAAATGACTAAAAATGATACTACGCTATTTTATCAAATAATAAATTATATTAATTCAATTTTTCACTATAACATTATCAAAATATATTTCGATCATATTACAATATAATTTAATTTTAGAATTAAATAAACAAATACTTTATATAAAATATTTTATTAAAAATTTATATGAATAATTTTTAGATTCTTTATACAAAATAAACTAATGAACAAATCTAAAAATAAGGGTATAGGGTAGAATTTTAAAATTAAAAAGGAGTAATGTTATAATATACTTAATCAAAGTAGCTTATAAGCAAAAAAAAAAAAAAGTATCTTCCCCCAACTTATTTCTTTTGGTTTATAAGCCCCAAAAGTTTACAAACAAACATGTCAGTTTAGTTTTAGAGCTTATAATCTAGTTTTACTAACTTATAGTAATTGCTGACCAAGCCATGTGTTTGCTTGACCGGTAGCACTTGCCAATGATGGCTCGATTTTGCCATGTTTAGGCAAATCGATGAAATTCTTTGTCCGGCCAACTAGCTTGCCTTGGATTTGGCCATGGCAAGCCTAATTCAAGCCAAACGCTACTAACGGCCAAGCTATAATTTTATTTTATTTTATTATTTTTTGAAAAATTTAAAAACTTTTTAAAGTATTTTGAATCTCTTTAAAGTTTTCTATTTCTCATATTAGTTTCCCTTTCTAGTTTTTTATTAAAAATTTTAGTATTTTATACAATTTAATAATTTTTAAAAAATTTAACATGTCAAAAGTCAAATTTTTTTTTTTTTTTTTAGTAACCGGGGTGTCCAGACCACTTGCGTGTACCTCAACTAATCATCGGGGTCTATTGAATACCTTACAAGCCGAAAGGATCAGGTAACCCATAATGTTATTGGGATAGATAGCCCTAAAGTTTGAATCCAAGAACTCAAGGAAGAGAGCAAACCTTCTTGATCGCGAGGCCAACCCCTTGAGGTTCAAATTTAACAACCAAAATAAACGAAGAGGTCTACACGGTAGTTCATGGACTTTTTGAGGTCCATGTATTTTCTTGAGTTTGTGGGAGTGTAAATGGAACTAACCCTAAGGTGGTCTTTACTTGGTAGAACGTATGGAAATGGGAATACGGATGGGTTTGGGGATGGGGATGGGAATGGCAATATGTGAAAGAATAAAATATGATTACATTGTTTACTTCTAAAAATAAGTAGAGATGAAATAGAATAAAATTTATACTTTTTGGATAAAATTTCCCTTAACTTTAAATGATTATACATATATATTTTTATCATAATATGAAATTTATATAAATTAATTAAACATAAATCACCACATAATTTAATATATTTCAAAAAATATTTAAATTGAAATTAATTATTATAAATAAAACTGATATATTATTAACTTATTTTATTTCATAAATATAAATATTATTTTTTATTTAAATAATCATTTTTCTAAAAATTTAAGAACCGGTCAACGTTGGTCAAAGTTGTCAGATAGCAACGTTTCTTCAAATTTTTGGCGTCATCGCCGACACATGAAGGCTTTTTGTCCATTAATCTTTTGATCTGGGTGGAAATCCAATGTTGAATACTGATGTTTGGACGTCATGCGTGATAATTATATCTTTCATCGCCATGATTGACATCCATACATTAGTTGTCGACGACCTGTTTTTGCCCAGACCGATTGATGATGGGCAAAAAGTGTTAATGTGCCAGTGATGATGCTAGAAATGTGAATGAACATTGTTAGCCAGCAACTTTGATCGGTATTGACATGTTTTGAAAATTTGAAAATTTTAAATAAAAATAATTTTTATAAAAATTTATTTTATATTTTTTAGTAAAAAATATTTTTTTTTAACTTTTAATAAAGAACTTATTTTATTTTATTTTAATAAATAGTAAATTATAAAATATTTAATATTTAATTAAATCATTAAGGAGTAACATGAGAATATTTGTTTGAAATAGGGGCAAGGAGGGAATTTGTGCTCATTCTTTGCCCTTGGGATACCCATTCCTCCGGAATTTGGGAGGAATGGGATACCCTCATTTTTGGGGGAATGAGCATTCCATGGAATACTCATTCCCCAAAAATTTGTCAAAGTAAACAGGGAATAGACATTCCCTTGAAAATTGTGACGTAAACACACGCTACAATTTGCATGTGATTTTTCAAATGTCGACAAAACTTTTTTCTTTTTTTTCTTTTCTATGTTTCAATTTTATTTGAAATAAATTAACGTCAAATTCGACAACTAACATGACACAAAATTTATAGAACGTTTTCAATTGAGTTTTTTTTTTTAATTCTTTTATCTTTCAAACTTAAGTTTTTCCTTAAAGCAAAGGTTCATAAAAAAAATAATCTAACATTGCTAAAGATCTGATACGTTTACAAGTCCTAAAACACTTATAAACATAAGTGGATAAGGAATTACAAATCTTAAAACACTTGTTAATTCGGTTGAATTGAAGAAATTCACTCCAAGTCCTAAAACACTTGGTTTGTGGAATGTAAAAAGCAATGGAGGCTATTCGGCCTAAGCAAGTTCCAAGGAGGGAGAGAGTCCAAACATTACTCAAGCCACTCCAAGTCCAAGCACAACAAAGGAAGCTCAAGTCCACAAAGAAAGAAGTCTAGGTATTGAAAAAGCTCGATTAAGCCCAAGTTGCATTCCAAAGAGAAAGATCCACATGATCCCTTATTGGATTTATTTACATGATTTTCAAGGCCTAAATTCTTAGAGTATCTTTCATATAAATAAAGAGCATCTTTATTAATTTTTAAATATAAAGTATACAATTTTTATTCAAATCCAATAGACTCTTTAAATTTAATGAAGATGCTCTTTATTTTTAAGAATGAGACTTAATTGGAGAGAGAATTAATAAATAAAATGCATAGGAACTTGTAGTTTATTAATTAAAATTAGGATAGAGAGTGAAATTTGACTCTCTAAATGTGGAGAGCCAAACTCACTCTCTAATTTATATTTTAAAGATAAAGAGCATGTTGGACTCTTGTTTTTATGGATAGATTCTTTATAATAAAGAGTTTATGTCATATAAAGAGTCATTTGGAGATGCTCTTACACTCTCATTAATAGACTTAATTAGGACCATTGATTAGCTTTTAATTTAATAGAAACAAGCTTAGATAACTAATGGGGTGGTTAAAGACATAGATCCTAGAATTAGAGAATTGTGTCTCTTTTACATTAAATAGGCATGACCTTACTTTTTGAACAAATGCCTTGTAATATTTAGCTAATTTTATTTTATTTTCTTGTATTTATAATTTACTTGTTTATCCTTGTATTTGCCTATATAAGGGTAACTATTTAGTTTTTGGAAATATATGAAATTGGTTTATCCATTTGAGAGAACTTTTGTATTCTTGATTGTGCATTTTTTAACCAAGTTTTGGCAAGGAGATTTGGTGGTAAATAAATTCAAGTTGGTGGAGCAATTCCTTTATGCTTGAAATGTTTTTACTCGTCTTGGTCCTAATTTGCAAGTAAGTATGAGTTTGTTCTTGTTTTGTGTTTGACTGAATTTCAACTTGGATTTATGACATGTTTTGTTGTTGAATTGGTTGGATTTGGATCAAGATGCAACCACTATATTTTCATAATTATAAATAAAATTATAAAAGTTTATTTATCTTAGATTTATTTTAAAAAAGATGTTGATTCCCCCTTGAATGTTCACTTTCGGATCATGCTTTCCGGTTTCACCTTATCCACTTTCATGACACGGTTGGCATTTATGTCCCGGGATCTGTTTATCTTTCTTTAACTTTTCTAAAAGCTATTATTATACAACCAAGTTAAAACTATTATTCTTATCCATATTAAACTCTTTTAGAAAATATTCCAATCCAAACATACTCTTTTTTCGTTCAACTTGAACCCACAAGTAGGCCGGCGGTCCAAGCTTAGTTGCTTAAAAGTTAAAGCGCTTTTTTTTTTTTGTGGGCAGATATGATACTTCTTTTCGACCGTCAAATTTGGTTCATGCATTTCGAAATCTGTTTGTGGTTGAAATAAAGTTTACTCTTGTGAGTGCTACTAAAGTTTACTCTTGTGATTGCTACTAAAACCCTTGTATAATTGCCAATTTTGTGGTAAGCCCCCATACATATGGGAAATGCAACATTAGCCTCACAAACCCCAAGAGGTTGGCTTAACAGCCAAAGAGGTTTAATTATTGGGTTCAAACATTGGGGTCACCTACCACAATAACATTGTGACTTACCTGATCCTTTGGGCTTTTATGGTGTTCAATGAACCATAGAGAATTAGTTGAAGTGCGTTCAAGCTGGCACGAACTGAGGCTCAACTTTGTTAATGATATATTCCCATTGTTCAACTTATTGTAACTCAATCATCAAAATTCCCTTACATACATAACACTTAACAATTACCATCTCCATTTCAATTATTTCCTCAACGTCTTCACTTTCACTCTCTCTTACTCCCCTCTTCTCTACAAACTTCTCTAAACCTTGGACTCAATCCCTAACATTTTCAAGTGAAGGAACTCCATTGAAATCCACATTCTAGAGTTTTGTTTATGAGATGCTTAGAGTTTTAGTACATTACACTGTTTTGGTTAGATTAGGTTTAATCAACATATTCTATTCCATTAGCAATAGTTTTTTAATATGAAATTGTGTTTATTAAAGAAAATTTTGTTATGTGGATGATGGGTTATGTTGGGTTTGTAAGAAATTGAATGTACAAAGCAAAATCAATATAAAAAGTCAGCTTCGTCTTTTCGATATGTTAAAAATATAAGTAAACTTTAGTTGAGATGCGCGTAAACTGATCCGAACACCTCGATTATTAAAAAAAAAAAAAAAAAAAAAAATCTTCCTTCCTTGAAAATTTGTTTATGAGCAAGGAAGAAAATTGTTTTTCTTACTCATAATTCAAAGTGGCAATAAGTATAAGTAAAAGGTAAAAGTGAATTATGCCAAAGTGTTTTTCTTCCTTACTCGTAATTCAATTACAAGAAAAAGTTGGGATGCAAACCCATGTAATAGTTGAATTGACAAATTAATTACTTATCCCTAAATTCTATAATTAAGAAGATGTTGCCAAATCAATTGTCACATAGATTTAGATACATATTTGTGATCTTAACTTTGTATATATAAAATTATTTTTGCATACAAGATTGAATACTAAATAGTTGAATATTTAGCAAATTGCATGGGTCGCATTATTGTTTGCGATCCATGCCAACGTGTAGAAGAGTGACTTTAGCCCCGGCTTGCCTACCCAAAGGCACTCACCCCAAGGGCCCCCCAATTAATTTTTTTTATTTGACCTTCAAATAAAATATGTACATTTTCAAAAGTTAAGATTATTGAATTAGCTATACGTGTTCAAACCCCTTTTCGTTTCGTTAAAATACACCCTTAAATTAATGTTAAAACGTTAATTAATTTAAGGAATATCAAATAATTTGCTCATGATCTATACTGTTATACAAGTAGTAGAAGTGACCACTGACCACATCGTTTTAACTTTGAATGCTACATTTTTTCTTTTGAATAATTTATAACCTCATTTTATAAAAAGAATAAAAATGAGTGTCAAAGCAGCTGGAAACGAAAACACTTGTGATTGTCATTATACATGTACAAACTATTCCCTATAAATTGATGTGATAACCTTGCATGTTTAACACATCATTATCCTCTAATTTGTTAAGTTTATCCTTAATTTAAAATTATCTAATCACATCAGTTTATATGAAAAAGTTTGTCTTTGTAGTCGGGGGGCGACGGGAGTCAAAGAGGGTCAACTGACCCTCTTTTAAAAGTAAATAACAAAAAAACTTCAATCCACCAAATAAGTTAAAACTCTTTTTTTTTTTGGACTGTCAAACTCGAAACTAAAACCCTATGTCTCTGCTCCCCAGACCGGTTCTTTCTCTTCAACAGCCTAGGTTTCAAATTTTTTCCTTCATCTACACAAACAAGTGCAGTTTTCTCCCACCTATCAAGCAAACAAGCCATTTTTTTCTTCAATTTGTTAGTTAATACTAATACATTTTATATTTGTATTCTTTTATTTTGAAAGTTTAAGGTTAAATTATAGATTAAGATTTAGAAAGATGAAATTGTCATTGGGACCACAAATTGTACCCAATATTTTTTTTTTTTCTAATTTGTGATGATATATTAAAGTTAGAGGAAGTAAAAATATATTTTTTATAGTTGTTTTGAAGAAGATATTTTTTAAAGTTGTTTTGGAGTTAGCCTTAGAAGTTAGAACCACTAACATGTATTGGCCAATTTTGTGTTGTTTTTTTATGGAGAACATGGGTTTTTGGGATCATATTGTTTTACTCATTTTTATACTTGTTATAAAAAAGTGTTTGATTCAAATGGGAGTTAACTTTAATTGTTTTACAAGTGTTATGAAAAAGTGGACTTAACTGTACAAGTGTTTGGTTATTTGAATATATTTTTTACATATATCAATTCAATTTTAGCCAATGTATATAATGTAAGATTTATTTAAAAAAATATTACATAAGATCTATTTTAATTCAATTTCTATTACTTTAATTTAATTTAATTTTTGTTAAAGTATTTAAAAATTAGAAAAAGAAATAGACATACTTGTGATGTGTATGCGTTGTTAGAGTACTTTAACTTATTAGCTTTACAAATTTTTATAGTAGTTATAATTTCACTTATATTAATAATTATTATTGTATACATAGATTATTGTTTTTGTTTGGTTTATATTGAGAACATAGCTTATTTTGTATACAATAATTATTATTGTATACATAGATTATTGTTATTGTTTGGTTTCCTTCTAAGTATTTTGGTAGATTTCAAGACGATTTGTTGTTCCTTGGTTTAGTGAATTAATTTGAACAATGGTTGAAATATAGTGTAGTGAAAGATGTTGCGTTTTGTCTTTATTACTATCTTTTTAAGCCAGATGGTGATAAAGGGGGTGGTGATTGCTGTAATATCCCACTTGAGGTACGTATTTAAGATTTGTTGTATTAGTTAAAAGTTTATTGTTTCAACTTAAATTGAGTTTGTATGTGGAGTTGGTTGAATTGTTGCCTTGAAATGGGTTGAGTTTTGGTGAAGTTGGAAATTTAAACTTCGCCGGGGCGAAGAAGAAACTTCGCCGCGGCGAGGAGGAGAAGTGGCACTATGGGTAGATTCTGCCTTATTTCGCCGAGGCGACGAAAATGCTTCGCCGCGGCGAAGAGCCTAAAACAAAGATTCTTGAGTTTTCTAGAGAATTCTCTTTTGGGACACAATGACCATTCTACCCCTAATTAGTGGAAAAGTGGGAGTAAAATGAAAGGAAATTTAGTAGAGATTGTGTTTGAATGGGGTGTAGTTGTAAAGAATCAAAGGATATAGATGGAATTTTCAAGAAAGGACAAGGGCAAAATGGGAAATGAGCTTATAATATGAATTAAAAGAGTAAGTGTAGAGAAAGCCCTTATTCATTTCATTCCACCGCCTCTTCCAATTGCCCATATTCTCTCAATTTCCCACCCAATTTTCCAAGAGTTCTAAGGGATTTAAGAGGGGTTTTGAGTAAGAGTTCATCTAAACGCTTTCTAAGGTAAAGTTCATCATGCTTTAGATGTGAGTTTTCTTGTATTTATAGTGAAGTCTTATTGTGTTGTTGCTGCCCTTGTGGTTGTTTTGAGTTGTAGAGAGAGACAAGCCCACAAAGGGAAGGAAAAGTGCTAAGGAACCCATCTTTGCACAGTAGTAAATCCAACCAAGTTGAGTTATGACTAAGCTTTGAGTAGAGACTTATTTTAATTATATATGTACATGGTAACCTACTGAAAATTGAGATGAGATGTGTGCTTAGTCTTAGTAGTTGGGTATGATTAAATATGAGAAGTGTTGTTGATATGTGTATTGAGAATGAGTTTGAGATGAAGTTTGAGAGATGTTATGTGAAGCTTTTTGGGAGTGCTTTTCTTCACAGGGTTATGAGTAATTGAGGGAGTTTTTCCCCAATTTGGATGGCTAGAAAATGAAGTTTAGTATATTTTTCGTAGGTGTTTATATGCACATGGTGTTTGAGGAAATGCCTAAGTGAAATCTGCCCTGTCACTGCCGTAACTTTCTGATGTATTTTTGAGTATCTTACGGTTCGAACTGGGCTGAGACCAAAACAGAGAAGTTGTTATCCCTGTTTCTAAGCTTTGAAACGAAGACCATAACCGTAGTAATCCGAGGTGTTAATGAAGTTATGGCCGTTTTAGTGTGACTGGTGCAGAATGACTGTTTTGAGGAAATCTTGTAGTTGGCATTTCATTAGTGATTAGGGAGCATGAGATAGCTCTACACCTTTGTTTATACACTTGAGAAGTAGCTTGAGATTTAGTATAGAATGGAGTATAAGTTCTTAAGAGTTAAGAGAAAGAGAATAGAGTAGGTTGTGCGATGGGGACCCGTGAGTAAGGGTAGAGTATTCCCGCATGTACGCCATTGAGAGAGCGGCATGAGTATCAGATAGAGAAGTGGTGTAGCCCGTGAGAGTGCATGCGGATGAGGGCTATACCCGAGTACCCGAGAGAGAGAGATTATTCACTCACATGGCCAAGGGTTCCGAATCCATGCATAACCGAGTCCGATCGGCTAGAGTGATAGAGGTCACGTAGAGCGGAGTGAGTCCCGGCCGACCCCCGTTGAGATGGGGTCGTGATTTATGAAAAAGTTATGAGAAAAGAGTTTCTAAGAAAAGAGAAAGAGGAAAGAAAGACGTACCCAAAGAGATATTGAACGAGAATTGTAAGGAAAGAATTAGAGATAGAGAGTTACGGGCTAGCATGAGCAGAGGATTTACTTACTGAGCATTGTTTAGTGCTCACCCCGTTGTTTTCTTATGTTTTGCAGGACCTAGTGAGGGCACTGTCGATGGATGTCGGCGTGCGAGGGAGTGGCTCACACTGTCCCTGATGTTTGATGACTTTTTTGTAGTTATATATATTTTGTGTAAAAATGTATATGTTTGTAAAGAGTATGTATATAGTTTAATAAAAGAAAACTTGGGCCCAATTTCTTTATGTATTTTTATATGTATTTCAGTATAATCTTTTGAGTATTAGTGGCTATTACATTTTTGGTATCAGAGCCGAGATTTTGGATTTGACAGTGTGCCATTCTTCTCGCTACGACGTCCGATAGCCGACTTGTGTGAGTTAATTCTTTCCTTACTTTAAGTGTTCTATGAAGATCAAGTATGGTTGTTTGGTAGATGAGGCGTAGTAACAGGAGAAGGGTAGAGTGTGATGCATGAGGAGAAATCCTCCAACCCACCAGAATCGACTCCCCCTACCCTTGATGAACGAGGTTTCGAGCTATAATACAGCAGGTTTAGCAGAGAGTCAAGGGAGAGTAGTTCAGGGAGAGAACTGAGACTTCCATAGAGTACCGCCTCGTGAACAAGAGCGAGAAGGGCCGGTACCTCAGCCAATACAAGCTCGAGGTGATCCGATTCGGCTTTAAATTAGCACCAGCCGCCAGCATTTAAGGGTCCAAGGGATCCGCTAGAGGCAAGGAGTGGTTTAAGTCCGTAGAGCGGACGGCGGCATTGTTTCCCCTGAATGTCGAGAGAGGATCATATATGCTAGTTTCTTGTTCAAGGAATGCCCGGATATGGTGGAATTAATGGAGGAGACTCATGATATAGCCTCGATGACTTGGGAGGAATTTAGAAGGCTGTTTGAGGCCGAGTACCGAACAGAAGATCGAGTACATGAGAAAGTCCAAGAGTTTATTCACTTGAAGCAGGGGACTAATACGGTGAAGAGTATTCTGTAAGATTCAACTCCCTTGCTCGCTTTGCACCCGGAATAGTGTATACACCGAGGTTAAGGAGAGACAAGTTTGTGCAAGGGTTGAGAGCAGATATTGCTCGAGATGTAATGACAGGAGTCGAGCCCCCTCATACCTACAGTGAGCTCTACACGGGCTTTAAGGGCAGAGATCTATGTGAACAAGTATATTGCAGAAGGGTGGCTTTGACAGTGCCTAGTGATCCACCACCACCTTACAGAGGGAGAGAGTAGATGTCACAAAACAGAGAGGTAAGGGCCAAGAAGAAGTGGCACCAAGGAAGAATAGGAGAGTCGGCAGTTTAAGCGGCCCGAACAGAAGGGTTTCCCCTTGTGCTAAGTGTGGAGGAACCATCCAGGAGAGTGTTTAAGAGATCAGAATTGTGTGTTACAAATGCCGTAGCCAGGGCATATGTGGAGAGATTGTAAAGCTCCCCTTCCACCGCCGGTTCCTATCCCTAGAGTACGAATGCCAGGGTGTTTACAGTGGCACAGGGTGAAGCCGAGGCCAGTCCATCAGCCGTAACTGGTCAGTTGTTTATTTCATGCTGTTTTTTATATGCTTTGATTGATTCTGGAGCCACGCATTCTTTTATTTCTCATGGAATGATAGAGAGATTAAGCTTAAACCTGTCAAAGTGAGTCAGCCCATAGGATAAGTTGCCTGATGGAGTTAGTGTGTTGACTCAAGAGATGTTGATAGGAGAGTCTGTGGTGATCCATGGTCGGAGTTGGTAGTTGACTTAATAGTTTTCGATATCCCGATTTTGATGTAATTTTGGGTATGATTTCCAGGGAGGAATGGAGTAGAAATTGATTGCAGAAAAAAAAGCGAGATTTAATCTCGATAATGGAGATAAGTTTAGTTTCAGAGAGGGCCATCGATTGAGTATGTTGATTAGTAGTGTAAAGGCGAGAAAGATGTTGAAAAGGTGTTTCTGGATACATTGCTCACGTAGTACAAAGTGGTGATGTTCCCCAGTCAGAAATTCAGAGGGTGCCGATAGTTCGAAATTTCTGGAGGTGTGTTTCCGGAAGACTTACCGTGTTTGCCGCCGGAAAGAGAGGTTGAGTTAGTATTGAACTTGCACCAGACACCACCTATATCTAAAGCCCCTTATCGAATGGCCCCAGCAGAGCTTCAAGTTAAGAAGCAACTCCAGGAACTTTTAGATAAAGGTTTTATCCGACCGAGTCATTCTCCTTGGGGAGCCCCAATTTTGTTTGTCAAGAGAAAGTGGATCACTACGGTGTGTATTGATTACAGAGAATTGAATAAGGTGACAGTGAAGAATAAGTACCCGCTACCTCGAATAGATGTTTGTTTGATCAGTTGAAGGGAGCAGCAGTGTTTCCAAATTGATTTGAGGTCGGGGTACCATCAAGTAAGAGTGGCTGAGCAAGATGTAGCTAAGACTGCTTTTCGTACTAGGTATGGGCATTATGAGTTCGTAGTGATGCCGTTTGGTTGACTAATGCCCCAGCCGTCTTTATGGACTTGATGAACCGGATATTTCATGATTGTTTGGATCAATTTATGTGTTTTTCATAGATGATATCCTGGTTTATTCTAAGTCGAGAGAGAGCGGAGGAACATTTGAGAATAGTGTGGCAACGTTGGAGAAAGGCAGTTGTATGCTAATTTTCGAAGTGTGAGTTTTGGCTCGATCAAGTGATATTTCTACCCATCATTGTCGAAGGATGGAATTTCAGTAGATCCAGTAAGATTAAAGCAATCCTGAGATGGCAGAGGCCGAGGACAGTAAAAGAGGTCCGAAGTTTCTTAGGCCTGGCAGGTTACTACAGACGATTTGTTGAAGGGTTCGCCCAGTTGGCTAAACCATTGACAGCCTTACTAAACAGAGACCCTTTTATATGGACAGAAGCTTGTGAGACTGTTTTCAAGAGTTAAAAGAGGTTAACAACAGCTCTAGTGTTAGTATTGCCTCAGGAGGTGTAGATTATGACATTTACACGGATGCCTCTTTGCAAGGACTTGGTGCTGTGTTGATGCAGTTAGGTAGGTAATAGCATATGCCTCACGGCAATTAAAAGAGTATGAGACGAGATACCATACGCATGTTAGAGTTAGCACCGTGGTCTTCGCTTTAAGATTTGGAGGCATTATCTTATGGTCCAAAGTAATATCTACACCGATCACAAGAGTTTAAAGTACTTCTTCACTCAGAAGGAGTTGAATATGAGACAGAGAAGGTGGTTAGAACTGGTTAAGATTATGAGTGTGAGATTAAGTATCAACCAGGGAAGCCAACGTAGTAGCCGATGCCTTGAGCGAAAGCTTACATGTCCCGGCTTACTAGACAGAAAGAATTGATAGAAAGTTGTGAGGAACAGATTGAAGTGCTACCGGGAATTTGCCAGATTGAGGTTCGTCCACTTTACTGAGAAGTCAAAGATAAGCAAGTGGCCGATGAGTGGTGTCAGAGAATAGTTCAACAGTGCATGAGGGCAAGGTAACGGAGTTCCACTACTGGATAGTGTCTCCTATTTCAGGAATCGGTTATGTATTCCCAGATGATGAGTTGAAAAAGAGATACTTTCAGAGGCTCATGACACCCATACACTGCTCATCCTGGCACCCAAGATGTATCAAGATGTAAAGAAGGGTTACTGGTGGCCAGGTATGAAGAAGGACATTGCAGGGTTTGTAGCCAAATGTTTGACTTCAACAGTTAAGCAGACACCACGGCCATCAGGGTTGCTTCATCCACTTAGTATTCCAGATGTAGGGGAGTATTTCGATGGATTTTATCACAGGTCTCCCTAGAGTTCGAGAGGTTATATGCCTTTGGGTGATTGTGGACAGGTTAACGAAGTCCGCCATTCCTTCCATTAAAGGAAGTACCACCTCAGATCAGTTGGCTCAGATCTACGTGAAAGAGTAGTCAGATTACACGGTGTGCCAAGACAATTGTCAACAGAGATTCGAGGTTTGTTTCAGCTTTTTGGTCTAGTTTGCAGAGAAATTGGGTACCGTTTGGCATTCGTACAGCCTATCATCCTCAGACAGATGGTCAACAGAGAGAACGAATCAGGTGCTCGAGGACATGTTGAGAGCTTGCTGTATGGATTACAATGACATGACACGAAATGTTACCTTTAGTGAGTTTGCCTACAACAATATTTATCAGTCTACAATAAAGATGGCGCCTTACGAGGCTTGTATGGTAGACGATGTAGGTCTCCACTACATTGGGATAGACTGGCAAAGGAGTGAGTTGAGTACAGCTCTTGGGCCAGAAATGACGCAGAAAATGATAGAGGATGTAAGATTAATCCAAGCAGAATGAAGCAAGCCCAAGATAGACAGAGAGTTATGCCGACTTAAAGAGAAAAGAAGTGGAGTTCCAAGTGGGTGATAAGGTATTTTTGAAAGTTTCCCCTTATAAACGGGTATGCGCTTCGGGAACAAAGGAAGTTAGCACCAAGGTATATTGGTCCATTTGAAGTTTGCAACGAATTGGGAAAGTTGCCTACAGGTTGCACTACCACCTCATATGGACAAGGTGCATGATGTCTTCCACTTCTCAATGCTGCAAAGTATGTAAGTGATCCCTCCCACGTCTTGAGTATAGAAGATGTCGAACTTGTAGAGAATCTTTTGTATGAGGAACGCCCTGTAAGATTTTAGATCGGAGATTAAAGAGCTCCGGAACAAGAGTATTCCGTTAGTGAAGGTGCTTTGGAGGAATCCACAAGTAGAGAAGCCACATGGGAGACGAACAAGACATGCAGGAGAGATCCCGAGTTATCATGTGAATTTCGGGGACGAAATTCTTTTAAGGGGGGAGATTGTAATATCCCACTTGAGGTACGTATTTAAGATTTGTTGTATTAGTTAAAAGTTTATTGTTTCAACTTAAATTGAGTTTGTTGTGGAGTTGGTTGAATTGTTGCCTTGAATGGGTTGAGTTTTGGTGAAGTTGGAAATTTAAACTTCGCCGGGGCGAAGAAGAAACTTCGCCGCGGCGAGGAGGAGAATGGCACTACGGGTAGATTCTGCCTTATTCGCCGAGCGACGAAAATGCTTCCCGCGGCGAAGAGCCTAAAACAAAGATTCTTGAGTTTTCTAGAGAATTCTTCTTTTGGGACACAATGACCATTCTACCCCTAATTAGTAGGAAAGTGGGAGTATAAATGAAAGGAAATTTAGTAGAGATGTGTTTTGAATGGGGGGTGTAGTTGTAAGAATCAAAGGATATAGTGGAATTTTCAAGAAAGGACAAGGGCAAAATGGGAAATGAAGCTTATAATATGAATTAAAAAGAGTAAAGTGTAGAGAAAGCCCTTATTCATTTCATTCCACCGCCTCTTCCAATTGCCCATTTCTCTCAATTTCTCCACCCTTTTTCCAAGAGTTTAAGATTTAAGAGGGGTTTTGAGTAGAGTTTCATCTAAAGCTTTCTAAGGTAAGAATCATGCTTTAGATGTGAGTTTTCTTGTATTTATAGTGAAGTCTTATTGTGTTGTTGCTGCCCTTGTGGTTGTTTTGAGTTTTAAGAGAAGCAGCCCACAAGGGAAGGAAAAGTGCTAAGGAACCCATCTTTGCACAAGGTAAGTAAATCCAACCAAGTTGAGTTATGACTAGCTTTGAGTAGAGACTTATTTTAATTATATATGTACATGTATACCTACGTGAAAATTGAGATGAATGGTGCTTAGTCTTAGTAGTTGGGTATGATTAAATATGAGAATTGTTGTTGATATGTGTATTGAGAATGGAGTTTGAGATGAATTTGAGAGATGTTATGTGAAGCTTTTTGGGATGCTTTTCTTAGCAGGGATTATGAGTAATTAGGGAGTTTTTCCCCAATTTGATGGCTAGAAAATGAAGTTTAGTAGTATTTTCGTAGGTGTTTATATGCACTGAGGTGTTTGAGGAAATGCCTAAGTGAAATCTGCCCTGTCACTGCCGTAACTTTCTGAGTAATTTTTGAGTATCTTACGGTTCGAACTGGGCTGAGACCAAAACAGAGAAGTTGTATCCCTGTTTCTAAGCTTTGAAACGAGACCAGACCGTAGTAATCCGAGGTGTATAGCATAAGTTATGGCCGTTTTATGTGACTGTTTTAGTGTGACTGGTGCAGAATGACTGTTTTGAGGAAATCTTGTAGTTGGCATTTCATTAGGTGTATTAGGGAGCATGAGTAGCTCTACACCTTTGTTATACACTTGAGAAGTAGCTTGAGATTTAGTATAAATGTGAGTATAAGTCTTTAAGAGTTAAGAAAAGAGAATAGAGTAGGTTGTGCGATGGGGAACCCGTGAGTAATGGGTAGAGTATCCCGCATGTACGCCGCATTGAGAGAGCGCATGAGTTATCAGATAGAGATGGGTAGCCCGTGAGAGTGCATGCGGATGAGGGCTATACCCGAGTACCCGAGAGAGAGAGATTATTCACTCACATGGCCAGAGGTTCCGAATCCATGCATAACCGAGTCCGATCGGCTAGAGTGAATAGAGGTCACGTAGAGCGGGAGTGAGTCCCGCCGTACCCCCGGTGAATGGGGTCGTGATTTGAAAAAGTTATGAGAAAAGAGTTTCTAAGAGAAAGAGAAAGAGGAAAGAAAGACGTACCCAAAGAGATATTGAACGAGGAATTGTAAGGAAAGAATTAGAGATAGAGAGTTACGGGGCTAGCATGAGCAGAGGATTTACTTACTGAGCATTGTTTAGTGCTCACCCCCGTTGTTTTCTTATGTTTTGCAGGACCTAGAGGCGCCTGTCGGATGGATGTCGGCGTGCAGGAGGAGTGGCTACACTGTCCCTGATGTTTTGATGACTTTTTGTATACGTTATATATATTTGTGTAAAAATGTATATGTTTGTAAAGAGTATGTTATATTTGTTTAAAAAAGAAAAACTTGGGCCCAATTTCTTATGTTATTTTATAGTATTTCAGTATAATCTTTTGATTATTTGGCTATTACAATTGCTTTGTTGTTAGGGTTTTTAAATGGAAAAAGAAAGAAAAATTGAATATTCCGTTGGAGATTCTATAGTGCTCATAACCAAGCCCGAAGAATGTATGAATCATTATTGAATCAAGACCAACATATTCATACATATATATTATACTTGATAGAGAAAATTGCAACAAAATAAGCTATGTATTCAATATAAACCAAACAATAACAATAATCTATGTATAGAATAATAATTATTAATATAAGTGAAATCACAATTACTAAAAAATTTTATAAGCTAATAAGTTAAAGATTTCTAACAACACATACACATCACAAGTATATCTCTTTCTTTTCTATTTTAAATAACAAAAATTAATTAAAGTAAGAAATTGAGTTGAAATAGATCTTAGGGGGTGTTTGGATCATATATTATCTATTAGAAGGAGATATTATTTTAATGGAAAGAAATATCATCTTAAAGATTACAGGAAATGTTTAGAAAATGTGTTTGGATAGTTCGAATAAATTGGTGAATATATTTTGGTTGGAAGGATAATGAGTGGGTATCTTATAGAATACTAAATTGCACTCCTTTTTAAATATTATATAATAGTGTTTTTTATTACTATTTTTGAATAATTTTTTTTAACTCCCAACTTTTCAGATTTAGCAAAAACACCCTAACAACCAAAATATTTTAAACTTAACAAAAACACCCCTACCCACCCCAAGCCTTGTCAGTAGCCAGCCATCACCGCCAGAGGCTGCTGGTAGTGCCACAGATCTGGTTATGACACCGACAGTGCCACATATCTGGCTGTGAAACGCTAGCCATTTCACGGCCAAATACTTGGCCTTTACGACCATAGATATGTGATCTATGCCAAAACAGGCCTCACCGGTGCACCGACCGGTCGTACACTATTATGGCAACTTTTAATAGCCTCCGACGACGACTGACAGTGGTGGCCATTCTGGGTAACACAACATTTCGTGATATTTTTGTAAATAATGACAATAACAAGGGCAATGTCATCAGAAAATTTAAAAAGTGAGGACAAAAGGGTTTGCATGAGTTAACTGAGTGTTTTGTAAATCTTAACAAATATAAGGCTAATTTGGACCAAATCTCAATTGTTTAGGGGCAATATGGGACACAAAATTGGATTACCTGGGGTAAGTTTAATAACACACCCCCCCGAGGTAATAATATTCTCGCAACTTACCCCCCAAATGCCACTGTTTGACATAAAAGATCCGGAATAATTTTTTCAAATCAACCAAACATCGTCATCTATCATTTAAAATATACCCCAATTATCTATGTTGCCCCTATCCAAACGAGCCCTTAATGTAGTATTTTTTTAAATAGATCTTACATTATAATGTAGGCTAAAATTGAATTTTTATGTATAAAAAATCTATTCAAATAACCAACACTTGTACAATTAAATCCACTTTTTCATAATATTGTAAAACAATTAAAGTTAACTCCCATCTGAATCAGACACTTTTTATAATAATATAAAAACTGAGTAAAACAATGTTGGTCCCAAGAACCCGTTTTCTCCATAAAAAAAAAAAAAAAAAAAAAAAACAACAACAACATACAATCAGCCAATGTGGGTAAAACAATGTGGTCCCAAGGCCAACTCCAAAATCAATTCGAATAAAATACTTTTACATAACAAACATAAAAATGGGTAGAACAATATGGTCCTAAGAACTCATCTTCTCCATATAAAAAACACAAAATCGGCAATATAGGTAAAACAATGTGGTCCCAAGGTCTACTCCAAAATAACTTTAAAAACTATATTCTTATTTCCTCTAACTTCAATATATCATTACAAATAAATAAAAAATAGATCCAATTTGTGGTCTCAATGGCAATGACAATTTCATCTTCCTAAATCCCAATCTATAATTTAACCTTGAACATTCAAAATTAAAAGAATACAAATATAACATGTATTACATGAAAAATTAAAGAAAAAAAGGGGCTTGTTGGCTTGATAGGGGGAGATAACTACACTTGTGTGGATAAAAGAAAAAATTTGGCTTGATTGGTTGTTGAAGAGAAAGAAGCAGTCTGGGGAAGAAGAAGGTGGGGTTTAGTTTGAGTTTAATAGCCCCGAGCTCGCCATGCTGAAGGGTGTATTGAAGTTTTTGGGTATTTTAATTTCATATAAGGGCAATTTTGTAAAAACTTAGCAAAAAAATTTAAAAGTCAATGAGGTTCAACTGACCCCGATGATAATATCGATACGTTTTTTGATGGATACCATATCCATTGGAAATACATTACAATGCTCGAGGAGACAACTTATGCTGTTGATGGTTATGGAGATATACAAAAGCAACACAACCAAAGACATGGGGGGAAAGGGTAAGTTGGTGATTGTCGGGGCATCCATAGCTTTAGTAAGGGCCTGGAACGGTGTTTGAAACTCAAGAGAGCTAGAGGGTACCCGGTTAACGAAGTATCTTGCAAAAGTGAGTGCTTCTCCCCAAAATCGTAATGGCATATGAGCTCCTATTGATGAGGCATGAGTAACCTCCAACAAGTGCCTATTCTTGCATTTAGTAACCCTTTTTTGTTGGGGTGTGTTGAAACAAGTAGTATGATGAACAATAAATACCATGTGCTTCCAAGTACTGTTGAAGGGTAGAGCTGCAATATTCTCTTCCATTTTCACTATAGTGAATTTGGACTTGTGCATTGTACTAAGTAAGAATCATTTTGTCAAGTCGTTGAAACAAAAAAATTACATCACCTTTGGGTTTCATTAGACATACCTAAGTCATCCTTGTACAGTCATCAATAAAAATAACAAACCAACATGCACCACCTAAAGTCGTGACTTTGGATGGACCCTAAACAACAGAATGTATAATCATAAAAGGAGTTTGGCTTTTATTTAACTCTATTTGAAATGAAACGCGATGACTTTTTGACAGTTCGCAAACATCACAACGAAAACTGAGAGATCATTTTTTAAAAATAGGCTAGGAAAAAGTTTCTTCAAGTAACCAAATGAAACATGTCCAATAAATCGATGCCACAACTAGATGTAGGATTTATGCCTATCCTTGTCAAAGCAATCTACTGTCAGTGCTTGACGTAATATGGCAAAATTATTTGAATCCAAATCCAAGTAATACCATTTCCCTTGTCTAATAGAAGAACCAATTGTTTGCTTTGTTCGGATGCTCTTAAACACACAACAATCAGGCCAAAAAATTACCACACAAGACAAAGCTTTGGTTAGTTGAGAAACTGACAAGAAGTTATAATTCAAAGATGGGACAACTAAAACAAAATGGAAATGCAAAGTGTTCTGAGAATTAACGGCCCTTCCCCAATGACTTGAGTTGACACCATAATGCGGTAGAAACAAATTTTTGTAAGGAAGATTTAAGGTGGGATATTTGTCTAGAATTAAATTTTATATGATCAGTAACACCAGAATCAATTATCCATGTACTATTAAAAACATGTGTACACATATTTAAAAACTTACCATCATTTCCTACAATTGTTCCAGATTCAATTAGAATAATACTACACATACATCATTTCCATACAATATTTCTCATACAACATTATGTGGCAAGATGTGATTGGGTGAAAGTTTAATTTTAACTTTAAATTAGCCAATCATATCTTGCCACGTAATGTTGTATGAAAAATGTTATCTTGCCACGTAATGTTGTATGAAAAATATTGTATGAAAATGATGTATGTGTAGTATTACTCATTCAATTATCCATATACTGTTCGACATCTTCTTTCTCTATCCATGTTTCAACAGCCATAGCAATAGAATTTCTCTTTGAGTTCTTCTTCTGTTGATCACGACTATGGTCCAACCATTCTGGATACCCAACCAATTCAAAGCGTTTGTTTTTGTATGACTTGATTTGGTATAGTGGGTGGACCTCTTGTTAGTGTCGCTGTTGGTGTTGTTCGATCTTGTCTAGTTATGTCGACTCCTATTCTGAGCTACCATTGATGTAGTTTCGGTTTTGTCATACTCTCCCTTCAAGGTGATATGACGCGTTGCTTCTCGTTGAACCAAATAGTAACTTTCTTCCAAATTGGAAACTGGGTCTTTGCGCAAAATCTACCCACAAATTTGTTCGAACTCCTTGTCTAACCCTACAAGAAATATATGCGCACGTAATTGCTTAATGGATTTTTGATACGTGACTATGTAATCAGGATCCTTCATGACCACTTTATTACAGTGGTTCAATTCTTAAAAAAATTCAGTCAGTTCCCCATAATACACAGACAAGGGTCTTTTTTCCTGTTTGGCGGTGAAGATCTTCTAGTGCAAGGACATAAAAAGGCTTTGGAAGGAGCACTCCAGATTTTGTGAGAAGTGGATAGAGCTTTCGTAAGTGTATGTGTGCATATTATTGTTGATATATGCACTTTGCTTAATTCAGCACAATCGTGTTTGTTTTACTGGTTGCGCATGTTATAATATATTGCTGTAAGTGTACACATTGTCTTATTTATATGATCATATTGGACAAAAAATTGGGCACATTTTTGCTTATGTGTAAACATTTTATCATTCGTTTTTCATAGTACAGGTGTCTCACTCTTGTTATATTTGAAGATATTTTATCTTATATTCTTCAGGAAACTTGCATGTTAAGTTTACTTTACAGGTGTCATTCTTTCTAAGATGGTCCAACAAAGGTTGTTAAAAAGTGTATGAGACGTACTGTTGAGATTTGTTTGAGCTAGGATATATATTGTCATCTTCTTGGATATTACATATTCTTTGAGCTCCGAATGAGCTCTGAAATTTTGCAGAGCATATTCTATTAGGTTCATTTTGTTGTTGAGTTCATTGACGATCATATTTGTTATCATTGAGGATTATGGAACATCGTTCCCCTTGTTGAAGCTTGAAGGAAGTTCCAAAGATTTTTCTTGGAACTGAGTTTATATTGAGTTTATATTGTCATTCATTTTGTTTTTTTAACTGAGTTCCAAAGATTTTTCTTGGAACTTATGCCGATTAGGAATACCATGATGAAATGAATTGTTTTTCATTGGTATTTTTTCAATCATGAATTACAGAATATATATTGAGAGAATACAATCTACTAAAATCTTCTAATTATGTCAGTTAATATAATTAATAGATTACATATATAATTAAAAGATTACAAAATATGTTCATCTAACATAATTAGGAGATTACAAAATATCCTGACATAATTATAAGATTTGTGGAATATACTGAATATCTTATCTAGTGTATAATCAGAAAGCAATCAAAAGTTATTTTCACAAATTTTCTATTATTTTTTATTTGAAAACAACTTTTGAATATTATATAAAATACATTTTCAAATATTAAATCATTAAGATATAACTAAAAAAAAAAAATTCGTATTTTAGTTTTGAAATTTTTGTTTGAGATCATGAATCAAGCAATTCTCTTCACCGAAAAATTTCATTAGTGATTAGTTGAATAGAAAATAAGGTCTTGTTTGTTTATGAACTCATTTTCCATTTTTTTCCCTCCTAAAAAGTGAAATAAGTGCTCGTATATAAATTTTCTAATTTTATTTGTACAAAACATAGAATTTATAAGCAATGAGAATGAAAATTTTAGTAAAATATTCAAATTTCCTATTTTCTTTTCTCTCTCCTCTCTTATAAAACAAAAACATCAATTTCAAATCACAATATTGCAAATGAAAAAAAAATTAAAACATATTTGAGAGAATTTTTTTGAGATAAACAAAATATGTGGTAATTTAAATGACTTTTATTGATTATGCAAATGATAAATTTCCTATTTTTTATTCAATTCTTTGTGTTTTCGCACAAATATGCGGAAAATGTTATTATTTGTTTTACATTTTTTAATATATATATAAAAAAAAGAAATAAAAACACAAAATTCATAAAATAAAACAGCCTAAAATAACGAAACAATCACTTATAAACTTATTATTAAGGATATGTTTTATTGGTGGAAAAAGTTTGCATACCAAATTCTTTGTGTAATAAATTGACTTATTTTGACTTGAGACTCATGGTTTGCCAGTGCGCATGCACTTGTTTCAGTTCTAAACTTGAAACCCATCTGGCAAAGATTCAAAGGTAATTCCTTTTCCTCTCATAAAACTGAGCTCCTATTACACTCCTCCATGGCTGATGTATCTTCAAATCCTATAATTTTTTATACTACTACACTCAGGTCTCGTGCTTCTGTCTCTGTGTTTGTTGTTTCTTGCTTTAAGTTTAAAGTGCATGATTTATATTCGCTTTCGTTATTGACTAAATTTTCTGTCTATTACTGTTATCTTTGGGAAAGGTAACGTGATTAAGTTTGTTTTGTGTGAAAAAAGGAAGCACAATTACTGTATAAATTTACAGCCAAATGCAACTGAGATTGGTAATTCTGTGGTGGGTTTTGGTTGAAATTTGACTTGCTTGAAGTTTCTGCGTTTCAACTTTTGTTGAGGTCTGTTAAGTTGTGATATTTAGTTCTGCATTGCTTGTTTGCTTCTGACATTTCATGGTTTGTGAATAACTGAACAAAAAATCGGTTTTCAAAATTTATTTTTTATTTGTTATTTTTATCTTATGCTTTGAAAAAAAATATAAATGAAATAGAAGAAATCTTTGGAACTGTAATATTGTCGGGAATTTGTTTTAGGGAAGGGGTGTATACTGGGGTAAGTTTTCTCTTGTATTAGAAGGATATGTTAAACTAATTAATTCCTTCAATTGATGGAATAATTAGATGTTTATTTAAGTTGAAATGGCTATACAGGTTGTTCCATATAAAATTGAGCACTTATCTGTGCTTGTTGTAGAATTCTCAGCACTTATCTGTGCTTGTTGTAGAATTCTCAGCACTTATCTGTGCTTGTTGTAGTGTTCTTAGGCATTAGCCAACATGTTTGTATCATAGGATAGTTAGGAGCTACTGGAATTCTGAGGAAGAAGCTGATGGTACTGGCTTCGTGAGAAAAAAACCACTAGAGTGATTCAATGTGCTGTGATTTGGGTTTGAGGGTGTTAATTGGCTTGAACCAGACTCGTGTGTTAAGTTCTAGTGATACTGACCCAAAATGGAAAATAAAGATATGAAACTTATACCCAGGTCATGTTTGGCACTTCCAATGGATAGCCTGATCTGTTAGAGTTGCATGTAGTTCTTAGGAAGAAGCAGAGGAGCTGATGGTGCATTTTTTGTGCCTTTTTTTTTTTTTTTCCTGGAAAAGCACTAAAGGATGCAAGAAAAATCCAATTTGTAGTGATTAAGCCAAAAGGTGTTGGCGTTGGCTAGCACATGACTTATATGTGACATTTAGGAGATATCAACACATATGGGATATGCAGAAATGTAAAGTTACAGGCTGGTCATGTTTTTGACCAACTTATAATCGGATAAGTTATAAACTGAAGTTGTCCTAAGGGAGAAGCTTATAGTATTTGTTGTATTTGCTGCCCCAGAAAAGCAGAAAGACCATAAGAGAGATTCAGGGTGCAGTGGTTGAGCAAAAAGGTGTCAATGTTGGATTGTGTTCAGTGATTGAGCTAAAAAGTGTCAATGCTGGATTGTGCAAGACTTATTGAGACATTGAAGTTATTAATATATTATGCAGAAGCAAAAAAAGAAGCTTATAGCCCCACCATTTTTGACACTCTTCCTATGTGGCCTACTTGGGCTCCTCCAGCAGAATTTTTTTTTCAGTCAAAGCCTTCTGCTTGATTTGAATGTGACGTTGTCTAGGCTTCCATTATGGGTTAGCTACAAGGACCTCTCTTTAGAGATGTGGCTCAGAGTATCTGTGTGTGTATTCTATACTTTAATAATATAGGCTGGTTTCAAATAGTGGTGACGCTTTAACTCAAACCTGACATGACATGGTTTTGCGATCTGAAGAGCCAAGGAATCTGAGTTATGAGATCATGTAATTGTGAAGTTGCATCAAGCTTGACTGTCTAATGCTGAACCATGCCGATGATGGAATGCTCTTAGCATAACAAGCTTATGGTGTAAAACTAATGTTTAGAGGCTCATCTATACCAGTTAGAACTGGCACAAAGATCACAGAAGGTTAATTTAGGACTTGTATTGGAAGTCAGTTTTGAAGAAGTAGTAGTTCATGATTTAGTAGCTAGAAACTAATCTTAAGATTTATATCAAAATATATGCTCAGGTTGGTGACAGCTTTCTTGAACTTTAGAATCCCTTCAGAGCTACTTGTATAAGCACAGGGCTGGAAGTGTTAAGCATGAGATAAAATTTGTCTGATATATATAGCACATTTTTCAAGTGGAGCTTGTCTCTCTGAAAGGTTTCTTTTGGAAAAAGTAAAAAGAGAATATTGGGATAAGGTATCTGTTGTATCTTTTATTTATTAGTTTCAAACCGCATATCTGTAGCACCAGTGCAATGCAATTCACTCTTTAAGAATTGACCTCTCATGTAAATAAATAAACAATGGATAATTTACACAGCACTATCTTTTTGTATGGTTTTAACACAGCAGCAGCACATAATCTATTTGACTTCCGTTGGTTCCCTAGAAAGCAAGTGTCATAGAAATTGTTAGATGAATCCAATCCAAGGCAATGTGTGACACAATTAATCCATCTTCTCCCACTTGTTTAAACACTATGCTTTATCTGAATTATTTTTGTTTGTCCTTAATTTGTTAGACCAACTGTGATCTTCGTGAGCATGGCTTCTATTCATACATTGAACCAAGATTAGACAACTTTTTCGTTTCATAATATTGCTACCCTATGATTGAATTTTTTCTTGGCACATACATATCTTTTCACATAATTGATTATCGTCGACTTTCTTTCTATAAGAATATTATGACTACTTGCTTTTAAATATTCTTTTTAATTAGTGTGTTTAACGATGGTTTTTGGTTATAATATAAGCTGCTAATGATGTTACTTGGGTCTTTATTATTGACTTTCTTTCTATTTGATTCCTAATCAACAACAGGATGTATGTAGATATGATACATGATCTAATTATTAATGGTTTTATAATATTTGTCTTCTGTTCTCTAATTAGTTAATAGAAGAATTCAAAATCCTTAGATTGGATTGCTGAATTCCCTCAAATTAGATTATTTGGAAGGCTTATGATTTTTTGTCAGTGTTTTTATTTTGAGTTAGCAGTTCACTAGCAAGACTATAATTTAGGGAACTGAAACAACCTGCACCTATTAAAGTTTATATGAATTAAAATTCATTTTGCATATACCCTGAAGGCCTTTTTTCAGAACTTTAACTTCAGATGATTGGTAATCTTAACCTATTTGCTGTGAATCAACCAAGCTAATGCTAGATGGAAATCATCTTTACTGTCTGGGGTGTCCTTCGGTGATGATACTGACTAGGTGCAAATTTCAGTATTCTGAACAGCTAAATTTTTACAGAAGGTGGTCTTCTTTTTGGGTAGAGGATTGGTTGATTTTTAGCAGGTTCCCATGACCATGTCTGTCATCATTATGTCAGATGGAGTAGAGTTTGGTAAATTATGGTCATATAGATATAGACAAAACTTTTTATACTTTAGTCTTCAGGGTTCATATCAAATGTCTGGTCTACTGTAAGTAATATCAGATCAAGTCAGTCTCGCCTAGAAAGATATCAGAATGCGGGATTTAGGCTTATATGGGATAGTCTGCACCACCTTGAGTTGACACTGAGCACTGGTTTCACTTGTTTTCATTAGCCCTTGTTCTGTAAATAGTGTGAGCTAGATTATAATTTTTGTTTCTTTACCGAAGTGACAGGTGGCAATGGTTCTGTTTTTTTTCAGACCACAACTATTAATTTTCTTAACGTAGAATCTTTCAAGTTCATAAGTTATGCTCTTGACAGCTGGTTGGTTTAAGATTTTGAGAACTGCAGAACAAGAATAAAGTGAACCATTGAATCAAGCATATGATTTGGAAAAACGCATATTCTGTCAAACACTTGATGTACATTGACAATGTAATTGAAGGTGAAGTCAAGAATTTAATTCTTTAGTGCCTCAAGATTTTCCACCGCTGAGCATGAAATGCTTTTTAACCGCAAGTAGTCAACAGAAATGCATCATCATGATCAAACGATTGCATTTGCACAGCATGTCAACTTGTAGAATGTAGATGCTTTGACTGCTTAGAGTTTTGATTTTTCCTCTTTGGTTTCTCATTAGTCATTGCATGCAAGTTATTTTTGAGGTATTATTTCCTTGAAGCCCTCGTTATATTTGTCAATATTTTTTCTTTTGTTTCTTTTTCTTTTGAACTTACAAAATAATTGGCTCAACAGGTTGGAAATATGGAGACATCTGAATAGTGAATGCTGAATTTAAGTCGAATGATTCCTACAAATTATCTTAAAACTCAGTACAGCGGAACGGCCAAACGACGTCCATGACTTGGTCACAGACCCAACAGGTCTCTTCATTTACTTCTAAAAGCCCTAGACTCAATTTCTTCACAGAACAACATTGTTTGACATATTATAAATGAGTAACCCTTTTTGTTGGGGTGTGTGAAACAAGTAGTATGATGAACAATAAATACCATGTGCTTCCAAGTACTGTTGAAGGGTAGAGCTGCAATATTCTCTTCCATTTCACTATAGTGAATTTGGAATGTGCATTGTAATAAGTAAGAATCATTTTGTCAAGTCGTTGAAACAAAAAATTACATCACCTTTGGGTTTCATTAGACATACCTAAGTCATCCTTGTACAGTCATCAATAAAAATAACAAACCAACATGCACACCTAAAGTCGTGATTGGATGGACCCAAACAACAGAATGTATAATATAAAAGGAGTTTGGCTTTTATTTAACTCTATTTGAAATGAAACGCGATGACTTTTTGACAGTTCGCAAACATCACAACGAAAACTGAGAGAAATTTTTTAAAAATAGGCTAGGAAAAAGTTTCTTCAAGTAACCAAATGAAACATGTCCAATAAATCGATGCCACAACTAGATGTAGGATTATGCCTATCCTTGTCAAAGCAACTACTGTCAGTGCTTGACGTAATATGGCAAAATTATTTGAATCCAAATCCAAGTAATACCATTTCCCTTGTCTAATAGAAGAACCAATTGTTGCTTGTTCGGATGCTCTTAAAAAACCACAACAATCAGGCCAAAAATTACCACACAAGACAAAGCTTTGGTTAGTTGAGAAACGACAAGAAGTTTAATTCAAAGATGGGACAACTAAAAAAATGGAAATGCAAGTGTTCTGAGAATTAACGGCCCTTCCCCAATGACTTGAGTTGACACCATAATGCGGTAGAAACAAATTTTTGTAAGGAAGATTTAAGGTGGGATATTTGTCTAGAATTAAATTTTATATGATCAGTAACACCAGAATCAATTATCCAGTACTATTAAAAACATGTGTACACATATTTAAAACTTCCATCATTTCCTACAATTGTTTCAGATTCAATTAGAATAATACTACACATACATCATTTCCATACAATATTTTCATACAAACATTATGTGGCAAGATGTGATTGGGTGAAAGTTTAATTTAACTTTAAATTAGCCAATCATATCTTGCCACGTAATGTTGTATGGAAAATGTTATCTTGCCACGTAATGTTGTATGAAAAAATTGTATGAAATGATGTATTGTAGTATTATCATTCAATTATCATATACTGTTCGACATCTTCTTTCTCTATCCATGTTTCAACAGCCATAGCAATAGAATTTCTCTTTGAGTTCTTCTTCTGTTGATCACGACTATGGTCCAACCATTCTGGATACCCAACCAATTCAAAGCGTTTGTTTTTGTATGACTTGATTTGTATAGTGGGTGGGACCTCTTGTTAGTGTCGCTGTTGGTGTTGTTCGATCTGTGCTAGTTATGTCGACTCCTATTCTGAGTACCATTGATGAGTTTCGGTTTTGTCATCTCTCCCTTCAAGGTGATATGACGCGTTGCTTTCGTTGAACCAAATAGTAACTTTCTTCCAAATTGGAAACTGGGTCTTTGCGCAAAATCTACCACAAATTTGTTCGAACTCTGTCTAACCCTACAAGAAATATATGCGCACGTAATTGCTTAATGGATTTTTGAACGTGACTATGTAATCAGGATCCTTCATGACCACTTTATTACAGTGGTTCAATTCTTAAAAAATTCAGTCAGTTCCCCATATACACAGACAAGGGTCTTTTTCCTGTTGGCGGTGAAGTCTTCTAGTGCAAGGACATAAAAAGGTTGGAAGGGACTCCAGATTTTGTGAGAAGTGGATAGAGCTTTCGTAAGTGTATGTGTGCATATTATTGTTGATATATGCACTTTGTTAATTCAGCACATCGTGTTTGTTTTACTGGTTGCGCATGTTATAAATATTGCTGTAAGTGTACACATTGTTTATTATATGATCATATTGGACAAAAAATGGGCACATTTTGCTTATGTGTAAACATTATCATTCGTTTTTCATAGTACAGGTGTCTCACTCTTGTTATATTTGAAGATATTTTATCTTATATTCTTCAGGAAACTTGCATGTTAAGTTTAATTTACAGGTGTCATTCTTTCTAAGATGGTCCAACAAAGGTTGTTAAAAGTGTATGAGAGTACTGTTGGATTTGTTTGAGCTAGGATATATATTGTCATCTTCTTGGATATTACATATTCTTGAGCTCCGAATGAGCTCTGAAATTTTGCAGGCATATTCTATTAGGTTCATTTTGTTGTTGAGTTCATTGACGATCATATTTGTTATCATTGAGGATTATGGAACATCGTTCCCCTTGTTGAAGCTTGAGAAGTTCCAAAGATTTTCTTGGAACTGAGTTTATATTGAGTTTATATGTCATTCATTGTTTTTAACTGAGTTCCAAAGATTTTTCTTGGAACTTATGCCGATAGGAATACCATGATGAAATGAATTGTTTTTCATTGGTATTTTTTCAATCATGAATTACAGAATATATATTGAGAGAAACAATCTACTAAAATCTTCTAATATGTCAGTTAATATAATTAATAGATTACATTATAATTAAAAGATTACAAAAATGTTCATCTAACATAATTAGGAGATTACAAAATATCCTGACATAATTATAAGATTGTGGAATATACTGAATATCTTATATAGTGTATAATCAGAAAGCAATCAAAAGTTATTTTCACAAATTTTCTATTATTTTTTATTGAAAACAACTTTTGAATATTATATAAAATACATTTTCAATATTAAATCATTAAGATATAATAAAAAAAAAAATTCGTATTTAGTTTTGAAATTTTGTTTGAGATCATGAATCAAGCAATTCTCTCACCGAAAAATGTCATTAGTGATTAGTTGAATAGAAAATAAGGTCTTGTTTGTGTATGAACTCATTTCCATTTTTTCCCTCCTAAAAAGTGAAATAAGTTCGTAATAAATTTTCTAATTTTTATTGTACAAAACATAGAATTTATAAGCATGAGAATGAAAATTTTAAAATATTCAAATTTCCATTTCTTTTCTCTCTCCTCTCTTATAAAACAAAACACATCAATTTCAAATCACAATATTGCAAATGAAAAAAAAATTAAAAACAATTGAGAGAATTTTTTGAGATAAACAAATATGTGGTAATTTAAGACTTTTATTGATTATGCAAATGATAAATCCTTTTTTATTCAATTCTTGTGTTTTCGCACAAATATGCGGAAAATGTATTATTTGTTTACATTTTTTAATATAATATAAAAAAAAGAAATAAAAACACAAAATCATAAAATAAAACAGCCTAAAATAACGAAACAATCATTATAAACTTAATTAAGGATATGTTATTGGTGGAAAAAGTTGCATACCAAATTCTTTGTGTAATAAATTGACTTATTTTGACTTGAGACTCATGGTTTGCCAGTGCGCATGCACTTGTTTCAGTTCTAAACTTGAAACCCATCTGGCAAAGATTCAAAGGTAATTCCTTTCCTCTCATAAAAACTGAGCTCCTATTACACTCTCCATGGCTGATGTATCTTCAAATCTATAATTTTTATACTACTACACTCAGTCTGTGCTTCTGTCTCTGTGTGTTGTTTTGCTTTAAGTTTAAGTGCATGATTTATATTCCGTTCGTTATTGACTAAATTTTCTGTCTATTACTGTTATCTTTGGGAAAGGTAACGTGATTAGTTTGTGTGTGTGAAAAAAGGAAGCACAATTACTGTATAAATTTACAGCCAAATGAACTGAGATGGTAATTCTGTGGTGGGTTTTGGTGACAATTTGACTTGCTTGAAGTTTCTGCGTTTCAACTTTTGTGAGGTCTGTTAAGTTGTGATATTTAGTTCTGCATTGCTGTTTGCTTCTGACATTTCATGGTTTGTGAATAACTGAACAAAAATCGGTTTTCAAAATTTATTTTTTATTGTTATTTTTACTTATGCTTTGAAAAAAAATATAAATGAAATAGAGAAAATCTTTGAACTGTAATTGTCGGGAATTTGTTTTAGGGAAGGGGTGTATACTGGGTAAGTTTTCTCTGTATTAGAAGGATATGTTAACTAATTAATTCCTTCAATTGATGGAATAATTAGATGTTTATTTAATTGAAATGGCTATCAGGTTGTTCCATATAAAATGGCACTTATCTGTGCTTGTGTAGAATTCTCAGCACTTATCTGTGCTTGTTGTAATTCTCAGACTTATCTGTTGCTTGTTGTAGTGTTTCTAGGCATTAGCCAACATGTTTGTATCATAGGATAGTTAGGAGCTACTGGAATTCTGAGGAGAAGCGGATGGTAATGGCTTCGTGGAAAAAAAACAACTAGAGTGATTCAATGTGCTGTGATTGGGTTTGGGGTGTAATTGGCTGAACCAGACCGCGTGTGTTAAGTTCTAGTGATACTGGACCCAAATGGAAAATAAAGATATGGAAACTTATACCCAGGTCATGGTTGGCACTTCCAATGGATAGCCGGATCTGTAGAGTTGCATGTAGTTCTGAGGAAGAAGCAGAGGAGCTGATGGTGCATTTTGGTGCCTTTTTTTTTTTTTTTCTGGAAAAGACTAGAAGGATGCAAGAAAAACCACATTTGTAGTGATAAGCCCAAAAGGTGTTGGCGGGCTAGCACATGACTTATTGTGACATTTAGGAGATATCAACACATATGGGAATGCAGAAAGTAACGTTACAGGATGGTCAGTGTTTTTGACCAACTATAATGGATAAGTTATAACTGAAGTTGTCCTAAGGGGGAGGAGTTATAGTATTTGTTGTATTTGCTGCCCCAGAAAAGCAGAAAGACACAAGAGAGATTCGGGTGCAGTGGTTGAGCAAAAAGGTGTCAATGTTGGATTGTGTTCAGTGATTGAGCTAAAAAGTGTCAATGCTGGATTGTGGACAAGACTTATTGAGACATTGAAGTTATTAATATATTATGCAGAAGCACAAAAAGAAGCTTATAGCCCACCATTTTTGACACTCTTCTATGTGGCCTACTTGGGCTCTCCAGCAGAATTTTTTCTGTCAAAGCCTTCTGCTGATTGAATGTGACGTTGTCTAGGCTTCCATTATGGGTTAGCTACAAGGACCTCTCTTAGAGATGTGGGCTCAGAGTATCTGTGTGGGATTCTATACTTTAATAATATAGGCTGTTTCAAATAGTGGTGACGCTTAACTCAAACTGACATGACATGGTTTTGCGATCTGAAGAGCCAAGGAATTGAGTTATGAGATCATGTAATTGTGAAGTTGCACAAGCTTGACTGTCTAATGCTGAACCATGCCGATGATGGACTCTCTTAGCATAACAAGCTTTGGTTGTAGAACTATGGTATGAATCATTATTGAATCAAGACCAACATATTCATACATATATTATTACTTGATAGAGAAAATTGCAACAAAATAAGCTATGTATTCAATATAAACCAAACAATAACAATAATCTATGTATAGAATAATAATTATTAATATAAGTGAAATCACAATTACTAAAAAATTTTATAAAGCTAATAAGTTAAAGTATTCTAACAACACATACACATCACAAGTATATCTCTTTCTTTTTCTAATTTTTAAATAACAAAAATTAAATTAAAGTAATAGAAATTGAGTTGAAATAGATCTTAGGGGGTGTTTGGATCATATAATATCTTATTAGAAGGAGATATTATTTTAATGGAAAGAAATATCATCTTAAAGATTACAGGAAATGTTTAGAAAATGTGTTTGGATAGTTCGAATAAATTGGTGAATAATATATTTGGTTGGAAGGATAAATGAGTGGGTATCTTATATAGAATACTAAATTGCACTCCTTTTTAAATATTAATATAATAGTGTTTTTTATTACTATTTTTTGAATAATTTTTTTTAACTCCCAACTTTTCAGATTTAGCAAAAACACCCTAACAACCAAAAATATTTTAAACTTAACAAAAACACCCCTACCCACCCCAAGCCATTGTCAGTAGCCAGCCATCACCGCCAGAGGCTGCTGGTAGTGCCACAGATCTGGTTATGACACCGACAGTGCCACATATCTGGCTGTGAAACGCTAGCCATTTCACGGCCAAATACTTGGCCGTTTACGACCATAGATATGTGATCTATGGCCAAAACAGGCCTCACCGGTGCACGACCGGTCGTACACTATTATGGCAACTTTTAATAGCCTCCGACGACGACTGACAGTGGTGGCCAATTCTGGGTACAACAACATTTCGTGATATTTTTGTAAATAATGACAATAACAAGGGCAATGTCATCTAGAAAATTTAAAAAGTGAGGACAAAAGGGTTTGCATGAGTTAACTGAGTGTTTTGTAAATCTTAACAAATATAAGGCTAATTTGGACCAAATGCTCAATTGTTTAGGGGCAATATGGGACACAAAATTGGATTACCTGGGGTAAGTTTTAATAACAACACCCCCCCGAGGTAATAATATTCTCGGCAACTTACCCCCCAAATGCCACTGTTTGACATAAAAGATTCCAGGAATAATTTTTTACAAATCAACCAAACATCGTCATCTATCAATTTAAAAAATATTACCCCAATTATCTAATGTTGCCCCTATCCAAACGAGCCCTTAATGTAGTATTTTTTTAAATAGATCTTACATTATATATGTAGGCTAAAATTGAATTGTTATGTATAAAAAATCTATTCAAATAACCAAACACTTGTACAATTAAATCCACTTTTTCATAATATTTGTAAAACAATTAAAGTTAACTCCCATCTGAATCAGACACTTTTTTATAATAAATATAAAACTGAGTAAAACAATGTGGTCCCAAGAACCCGTTTTCTCCATAAAAAAAAAAAAAAAAAAAAAAAAAACAACAACAACATACAATCAGCCAATGTGGGTAAAACAATGTGGTCCCAAGGCCAACTCCAAAATCAATTCGAATCAAACACTTTTACATAGCAAATATAAAAATGGGTAGAACAATATGGTCCTAAGAACTCATCTTCTCCATATAAAAAACACAAAATCGGCAATATAGGTAAAACAATGTGGTCCCAAGGTCTACTCCAAAATAACTTTAAAAACTATATTCTTATTTCCTCTAACTTCAATATATCATTACAAATAAATAAAAAATAGATCCAATTTGTGGTCTCAATGGCAATGACAATTTCATCTTCCTAAATCCCAATCTATAATTTAACCTTGAACATTCAAAATTAAAAGAATACAAATATAACATGTATTACATGAAAAATTAAAGAAAAAAAGGGGCTTGTTGGCTTGATAGGGGGAGATAACTACACTTGTGTGGATAAAAGAAAAAATTTGGCTTGATTGGTTGTTGAAGAGAAAGAAGCAGTCTGGGGAAGAAGAAGGTGGGGTTTAGTTTGAGTTTAATAGCCCCGAGCTCGCCATGCTGAAGGGTGTATTGAAGTTTTTGGGTATTTTAATTTCATATAAGGGCAATTTTGTAAAAACTTAGCAAAAAAATTTAAAAGTCAATGAGGTTCAACTGACCCCGATGATAATATCGATACGTTTTTTGATGGATACCATATCCATTGGAAATACATTACAATGCTCGAGGAGACAACTTATGCTGTTGATGGTTATGGAGATATACAAAAGCAACACAACCAAAGACATGGGGGGAAAGGGTAAGTTGGTGATTGTCGGGGCATCCATAGCTTTAGTAAGGGCCTGGAACGGTGTTTGAAACTCAAGAGAGCTAGAGGGTACCCGGTTAACGAAGTATCTTGCAAAAGTGAGTGCTTCTCCCCAAAATCGTAATGGCATATGAGCTCCTATTGATGAGGCATGAGTAACCTCCAACAAGTGCCTATTCTTGCATTTAGTAACCCTTTTTTGTTGGGGTGTGTTGAAACAAGTAGTATGATGAACAATAAATACCATGTGCTTCCAAGTACTGTTGAAGGGTAGAGCTGCAATATTCTCTTCCATTTTCACTATAGTGAATTTGGACTTGTGCATTGTACTAAGTAAGAATCATTTTGTCAAGTCGTTGAAACAAAAAAATTACATCACCTTTGGGTTTCATTAGACATACCTAAGTCATCCTTGTACAGTCATCAATAAAAATAACAAACCAACATGCACCACCTAAAGTCGTGACTTTGGATGGACCCTAAACAACAGAATGTATAATCATAAAAGGAGTTTGGCTTTTATTTAACTCTATTTGAAATGAAACGCGATGACTTTTTGACAGTTCGCAAACATCACAACGAAAACTGAGAGATCATTTTTTAAAAATAGGCTAGGAAAAAGTTTCTTCAAGTAACCAAATGAAACATGTCCAATAAATCGATGCCACAACTAGATGTAGGATTTATGCCTATCCTTGTCAAAGCAATCTACTGTCAGTGCTTGACGTAATATGGCAAAATTATTTGAATCCAAATCCAAGTAATACCATTTCCCTTGTCTAATAGAAGAACCAATTGTTTGCTTTGTTCGGATGCTCTTAAACACACAACAATCAGGCCAAAAAATTACCACACAAGACAAAGCTTTGGTTAGTTGAGAAACTGACAAGAAGTTATAATTCAAAGATGGGACAACTAAAACAAAATGGAAATGCAAAGTGTTCTGAGAATTAACGGCCCTTCCCCAATGACTTGAGTTGACACCATAATGCGGTAGAAACAAATTTTTGTAAGGAAGATTTAAGGTGGGATATTTGTCTAGAATTAAATTTTATATGATCAGTAACACCAGAATCAATTATCCATGTACTATTAAAAACATGTGTACACATATTTAAAAACTTACCATCATTTCCTACAATTGTTCCAGATTCAATTAGAATAATACTACACATACATCATTTCCATACAATATTTCTCATACAACATTATGTGGCAAGATGTGATTGGGTGAAAGTTTAATTTTAACTTTAAATTAGCCAATCATATCTTGCCACGTAATGTTGTATGAAAAATGTTATCTTGCCACGTAATGTTGTATGAAAAATATTGTATGAAAATGATGTATGTGTAGTATTACTCATTCAATTATCCATATACTGTTCGACATCTTCTTTCTCTATCCATGTTTCAACAGCCATTGTAATAGAATTTCTCTTTGAGTTCTTCTTCTGTTGATCACGACTATGGTCCAACCATTCTGGATACCCAACCAATTCAAAGCGTTTGTTTTTGTATGACTTGATTTGGTATAGTGGGTGGACCTCTTGTTAGTGTCGCTGTTGGTGTTGTTCGATCTTGTCTAGTTATGTCGACTCCTATTCTGAGCTACCATTGATGTAGTTTCGGTTTTGTCATACTCTCCCTTCAAGGTGATATGACGCGTTGCTTCTCGTTGAACCAAATAGTAACTTTCTTCCAAATTGGAAACTGGGTCTTTGCGCAAAATCTACCCACAAATTTGTTCGAACTCCTTGTCTAACCCTACAAGAAATATATGCGCACGTAATTGCTTAATGGATTTTTGATACGTGACTATGTAATCAGGATCCTTCATGACCACTTTATTACAGTGGTTCAATTCTTAAAAAAATTCAGTCAGTTCCCCATAATACACAGACAAGGGTCTTTTTTCCTGTTTGGCGGTGAAGATCTTCTAGTGCAAGGACATAAAAAGGCTTTGGAAGGAGCACTCCAGATTTTGTGAGAAGTGGATAGAGCTTTCGTAAGTGTATGTGTGCATATTATTGTTGATATATGCACTTTGCTTAATTCAGCACAATCGTGTTTGTTTTACTGGTTGCGCATGTTATAATATATTGCTGTAAGTGTACACATTGTCTTATTTATATGATCATATTGGACAAAAAATTGGGCACATTTTTGCTTATGTGTAAACATTTTATCATTCGTTTTTCATAGTACAGGTGTCTCACTCTTGTTATATTTGAAGATATTTTATCTTATATTCTTCAGGAAACTTGCATGTTAAGTTTACTTTACAGGTGTCATTCTTTCTAAGATGGTCCAACAAAGGTTGTTAAAAAGTGTATGAGACGTACTGTTGAGATTTGTTTGAGCTAGGATATATATTGTCATCTTCTTGGATATTACATATTCTTTGAGCTCTGAAATTTTGCAGAGCATATTCTATTAGGTTCATTTTGTTGTTGAGTTCATTGACGATCATATTTGTTATCATTGAGGATTATGGAACATCGTTCCCCTTGTTGAAGCTTGAAGGAAGTTCCAAAGATTTTTCTTGGAACTGAGTTTATATTGAGTTTATATTGTCATTCATTTTGTTTTTTTAACTGAGTTCCAAAGATTTTTCTTGGAACTTATGCCGATTAGGAATACCATGATGAAATGAATTGTTTTTCATTGGTATTTTTTCAATCATGAATTACAGAATATATATTGAGAGAATACAATCTACTAAAATCTTCTAATTATGTCAGTTAATATAATTAATAGATTACATATATAATTAAAAGATTACAAAATATGTTCATCTAACATAATTAGGAGATTACAAAATATCCTGACATAATTATAAGATTTGTGGAATATACTGAATATCTTATCTAGTGTATAATCAGAAAGCAATCAAAAGTTATTTTCACAAATTTTCTATTATTTTTTATTTGAAAACAACTTTTGAATATTATATAAAATACATTTTCAAATATTAAATCATTAAGATATAACTAAAAAAAAAAAATTCGTATTTTAGTTTTGAAATTTTTGTTTGAGATCATGAATCAAGCAATTCTCTTCACCGAAAAATTTCATTAGTGATTAGTTGAATAGAAAATAAGGTCTTGTTTGTTTATGAACTCATTTTCCATTTTTTTCCCTCCTAAAAAGTGAAATAAGTGCTCGTATATAAATTTTCTAATTTTATTTGTACAAAACATAGAATTTATAAGCAATGAGAATGAAAATTTTAGTAAAATATTCAAATTTCCTATTTTCTTTTCTCTCTCCTCTCTTATAAAACAAAAACATCAATTTCAAATCACAATATTGCAAATGAAAAAAAAATTAAAACATATTTGAGAGAATTTTTTTGAGATAAACAAAATATGTGGTAATTTAAATGACTTTTATTGATTATGCAAATGATAAATTTCCTATTTTTTATTCAATTCTTTGTGTTTTCGCACAAATATGCGGAAAATGTTATTATTTGTTTTACATTTTTTAATCTATATATAAAAAAAAGAAATAAAAACACAAAATTCATAAAATAAAACAGCCTAAAATAACGAAACAATCACTTATAAACTTATTATTAAGGATATGTTTTATTGGTGGAAAAAGTTTGCATACCAAATTCTTTGTGTAATAAATTGACTTATTTTGACTTGAGACTCATGGTTTGCCAGTGCGCATGCACTTGTTTCAGTTCTAAACTTGAAACCCATCTGGCAAAGATTCAAAGGTAATTCCTTTTCCTCTCATAAAACTGAGCTCCTATTACACTCCTCCATGGCTGATGTATCTTCAAATCCTATAATTTTTTATACTACTACACTCAGGTCTCGTGCTTCTGTCTCTGTGTTTGTGTTTCTTCTGCTTAAGTTTAAAGTGCATGATTTATAGCGCTTTCGTTTTGACTAAATTTTTCTGTCTATTACTGTTATCTTTGGGAAGGTAACGTGATTAAGTTTGTTTTGTGTGAAAAAAAGGAAGCACAATTACTGTAAATTTACAGCCAATGCAACTGAGATGGTTATTCTGTGGTGGGTTTTGGTTGAAATTTGACTTGCTTGAAGTTTCTTTTGTCTGTTTCACTTTTGTTGTGGTCTGTTAAGTTGTGATATTTAGTTCTGCATTGCTTGTTTGCTTCTGACATTTCATGGTTTGTGAATAACTGAAAAAAATCGGTTTTCAAAATTTATTTTTATTTGTTATTTTTACTTATGCTTTGAAAAAAAATATAAATAAATAGAAGAATCTTTGGAACTGTAATATTGTCGGAATTGTTTTTTAGGGAGGGTGGTATACTGGGGTAAGTTTTCTCTTGTATTAGAAGGATATGTTCAACAATTAATTCCTTCATTGGGAATAATTAGATGTTTATTTAAGTTGAAATGGCTATCCAGGTTGTTCCATATAAAATTGATCACTTATCGTGCTTGTTTGTAGAATTCTCAGCACTTATCTGTGCTTGTTGTAGAATTCTCAGCACTTATCTGTGCTTGTTGTAGTGTGCTTAGGCATTAGCCAACATGTTTGTATCATAGGAGAGTTAGGAGCTACGGAATTCTGAGGAATGAAGCTGATGGTACGGCTTCGTGAGAAAAAAAACCACTAGAGTGATTCAATGTGCTGTGATTTGGGTTTGGGGTGTTAATTGGCTTGAACCAGACTCGTGTGTTCATTCTAGTGATCACTGACCCAAAATGGAAAATAAAGATATGAAACTTATACCCAGGTCTGTTTGGCACTTCAATGGATAGCCTGATCTGTTAGATTGCATGTAGTTCTTATGGAAGAAGCAGAGGAGCTGATGTGCATTTTTTGTGCCTTTTTTTTTTTTTTTTCCTGGAAAAGCACTAAAGGCTGCAAGAAAAATCCATTTGTAGTGATTAAGCCAAAAAGGTGTTGCGTTGGCTAGCACAGACTTATATGTGACATTTAGGAGTATCAACACATATTGGGATAGCAGAAATGTAAAGTTTACAGGCTGGGCATGTTTTTGACCAACTTAATATCGATAAGTATAACACTGAAGTTGTCTAAGGAGGAGCTTATATATTGTTGTATTGCTGCCCCAGAAAGCGAAAGACCACAGATAGTTCAGGGTGCAGTGGTTGAGCAAAAGGTTCAATGTTTGGATTGTGTTCAGTGTTGAGCTAAAAAGTGTCAATGCTGGATTGTGCAAGACTTATTGGACATTGAACGTTATTAAATATTCTGCAGAGCACAAAAGAAGCTTATAGCCCCACCATTTTGACACTCTGCCTATGTGGCCTACTTGGGCTCCTCCAAGAATTTTTTTTTCTGTCAAAGCCTTCTGCTTGATTTGAATGTACGTTGTCTAGGCTCCGATTAGGGTTAGCTACAAGGACCTCTCCTTAGATGTGGCTCAGAGTATCTGTGTGTGTATTCTATACTTTAATATATGAGCTGGTTTCAATAGGGTAGCTTTAACTCAAACCTGACATGACATGGTTTTGCGCATCTGAAGACCAAGAATCTGAGTTATAGATCATGTAATTGTGAAGTTGCATCAAGCTTGACTGTCTTAATGCTGAACCATGCCGATAATGGAATGCTCTTTAGCATAACAAGCTTATGTGTAGACTAATGTTTAGAGGCTCATCTATACCATTAGAACTGCACAAAGTCACAGAAGGTTAATTTAGGACTTGTATGGGAAGTCAGTTTTTGAAAGAAGTAGTATTCATGATTTAGTAGCTATAAACTACATCTTAAGATTTAATCAACTATATGCTCAGGTTGGTGACAGCTTTCTTGAACTTTAGAATCCCCTTCAGAGCTACTTGTATAAGCAAGGGCTGGAAGTGTTAAGCACGAGATAAATTTTTCTGATATATCTAGCACATTTTTCAAGTGGAGCTTGTCTCTCTGAAAGGTTTTTTTGGAACAAGTAAAATAGAATATTGGATAAGTATCTGTTGTATCTTTTATTATTATTCAAACCGCATTCTGTAGCATCATGCAATGCAATTTACTCTTTAAGAATTGACCTCTCATGTAAATAAATAAACAATGGTAATTTACACAGCACTATCTTTTTGTAGGTTTTAACGCAGCAGCAGCACATAATCTATTTGACTTCCATTGGTTCCCTAGAACAAGTGTCATTAGAAATGGTAGATGAATCCAATCCAAGCAATGTTGACCCATTAATCCATCTTCTCCCACTTGTTTAAACACTATGCTTTATATGATTATTTTTGTTTTTCCTTAATTTGTTAGACCACTGGATCTTCGTTGAGCATGGCTTCTAGTTCTTACATTGAACCAAGATTGACAACTTTTTCTTTTCATAATATGCTGCTACCCTATGATTGAATTTTTTCTTTGGCGCATACATATCTTTCACATAATTGATATACTCGTCGACTTTCTTTCTATATAATATTATGACTACTTGCTTTTAAATATTCTTTTTTAATTAGTGGTGTTAACGATGGTTTTTGGTTATAATAAAGCTGCTAATGATGTTTACTTGGGTTCTTATATTGGACTTTCTTTCTATTTGATTCCTAATCAACACAGGATGTATGTAGATATTATACTGATCTAAATTATTAATGGTTTTATAATATTTGTCTCTGTTCTCTAATTAGTAATAGAGAATTCAAATCCTTAGATTGGATTGCTATTCCTCCCCTCAATTAGATTTATTTGGAAGGCTTATGATTTTTTGTCAGTGTTTTTATTTTGAGTTAGAGTTCCTAGCAGACTAAATTTTAGGGAACTGAAACAACCTGCACCTATTAAGTTTATATTAATTTAAATTCATTTGCATATACCCTGAAGGCCTTTTTTCAGAACTCTTAACTTCAGATGATTGGTAATCTTAACCTATTGCTGGAATCAACCAGCTCAATGCTATATGGAAATCATCTTTACTGTCTGGGTGTCCTTCGTGATGATCTGACTAGTTGCAAATTTCAGTATTCTGAACAGCTAAATTTTTACAGAAGGTCTTCTTTTGGGTAAGGATTGGTTGATTTTTTAGCAGTTCCCATGACCATGCTGTCACTCATTATGTCGATGGAGTAGATTTTGGTAATTATGGTCAATAGATATAGCAAAACTTTTTATACTTTAGTCTTCATCAGTTCATATCAATCTGGTCTACTGTAAGTAATATCAGATCAAGTCAGTCTCGCCTAGAAAGATATCGAAATGCGGGATTTGGCTTATATTGGATAGTCTGCACCACCTTGAGTTGACCTGCAGCGCTGGTTTACTTGTTTTCATCATTAGCCCTTGTTCTGTAAATAGTGTGAGCTAGTTATCAATTTTTGTTTCTTTACCGAAGTGACAGGTGCAATGGTTCTGTTTTTTTTTTCAGACCACAACTATTACTTTTCTTAACGTAGAATCTTTTCAAGTTCATAATTTGCTCTTGACCAGCTTGGTTGGTTTAAGATTTTGAGAACTGCAGGAACGACTAAAGTGACCATTGAATCACAGCATATTGAATTTGGAAAACGCATATTCTGTCAAACACTTTGATGTACCATTGACATGTAATTGAAGTGAAGTCAAGAATTTAATTCTTTAGTGCCTCAGATTTTTCCACCGCTAAGCAGAATGTTTTTAAAACCGCAGTAGTCAACATAATGCATCATCATGAATCAAACGATTGCATTTCCACAGCATGTAACTTGTAATGCTTTGACTGTAGAAGTTTTGATTTTTTCCTCTTTGGTTTTCATTGTCATTCATGCAATATATTTTGAGTGTATTATTTTCCTTTAAAGCCCTTGTTTTATGTCAATATTTTTTCTTTGAACTTACACAGAATTGGCTCACAGTTTGGAAATACTGGAGACTCGAATAGTGAATTCTGAATTAAGTCGAATGATTCCTACAAATGTATCTTAAAACTCCTTACAGGGCGGAACTGGCCAAACGACGGTCCAATGACTTGGTTTACAGACCACAGTTTTCATTACTTCTAAAAGCCCTAGACTCATTTCTTTCACAGAACAACATTGTTGACATATTATAAAAATTCTACATCTGCCTTATTATTATATCTTGACCTCATCGAGAAAAAAAAAAAAAAAAATTATATTCTATGCTACATAGAATGGTACTATCCTCTTTTGGTTGTGCGTTCTAGTTAAGAAGACGCTTAACACAAAGTGGAAAGGGGCGTGTTTGCAGGCTGCAGAGACCACCAATGGATTAATCAAGCCAATTCAGCTGTTCCCAGTCCAATAGAGGTGGTTCTAGTATTATCAACCATCCTCCAACTGGTATCTCCTGTAGTCCCCGGGAGATCATATTGTCTTCTCCGGAGTAGGAAGTTTCTGGTGAGCTTGTCCTTGCTACCATTGTGGTATCCTGAGTTGATGTTGTAGCCCTCACCAGGAGGTCGTGTCTCTCTACTGAAGTTTCTAATGGCGTCTATCAAATGCTCGAAGCTTCCTGATACCACAATGACTCGACACAAACTGAATTCATGCCGTAGCTACATTCAAGAGGGTGAACAAGCAAAGGTAGAGATGGAAGATACACGAATATTTCGCAACTGATAGCTGTAAGTTTATATTTACCCTTGGAATAGCATCCCTAGATGGATTGGCTCCTCCTTCAATGGCTCTATATTCGTTTCATTTTCCATGGTTTTTTTCTCCCAGTTGATGCCTTTCCCTTATAGAAAACCATTGTCTTCTTCACTCCAATTACTCGTTATCAGAGGGTAAACATAATTAGGAGAACCCGTTTCCTTCCAGTACCCAGACGCGGTAGTCCTGCTGGGTCTCCCACCCCTTGCTTCCCTCTCTTGTCTTGGCGTGAGAAAAACCACTGCTCATGTCTTCTTGACATGGCCTCCAGCAAGCTCTGCATGCACATGTCAAAATTGAAAATTGCTTACTGCAACATAAAAGAAGAGAACAGAAAGTATTAGCAGGAGTTATTTGTACTTGGAAGCTGCCATGGCTCCACGTCGTAAAGGTTGATAACCGGAATGACAAAGTGCAGCTCCTGTTTCTGTCCTTCAAGCTGGTTGAGTAGATAGAAGGAGACTAACTCCTCTTCGGTTGGATAAAACCGAAAACCAGGTGGTAGATCCTCCATTTGTTGGTGTTTGTTAAGTGGTTATAAATATATATATATATATATATATATAAACATAGAGAGAGAGAGAGAGAGAGGTGCTTTGCATACTGAGTATAAGAAGAGAAATGCGAGTGAAAGGTTAGCCGAGTGAAATGAGAAAATTTTGAGGGATGGGATTGGTGGAAACTTCCACGCGGTTGTTCAAAGAAGACAAATGCTCGTGTGTCCTATTATATAAAAATAAAATCACACACAAATCTGTGTTTGAACTAGTCAGATACCTTTTTCTTCCATGTATTGCCAGCTCAGATTTTCTTTTTTCTTTAACTATATATTTAAGGTGATTTTTGCTGATGAATGTGACGAGATTTGCTGAAATAAGCACCTTCAAAGTGGGATTCGGCTTGTTCATCCCATGCCGGGGCCGTGAAGGTAGTCTTTCTGAAAAACTATCTTGTACGTTCTGCAAAACTATGACGTGGTTCAGATATATATAGCTAACTTCATAATCTTAATGTTTTTTTTTTAAATTGGAAGGTTTTGTTTAAAAGACAAATCTAGTGTTAAATTAAATGACGTACTAATTATAGCCTTAATAAAACATGTTCCGTAACATATAATAATAGAATATACCAGGCTTAATAGTTTAGTATTTAACAATTTGGTTGCCTTCTATTATTTTATGGCTGACTCTATCTTTTAAATAAAACTTTAACATTTTAGTAATTAAAATTAGTGAAGATCACGGTGTAATTTCTGAATTTATTTATATTTTTATGTATAATAATTTACTTTAGACAATCGACAGATTTTATTAAATTTCTGAACTTATGTATAATAATATATTTTAAAAAATTGATGGATTTAATTAATTTAGCATCATGATGACTGATGAGTGATAAAAGACTTTTCCAGTATTGGTTTCGTAGTTGTGCGATCACCGTGATGTATTAGTATTTGCAGTCAAGGCACGTGGGCTGATATAATTAATTGAAGAGGTTAATTTTAGCAACCAATTGGTAATTTCACATTATATTCTTCATAAACCATTTAGTAAAAAATTACTCAAAACAAATTAACAGTGAAAGGTTAGCTTGAGAATTTCACATTCTATTTTAAGGGTAGAATTGGAATTTCACTCTTTGTTACCTTTACACTTATAAATAAAATGCAATTTTGAGACCATACACTGAGATATTGACAAGGCGTAATGGAGTCAAGCACGTGCAATGGTGTGCCCTATTGGTATTTGGGAAAGACGGTATGAATTTGAGGGACTTGGAAAACAATTTTTAAATAATTATCATAATTAGTATTTGTTTAAGTTTGTGAATTGGGTATCATAATTTGATCAATGAATATGAAAATAATAAAAAATTATTAAAGCAGGTGAATAAATAGAATGGAAATTGATTTAAAAAATGTATACTTTTGATGTTTGTTATGCGAAAAAAATCAGTTTGACGTAAGCTGATGTCAACAAGCACCGATAAGAGTTTAGGAAGACTTTGTGTCGTCCAGAGTTTGTCACGTCACCTAATATAGAAGGAATATAGCTATCAACAACTAGTCGACTCAAGTTTTGTCTGTGAATGGATTTAGTTCGCACACCTGTCCAAACCCCATTTAATTTAAGGATTTTTCCTAAGTTATCAACCAATGGGACACTAGCAAGGATTTGCATGACACCTACCCACTTGCAAATATGTAATCATAAATCATTATCTTGAACTTAGCGGGTATAAATAGGCAGCTCTCCCTCACAAAATCGAGATCAGACTCTTTGAATTCAACAAAGCAAATAGTAAAGATACCTTACGAGAAAGAGACTGACTTAATATTCTTTATGAATATTAAGCATTTATAACCCAGTTCGTAGTTTGCGATCTTTTGTAAACTTGGCTAATAACCAATAACTCACTCATATAAAAGAGAATAATAGATGTAGGATTCGTTTTAAGCATTCGAATTATTATAAAACTTTTATTATCTCATTTATTTTAAGTTTTTATATGTTATTGTGATAACAATATTCCATAATCAACTCTCGTAATTAATCATATATAATTTCTAAGATTTTTTTAATATTTTACGCGTGTGAAGTCGTGAATATCGACAATGTTCGATAAATTTATAAATGGATGAAAAATGAGGCGTAAATGCAACGTACTTTTGAGTTTTGATAATAAATAAATAAAAGCTGGGTTTGCGATACAACTGGCAGTTGATATTGATGGAATGGGGGGATGACTGTTTCTGGTCAATATTGCTTTGATTTTTTCTGGTTTAATTCTCCTGTGATTTCAATAGTACTGATATTGTACTAAGTATTAATGACTTATATGTATTTAAATACTTAAGACTAGAGTAGTATGGTTAGGATAAACTCATACATTTTCCGATTACGTGACATAAAGTTAGGACCTTTGAAAGATTCTACTCTCACTAGTCTCTATATACAAACTCAGTATTCAGTTTCTTGGATTACAAGAATTTGACAATAATATTTTCTGTGTATACGCTATAATCATTTTCAAAAGAAATGTCCAAAAATAATGTACAAATAACGAAATATGTACTCTTAACTTTTTCTCATACCTAAAAGAGAAATTTTGAATATAACCATTTTTTTTTTATTAATTTTAATTCTCGAGATATTTATTCATAAAATAACGTAACTTAAATCTAATTGTCTTTAATAAAAAAACGTTGAAAACATGTTATTACTAATTCTAAACTCCTTTACCTTAAATAAAGGCAAAGTACAGGTTATTTGAATGGCAGACACAATGAAGATGTAGGGAGTCAGTAAAAACACAGGCACGCAAAAGTCCTTTATTTAACGAAAAAAGAGAAGACCGAGTCGTGGTCGGATTTGCAGGGGACATTTTGACAGCTGGAAAAATAATTAGAGTTCAGAAAATAAAAAACGTTTGTTGTAATAACTAATAAGATAACGGAGGGGACGCGTAAAGAGAGATATCCCAAATCTTAATGAATTAACAGGCTTTATGTTTTACCTTTTCAATTTCCAAGAAGCGCGTAGAGTAGAAGCGACAAAGCCTCAGCCACGTATTAGTAAGGAATAATCCGTGCAAGCAAGAGCAAGAGTAGACGCCGTTTACTTTTCTTGACTCTCTTAACGCCACTCTTGGATGATTCATCAGATTTGGATGGTGATATGATATCACATTACACTATTACCCTTGATTTTTGAACATATATACCCCCTTCATATTAGTCTCCATAGATTTTAACTCAGAGACTTGACCCCCCTTGATTCTGCTATATTTTCCCCTTTTAGATTTTAGTTTCTCACTTTAGTAAACTCAAATATATTTATATTAAATTGACTATTTAATTTTGCTAAATTTTCCACCAAGAACACTCAATATATCCCTATGCAATTTTCATACACATAATATGTGATCAAGTCCAAATTGTCCAATGAGTTTTAGGATTTGATATCTTTTATTAGTTGCACAAAGAACAAAATAGGGTAAATTTTTTTTTTGTGCATATGCTTTCTATAATAATTAATATTAGATAATTCTTTCTAATTTTTTTTAATTAAATTTAAGTACAACACAAATTGTTTTGTTTCTCAATTTTACAAGCAAATATTAGGAAACAAAATCATGATAAAATGTTGAATGTCATTACAAAAGGTAATATTTTAAAATGAAAATTAGCTAAATGAAACTTTAAAACAGTTATTCTTATGATTTCTATTTATAGGCTAAACTTTAAAATAAATATTTATAGGATTTCTATTTGACAATATTGTATACTTATCAAATATAATTGTAGATGTTTTAATATTTTATAATCGTCAAGCACAATTATAAATACATTGATTTAAAAAATAATTAAATATCAATAAAAAAATTAAGATTAAGATTAATAAATGTTTTTAAAATTAAAAAATAATTAAATATCAATTAAAAAAATTAATTTGATAATTTTTCATATTTTTAGGTTTCTTTTTTCTTTATTAATTTTAACTAAAAAAAAAAAATGACCTCTCTGAAAACTTTGTAGATTTAAAGTTTTTATGGGTTTATATTCTTTATTGATTTTAAATTTAATTTTTATTCGCTTTCATTAGAATAAGACAATAAGGGCACAATAGATTTTACACAAACAAGTATTACACAGATTTAATGATGATAAAGAGTTTATCCATAAAAACAAGAGTTAAACAAACTCTTTATCTTTAAAATATAAATTAGAGAGTGAGTTTGACTCTCCACATTTAGAGAGTTAAATTTCACTCACTCTCCATCCTAATTTTAATTAATAAACTACAAGTTTCCATATATTTTATTTATTAATTATCTCTCCCACTAAGTCTCTTTCTTAAAAATAAAGAACATCTTCATTAATTTAAAGTGTCTATTGGATTTGAATAAAAATTATGTTCTTTATTTTTTAAAATTAATGAAGATGCTCTTTATTTATATGAAAGATGCTTTTCAAAATAAAGAGCACCATTAAAGATGCTCTTATTGGGATGACAGTATGGTAAACCCAGTTGGGACACTAAATACACCACCTATTCACGGGATCTAGTTTGGTTTGCGACTTCCGTTTATTTATTTATTTCGGTGATCGGGAGTGTTCGAGCCAGTTTATGCACTTAACTAATCCTTTCAAGTTTTGAAGTTAACAGTAAAGTAAATCTCTTCAATGGCCACTTCTACTAACAACCTAGGTGGATTGAACTCAAAACTTCTTAAATAATACACCTAAAAGTTCTAGTTGGCTGTTGAACCACCTAATGGTGGTCAGTGTAATAACTTCCTTTCTACTAGTATACTTAGAACATATACTATGAAAAATATACATACTTAATAAATAAAAAGTAGTTGGGCCCAAAATTTTCTTCACTTAACATATATTATTCTGCACATAGCAAAACCACATATACAAAAGCTTTTACAATGGTGGACAGTCATGCCATTTCTCTCCACTTATCGACGTCCATCCGACCGCTTCTCACCTAATTCCTGCAAAACATAGAAAAACAACGGGGTGAGCATAAAAATGCGTAGTAAGTAAATCCTCTACTCATCTATTCCCACAACTTATACTTTGATTCTTTCCTTACTCTATTCTTTCCTTCTTCATTCTTTCTTTGTTCTTTCTCTGTTTCTGGTTCTCACTGTTTTTTTCCTTTCTTTCTAATTCTTTCTATTCTTTCTTTCTTGCTATTCTTTCTTTCTATTCTTTGTCTCACTAACCATGATGGAAATCATGGTAACATGCATGAATGAAATGCATATGCAGTAATGCATAGACATGCGTTTTCTTTTATTCTTTTGCTTGCTCAAGCTCTTCTTTTCTTGTTTGTTCAAGTTTTCTCATTCTTTCAAATTCTTTCTTATTCTTATTCTTATTCTTATTCTTTTTCTTATTCTTATTCTTTTTCTATGCCGATTGGACTTGGTTGATGCATGGATTTGGAACCCTGACCGTGTGAATGAGTACAGTCCTCATCTACATGCACAAATTCTTTCTTCTTCTTAGGCCACTCAATTAAGGTGGCGTGCATGTAGGAAATTCTTCTTGGTATAACCCTCATCCACATATACTCTTACGGGTCGTACAAATTCTTCTTCTTCTTATGCCACTCAATTAAGGTGGCGTGTATGTGAGAATTTCTTCTTCTTAGCACTCATGGGTCCCCCATCGCAACAACCTATTCTTTTCTCTTCTTTTATTCTTTAGTGCTTTTCTTTCTTTCTCTTTACTCTTATAGTTCTTTATTCTTTCTTTTCTTCCTTAGGTGCAAGTATGCAATGCAAATATGCAATGTTGCACAAAATTAAGTTTCTCTATTCATGCATATGCTTCTCGTAGACATTTCATGAAACAACAAGCATGCATACTTAAATTCTACTTTAACTATGCTTCTCCTTCTTTCTTAAACCATCCATAATTAGAGTAAAACTCCCTTGAATCATCGCAAATCTTAGCCAAGAAAATACACTTCATAAATGCTCTTAAACTCTTTCTAAATTCAACCAAACTTCTATCAAATTCTAACAACTCAACCAACCCTTCTCATGTAGAAACCCATTCATGGATCATCATCAAACTCAATAACAAGTTTCATACACAAATATCAAGCATATGAACCTCATATAAAATTCACATAAAACAATCTCTATGCTTTAATTGCTCAAACAAGGGTTAGGGTTGGATTTACTTACCTTTTTCTTGAGTAGTTTCACAAAAGCTCAATATCTTTGTTGGACTTGTTCTCTTTCTCAAACCCTAAGCATACACTATATAAGAATTCCATACTAACATAAATTGATCTCAAGTCTAGAGCAAGAATCCTTACCTCTTGATGCTTAGGATCAAATCCTTGTCAAAATCCAACCAAAAGCCCTCAATTTTCTTAGCAAAATGGATGAAAAAGTGAGAGAAATGGAGAGTAGTAGAAGTGTATGGGGTGTAGAGAATGGGAGGGTTTCTAAGGCTAAACCCTTGTTAGCTCATATAAATAAGCACTCTTTCCCATTTTGCCGTTGCACTTTCTTAGAATTCCATCTTTACCCTTTAATTCTTTACACATCCACCCCCACTCCAATGCATTCTCCTTGAAATTTCCTTGCATTTTACTCCCCACTTTTCCTGCTAATTAGGGATAGAATGGTCACTTCACCTCTATAGAAAATTCTCTAGAAACTTCACTAGAAAAATCAGCCGACTCTTTGCCTCGGCGAAAAAATACAGAACATATGTCGCTGCGGCGAAGCTTCTTCTTCGCCCCGACAAAGTTTGTACTTCCATAATTCTCCAAGGCTTCACCAAATTCATGACATCCAAGCAACTTTAACACCTTACAAACTTACCCAAGGACAACCAATCAACAATAACAACATAGCAATTTAACTTAGGGCCAACAAACAACACCAAGACAAAAATAAGCATACCAAACTAAGTACCTCAAAGTGGGCATTACAATAAGTAAATGATTTATTTCCATCCAAGGTTTGGCCTAATGAAACTTTCTTATCCAAAAAGTTTAAAAATACAATTTTGTCATCCAACATTATGTTATGTTAATAATTTTCGTTAAATACAGTGTATATATATATATATATATATATATATATCGAAAATATCCTTTCTTCCTCTCTTTTCATCCCCACTCCTCAACACCAAAATTATATTCTTTTATTTGTAAAGTTACTTAAAATTCACCTCACATAGTTAACTTGACCTAATTATTATTATTTTTTCCTTTTTTCAACTATTTGAAATTTATGTATTTCTCTTAAGCTTTAAAAAGTTGTCTTCTAAATGATATAATCCCATAGTAAACTAAGATAAAAAAAAACATTTGAGTTGTAGATAATAATATATATAAAAACAAAATCAAAATCAATGTAAGTAGCATTATTTGAAAGAAATAACCAATTCGTTGGATAGATCGACGTGCAATATACAGGTCCTAAGAGTATATCCATTGTACTTTTTTTTTATCAAGTAAAAAGGTAGGTTAAAGAATGTATTGTATTATTTTATTTACTTTGATAATTTTAATACGTTGGTTAATTACTTTAATATATATAGATAATTATTGACTTAAATCTACAATAAATAAAAAACTGTTTTTAATATTTTTAATATTCTTATTGTTAATAATTATTCTTTTCATTACTTTTATTGTTTTTTGCAATTTTTATAATAACTAATAAATTTAACAGTAAAAACAAACAATTTTAAATGAATTAATAAATTTAAGTGAATACATGTTAAATTTAATTGAAAAATTAAAGATAAATCAATACAATACAATGATGTACCAAATATCCTATTATATTTCGTAATATATCATATAGTATTATGTAGTGTAATATGATATTATATTTCGGAGGCGTTTGGATCATATAATGTTTATTATAGGGGTATATTATATTAACGGAAAGAAAAATCACCTTAAATATTACTGAGAATGTTTAGAAAATGTGTTTGGTTGGTTCGAATAAATTGATGAAGAATATGTTTGGTTGGGGGGATAAATGAGTAGGTATGTTTGTAGATTACTAAATTGTCCTCCTTTTTAAATATTAATATAATAGTATTTTTTATTATTATTTTCTGAATCATTCTTTTAATCTCCTACATTTAAAATTTTGCTAAAACACCCCAGCCATATAAAACTTTAATTTGTAGCAAAATCACCCCCATGCACCCTAAGCCACTGCCGACAGCCAGCCAGCACCGCTGGCTGTGAAAAGGCTAGATCTTTGGCCATGCTATTTCACGGCCAAAGATCTGGCCTTTTCGCTATAAGATCTGTGGCCATTTCATGACTATATCTTTGGCCGTGAAACGGCCATAAAAATGCCAGATCTGGCCGTTTTCGACCATGAATTTGTGATTTATGGCCGAAAAAGGCCTTACCATGCACGACTAGCTAGATCCCATCGGTTGTGCACCATTACGACAACCGACACTTGCAGCTGGCGGTGGTGAGTCACGACCTATGGTGATCTTGGGTGACTGAGGGTATTTTGTTAACTTTTAAACTTGTTTGTGGTTGGTGTGTTTTAGCTAATTTCTCAAATGTGAGGGGGCTGAGTAATTGTTATTTGGTAGACATTTGAAGGCGATTGTGTCCGAAATGGTTTTTAATTAAGGACAAAATGGGTAGAAAAATTATATTATCCTGGTAATGTTTTAATAACACCATAATACGATTCCACATTACCAACAGTAAATACTATTTACAATAAAAGATTACCGTAATATTTTATTACTTGCAAACTAAACACAAGAATTTTACAAAATAAACGAAGATTACCCCCGTTATATTATATATCTCTGAACCAAAAGGCCCTTCGTGTACCAAACATACCTCTTAATGTAGGTGAGTGTGAACTGCTTGAGGGTAGAATTGCAAAATTCAATTTGATTAATTAGTTAGTTTGATTTGGCAGTTCTCTTTACATCTCAAATCATACCAAATTATATATATATATATATAAAAGGTTTGTAGAGTGAGCATTTGGTTAGTAAGTTAAAAAAACTAGGATATTGCACTGGATAATGATTATATATATAACAGTAAATGGATAAAAATGAACAAGTAGTAAACAGTGACAAAAAATTAAGTTATATTATCCCGACCCATATTTAATTCATATGTATTCTAAAGGTGGAAATTTCGGCATCTATGATCTAGTTTTCGGACTTAGTAAAGGAGCATGTCAGCCTTACAATATGCATATATTTTTTATTTTATTTTTTACCAGGTCAAAGTCAAATTTCTATCTAGATAATAGTTACAAACTTCGATACGTCTGAGTTTTTGAAATCATAGTTGACCATGCTCTCAATTACACACTTCTAGATCAATCAGGTAATATTTTGCCTTTCATTTTTTTTGAGAAATTATATTAAAAATCCCTAATTCAGGGATTGAATTGAAATCTAGTCCAAAAAAAAAAAAAAAAAAAACAACTCACCAAATATCCCTTCCACATTTTCAAAGATCATAATACCCCTTGATATATAAGTAACCCAAACTTATTCTAACCTTAAACTCGTTTCCCTTCACTTTCAAACTCTAAACAAACCTAAGCTCCCTCCACTTGTTAATCGAAATTTTCACTGTAATTTGAAGTGCATTTGATAGACATTAGAAGAAAGCAATATGCTCGGTTTAAAAGGTAAGATTTCTAATCTTTATGATACATTGTTTTTAGAGTTTGGTAAAGATTATGTTAGGTATAAATTTGGACAATTTATTGATTGGATGTTTGTTTGACGATTTATAATTGCTTGACTATTGTGGTTGGGTGTGTTTGTGAAGAAGTTATTTTGCTATTTTGTTGGAAGAAACTAATAAATGATAGTGATAAAAAGCTACGAAAAATCGTGAAACAAACTGGAAATTTCACTCGATAGCCCTTATCGGACACAAATGAGCTAATCGGGCAAAGATTTGATGTGGTGACGATACCTTTCAATATGATCCTATAGGGCACTTTAGGGCATTTTTAGAAAATAACCTGATGAGGGGTATTAGGTTGTTTATGGCATATTCGGGCATTTTTATATATTAACATATAGGGGTAATTAAGGGGTATAGGGCATTTTATAAATGAACCGATATGAGGGTTTGGGTGGTTTAGGGCATACACGAGCATTTTTACATATTAACAAAAGGGGGTGATCAGGTGGTTTAGGCATGTAAGTAGTGGCTGGATTGGGGTATCAGGTGGCTATAGACATACTTGGGCACTTTCATAGAACATTATTACTTGTCTGAAACTAAGTTTTTTAATGTTGATTTCCTACATGTATTTTATTAAATATTGTTTTCATGTGATTAAAAGCATAATTTATTACTTTGTAGGAGAAAATGACAATGATTAAGAATATTTTCATAACACCAGAAGATGCGAAACACTACAGAGCATATGTTACCAATTGTTGCAAGTTATTGCTTCTTATTGAAGAAAATCGGTTACTTTGAAAAGTACCTGAATTGTGATTAAAAAATGGAAAAATTTGATATGAAGTTATATGATGACATCCCACAACAAGATACAAGGTTTAATGACTCTGGCACATTTACGTTGAAGTTTATAAATACCACCTTATGCACAACATCTCGCTTTCCTATATTAAGAGACATGATGAATCCATACTTAGGAGGCGTATTGCGTATTCCATTTTCCATAGAGTAATGCTTTTGTATTTGTAAATTAATAAACAATGTAATTGTACATGCTTTTTTTGAAGTTTAATGATAATATTTGTTTTTATATATGCATTTATATGTGTTTATTGACAAAATTTGCTTCTGATTATATTGTGTTTACAATGCTTTTGCAATGGTATGGTTAATTATAATTATATGTTTCAATTCTTTTAAATCGAAAACTTAGAATTGTGTTGATTATCATGCCTTACTGGTTTACAATGTTATAGATGAAGATCATTATAAGGAAGAATACATTCAAAATACAAGCTACAAAGCATTAATCACACAGCTTTTGTATGGCTAAAGTGTAAGAAATCAATACACTCCCAATGTCCTTACTTTTCAAGAACCTGAATAACATCATTGTTTATACAAAGTTAATATAAGAGGTTAATATATGCAAAACTATAAACAATTTTCAGAATTCAATACACAAAATAAATAAGTATCAATTCAACCCGACAATGCCCGATAGAGTTTGATACAAATCAATTGGGCATTATTCCAAAACCCATAATACCCGACATAGCTCAATATTGCTTGATCCACTTTGTTGAAAGTTTTTTTATTTCAAATATGCCCGATACCCTATTATCGAGTGTTTATCGGGTTTCTGAAAATGTATGCCCAATAGTGCCTGATTATTAGGTATCGGGCGGTAGTTGTCTTCTACCTCTATCGTAAACCCAACTGAAACTACTCCAAATTCACAACTTCAACTATTTAATATACATTTCTAGTTACAAATTAACATAACCAACATATATATTATCCAACCGAAGCTTATGTGCAATATTTAAGACCAAGTCTATAAGAAATTTTCAATTATATACTTATACAAAATATTTCAAATCATAAATGACATACCTATTGGGTTATTGCTTCTAA